>NC_092671.1:14532500-15132500 GCF_964355755.1 Antedon mediterranea | reverse complement strand
ATTGCATCCACCTCTCACTAACAATAAAAAAAAAAGTTATGGTGGTTATCTTGTCAACTTTACAGCTCACCTCTGTCAAAGTATCCATTCTCGTTTCATCTACTACTTCGCACTTATTCTTTGCCATTTAGCAACAAGCTACATTCACATTAAGCGCGCATTTGGTCCGGTGCCTTAAGAAAACTCTGGGAGAGGTCAAGTTTGTTTAAGTATGTTTCTTAAGGCCAATTTACACGACGAGCAGTAATGTAAGCAAAAAAGCATATAGTATTCCCCGTACAATCTGTTTTGTGTAAATGGTCATAAGAAATAAAAGATTAAAAATGTTTGTTTTTCGCTTACCAGAATGTTTTTAATGATTTTGGTGGACGGGCATCTTTTAAGATGAGTGAGTGATAAAACCTGGTGTACTAGTTCATGTATGTTTGAGTGTCTGTGTATGGGTCTATGCAGTGACACGCTTTCAAAAACTCGCAAATGCATTTTTAGTAGCAGAACGATACTAAAACATACCATTTTGACAATTTGATCCCCAATAGCAGGGAAGACAGTCACAATCATAACCACATTGATTTCCACTAATGGCAATGGAACATTCTTGAAACGCATTACAAGGACTTGAATCACATGGATCAGTATCTAAAAATGACAATCCAAAAACAAATACAGAAATGTATTATAATTTTTAGGTTTAGGCTTACACTAAATAAAACATACATGAAAGAAGAGTGTGTTAACTTAAATCTGCTGATGATAATGGCTATAAATAATACTGTATTCTTATTTGGTAAAGCCTGTTTTCCAGAAAAGTTTAAATAACTGGATTCAACATTTTTACAGGAACCGAGTTCAACTTCATTGATAGTTAAAACTAACCAATCAAATGGTTCCCAAATTACGTCATAGTTTGTAAAAAAATAAGTTTGCACTGACAATTCTTGAATTTTTAAAACGCGACAATGTTTATATATATTATATATATTTCAAAATAACAAGTGTAAGTCAAACTTAATTATAATACAAACACAATGAAATACATTTTTTTCTTATTGTAAACATAGATTAAGATATCAGCATAAACAGGTTGCAGCTGAGTATCAAGAACTTCAGACTTTTTCAAATTCGTATGTGGTCCCGGCTGCGTGTAGCTGGCCCGCGGTCTGCAACACTTCACGTGAGAGTGTCCCAGCAATGCTCGATAGAACCAAGAAAACCATGAACGATCACATAAAAATGCGTAAATATTAGCGGTCTGGCTCGGTTATTGGTATTTATTTTCAACTTTAACAATTTGAAAATTCAAGGCAACACAATGTCGACTGGAAAACATGCTTAAAGAAATTGACAAGGTAAAGTACAATGCTATGGTGTAGAACAATCCTGAGCATCTGTAAAACTTTATTCAAATTGAATTTATATTTTTGTATCTATTCATAGATCACTCACTAATCTCTGGCCAACTAAATATTCATATATAGAATATATCGTAATAATTTTTAATATTATTAAGTAAAGTATTATCAAGTAAAGACAGTAAACTTACATGTCTGACAAGTGTCACCAGAGTAACAAGCATCACATGCACAAGTAAATGAGCATTGATCAGAACTACAGTCTCCATTGGCGCCACAAGGATTTGAAGTGCAGGGATCATTATCTGAAAAACAAACAATCTGGTTATTGGCAGTAAATTATCTGAAGCGTAACTATTGTCTGTTGACCTATTTGGCTTTGATGTTAAACTGTTTTCAAATGGAATTGAAAGACCGTTAAGCCAGTAAACTTACATGTCTGACAAGCAGCACCAGAGTAACAAGGATCACATGCACAAGTAAATGAGCATTGATCAGAATTGCAGTCTCCATTGGTGCCACAAGGATTTGAAGTGCAGGGATCATTATCTGAAAAACAAACAAATTACTGAAATAGCTCCTGGATATTGACTATCTGGTTATTGGCAGTAAGTTATCTGGTTATTGGCAGTAAATTATCTGAATTATCTGAAAAAAAGATAAAGTACAATGCTATGGTGTAGAACAATCCTGAGCATCTGTAAAACTCTATTCAAATTGAATTTATATTTTTGTATTTATTTATAGATCACTCACATCCCATGCCAACTAAATATTCATATACTGTATAGAATATATCGTAATGTTTTTAAATATTATTAAGTAAAGTATTATCAAGTAAAGACAGTAAACTTACATGTCTGACAAGCAGCACTAGAGTAACAAGGAAATTACTGGAATAGCTACTTAATTGAGATTGACTATCTGGTTATTGGCAGTAAGTTATCTGAAGTGTAACTATTGTCTGTTGACCTATTTGGCATTGATGTCAAACTGTTTTCAAATGGAATTGAAAGACCGTTAAGTCAGTAAACTTACATGTCTGACAAGCAGCACCAGAGTAACAAGGATCACATGCACAAGTAAATGAGCATTGATCAGAATTGCAGTCTCCATTGGTGCCACAAGGATTTGAAGTGCAGGGATCATTATCTAAAAAATAAACAAATTACTGGATTACATACTTAATTGAGATTGACTATCTGATTATTGGCAGTAAATTATCTGAAGCGAAACTATTGTCTGTTGACCTATTTGCCTTTGATGTTAAACGGTTTTCAAATGGAATTGAAGGACCGTTAAGTCAGTAAACTTACATGTCTGACAAGCAGCACCAGAGTAACAAGGATCACATGCACAAGTAAATGAGCATTGATCAGAATTGCAGTCTCCATTGGTGCCACAAGGATTTGAAGTGCAGGGATCATTATCTGAAAAACAAACAAAATATTGGAATAGCTACTTAATTGAGATTGACTATCTGATTATTGGAAGTAGTTTATCTGAAGCATAACTATTGTCTGTTGATCTATTTGGCTTTGATGTCAGACTGTTTTCAAATGGAATTGAAGGACCGTTAAGTCAGTAAACTTACATGTCTGACAAGCAGCACCAGAGTAACAAGGATCACATGCACAAGTAAATGAGCATTGATCAGAATTGCAGTCTCCATTGGTGCCACAAGGATTTGAAGTGCAGGGATCATTATCTAAAAAATAAACAAATTACTGGATTACATACTTAATTGAGATTGACTATCTGATTATTGGCAGTAATTTATCTGAAGCATAACTATTGTCTGTTGATCTATTTGGCTTTGATGTCAAGACAGTTTTCAAATGGAATTGAAGGACCGTAAAGTCAGTAAACTTACATGTCTGACAAGCAGCACCAGAGTAACAAGGATCACATGCACAAGTAAATGAGCATTGATCAGAATTGCAGTCTCCATTGGTGCCACAAGGATTTGAAGTGCAGGGATCATTATCTGAAAAATAAACATATTACTGGAATAGCTACTTAATTGAGATTGACTATCTGGTTATTGGCAGTAAATTATTTGTAGCGTAACTATTGTCTGTTGACCTATTTGGCATTGATGTCAAACTGTTTTCAAATGGAATTGAAAGACCGTTAAGTCAGTAAACTTACATGTCTGACAAGCAGCACCAGAGTAACAAGGATCACATGCACAAGTAAATGAGCATTGATCAGAATTGCAGTCTCCATTGGCGCCACAAGGATTTGAAGTGCAGGGATCATTATCTGAAAAACAAAAAAAATACTGGAATAGCTACTTAATTGAGATTGACTGTCTGGTTATTGGAAGTAGTTTATCTGAAGCATAACTATTGTCTGTTGATCTATTTGGCTTTGATGTCAGACTGTTTTCAAATGGAATTGAAGGACCGTTAAGTCAGTAAACTTACATGTCTGACAAGCAGCACCAGAGTAACAAGGATCACATGCACAAGTAAATGAGCATTGATCAGAATTGCAGTCTCCATTGGTGCCACAAGGATTTGAAGTGCAGGGATCATTATCTGAAAAACAAACAAAATATTGGAATAGCTACTTAATTGAGATTGACTATCTGGTTATTGGCAGTAAGTTATCTGAAGTGTAACTATTGTCTGTTGACCTATTTGGCATTGATGTCAAACTGTTTTCAAATGGAATTGAAGGACCGTTAAGTCAGTAAACTTACATGTCTGACAAGCAGCACCAGAGTAACAAGGATCACATGCACAAGTAAATGAGCATTGATCAGAATTGCAGTCTCCATTGGCGCCACAAGGATTTGAAGTGCAGGGATCATTATCTAAAAAATAAAAAACAAATTACTGGAATAGCTACTTAATTGAGATTGACTATCTGGTTATTGGCAGTAATTTATCTGAAGCGTAACTACTGTCTGTTGACCTATTTGGCTTTGATGTTAAACTGTTTTCAAATGGAATTGAAAGACTGTTAAGTCAGTAAACTTACATGTCTGACAAGCAGCACCAGAGTAACAAGGATCACATCCACAAGTAAATGAGCATTGATCAGAATTGCAGTCTCCATTGGTGCCACAAGGATTTGAAGTGCAGGGATCATTATCTGAAAAATAAACATATTACTGGAATAGCTACTTAATTGAGATTGACTATCTGGTTATTGGCAGTAAATTATTTGTAGCGTAACTATTGTCTGTTGACCTATTTGGCATTGATGTCAAACTGTTTTCAAATGGAATTGAAAGACCGTTAAGTCAGTAAACTTACATGTCTGACAAGCAGCACCAGAGTAACAAGGATCACATGCACAAGTAAATGAGCATTGATCAGAATTGCAGTCTCCATTGGTGCCACAAGGATTTGAAGTGCAGGGATCATTATCTAAAAAATAAACAAATTACTGGATTACATACTTAATTGAGATTGACTATCTGATTATTGGCAGTAAATTATCTGAAGCGAAACTATTGTCTGTTGACCTATTTGCCTTTGATGTTAAACGGTTTTCAAATGGAATTGAAGGACCGTTAAGTCAGTAAACTTACATGTCTGACAAGCAGCACCAGAGTAACAAGGATCACATGCACAAGTAAATGAGCATTGATCAGAATTGCAGTCTCCATTGGTGCCACAAGGATTTGAAGTGCAGGGATCATTATCTGAAAAACAAACAAAATATTGGAATAGCTACTTAATTGAGATTGACTATCTGGTTATTGGCAGTAAGTTATCTGAAGTGTAACTATTGTCTGTTGACCTATTTGGCATTGATGTCAAACTGTTTTCAAATGGAATTGAAAGACCGTTAAGTCAGTAAACTTACATGTCTGACAAGCAGCACCAGAGTAACAAGGATCACATCCACAAGTAAATGAGCATTGATCAGAATTGCAGTCTCCATTGGTGCCACAAGGATTTGAAGTGCAGGGATCATTATCTAAAAAATAAACAAATTACTGGAATAGCTACTTAATTGAGATTGACTATCTGGTTATTGGCAGTAATTTATCTGAAGCATAACTATTGTCTGTTGATCTATTTGGCTTTGATGTCAAGACAGTTTTCAAATGGAATTGAAGGACCGTAAAGTCAGTAAACTTACATGTCTGACAAGCAGCACCAGAGTAACAAGGATCACATGCACAAGTAAATGAGCATTGATCAGAATTGCAGTCTCCATTGGCGCCACAAGGATTTGAAGTGCAGGGATCATTATCTGAAAAACAAAAAAAATACTGGAATAGCTACTTAATTGAGATTGACTGTCTGGTTATTGGAAGTAGTTTATCTGAAGCATAACTATTGTCTGTTGATCTATTTGGCTTTGATGTCAGACTGTTTTCAAATGGAATTGAAGGACCGTTAAGTCAGTAAACTTACATGTCTGACAAGCAGCACCAGAGTAACAAGCATCACATGCACAAGTAAATGAGCATTGACCATTGGCTGTGTCAGAATTGCAGTCTCCATTGGCGCCACAAGGATTTGAAGTGCAGGGATCATTATCTAAAAAATAAACAAATTACTGGAATAGCTACTTAATGGAGATTGACTATCTGGGTTGATCAAATCAAGTGCATTGCATTTAAGTTGGTGTGTTGCATCCTAGTGGACACTCTTGAATCAATCTTTATGCACAGACTATTCATTACATTGTATACAACTTGTTGTAACTAACCATCTTCACATAAATCTCCTGATGTGCATGGATTTGTACAAACACATACATAGCCACATTCATTATTAGAAATATCCTTAATGCAGACTCCTGAATTTTCGCATGGATTGTTTTCACAAGGGTTCAACTCTAAAACAAAAAAAGAAGAAATATTGATTTAATTGTTTTAAATATTCCTACCACCAGTTGGAATATCAAATCACTTTAGTATACAGATAATTGAATATCCTTCCCTATTTAATAATAAAAGGGTTAGATCCAGGGGAATTGCGCTTGAGTAACACACCATCTTCCCAGCTAAAATTAAATTACTTTTTTGATTTTTGACAGACTATTTAAGTTATATGTATATACTGTAGCTCTCCAGTTTGAAAAATCCACGATCCGTCTTGGTGCTGCTGCATGTTGACAAACTTGAGGGAATTCAGAAAGAAGCAGTCAGATGATTCTCTTAATATAAAAAAACATTATAACTCCAGATGTGAAATTTGTAAATCACTCCTCCAATCACAAAGACCTCCAACAAATACTAATGAAAAAAAATCTTAGACATAAACCTCTCATCACCTCATCATAAAACAATGCCCCAAGCGTAGGTTACAAAGGGTTACGTGTGGGAACAAAGGAGTAATTAATAGCTGAACTGTAACCTCACCTATATTGCAATTATCTCCACTGAAACAAGGATCACCACAAACACATTTATAACCACAAACTCCACTTGATAAATCTGGAACACATTGGCCAACTTGACATGGATTTTCTTCACATGGATTATTATCTGTGAATAAAATATACTTATGTGTAATGTAATGACAATTGCATAATAACATTTCACATTTACATTTTCAAAACTTGGTAATGTAACTATCTGCTGATCCTCAATATGGTACAATGCCACATCACCATTACTCTTAGTGGTTAAGAATTATTTTGCTTAATAAATCTCTAGTTTTCTACAGGACAACCACCAAAATCTCCCAGAATACAATTTTCCAATCTGACAATCCTGACATATTATTTTTAATTAATTTAAATCTTTTTGAGAAATAATAAAACAAAGTAAAAAAATAATAAAATTTGATAACTTACAAATATTACATGTTGGTCCAGATAAGCACAAAGGACACGGTAGACAAATGTAAGTACATTGTGCTGGAATGGGAACACACACACCAGTAGCACAAGGGTTTGATGAACATGGACTAGTGTCTGGAAAAGAAGTTTTGCAATAATTGATTGATTTCGGCATCAAAAACGTATAAAATTACAGAACATGACAATTGAAGGTGTATAAAATGTTGAGAAACAACAGAAAATTTTACAATTCTGAAAAATCAGAAAAGAACAAAAACACAAACTGAACAAAAGATGCCAAGGATAATCCATAAAATTCCTCAACAGACCTGTTTCCAAGGAGGAAAATTTAAGAAAACAAGAAACTAGGTATAAATAAATATATATAAAAATATTCAGGCCTATGTAAATTTATTATATATATATATTAACACGCCTTATCATCGTTAGACATAGCGCAGCCTACTACTTTGTGCGTTTATTCTGGACGTGGGGGCCGGGTGTGTCTTATGTGGGCCGGGTGCGCCTTTTGTGGGGCAGTGTAATTTAATACTGTTTTCAAGTCATTCTGTATCACATTTTTATCCATATTTTCTTTGGTCTTCCAACAGGTTTTTTACTTTCTTGGTGTATTAAATTTATTATCATTAAACCAGTACTAATCTGTTTTGCACCGAATAATATATAAAATATGAAAACGGTAGAGAAACAAAGGTTAGTAGTTTTACATTTAGTTTACAAATGCTATTGAGTATACATACATGTTTCACAAACACTGCCCGAGTAGCAAGCATCACATGTGCAATCTATTAAGCATGAATCAGTACTTTGGATGGCAGAACAGGTTCCGTGGTCACCACAAGAATTTGCAGTACAAGGATCATTGTCTAAAAAATGAAGAAAAACATTAATCTATCAAATTGTTATATAATTCAGATTCCTTAATGTTATAGTTATATAATAGTATATATATATATAAGCAAATAACATTAATTCTAAACCGCCCGGTGATATACTGAAATTTAATTAATTAATTTGAAACGATAAAGATGAGGAAATCTGTGAGAATGAGAAAAAGTCGCCCAAACAATATATATACGTTAAGTCTGGAAAAGAAGTAAAAACTACAGTTTGGTCTCTACAGGCTTGTTTCGTGAGTCGTGAAACTCACTCATCAGGAGTTATAGTCTCCTGATGAGTGAGTTTCACGACTCACGAAACAAGCCTGTAGAGACCAAACTGTAGTTCTTACTTCTTTTCCAGACTTAACGTATATTTTAGCTCTACTTTACCGTATTGAGCACTTTTTAGACGGTTACATTGAACCGAACATTTATATATATATATATGTGTATAAACATAGCCTATGTAAACGAATACCAGTTGTGATTGGGCAAACTCACAGTATCCTCACAGTATCTACAGAAATACTTTCAATGATGGATTAGACAGAATTCATGAAAACGATTCTCAATGTACAAATTCATCCGTTAATGTAATGAATATGGTAAGGTCAATGTATCAAATCAAATAGTAATTATTTATACTAATTCTTTGCCGAGATATTAGATGATTTTCTACGTTGGCTAAGGCCAACATAGGCTAGCCAAAGCTTTAGGGCTACGGCCTATAGCAACTTACATTTTAATAACAGATATTGCAATTTACATTGGTGTAACTAATATTTGAGATCCTCCTTAGGAATCCCTTAAGAAATTACACCTCTGAGCAGGCAATATCTGTATATAATATACACTATAAAAAGATGTGTTGTTTTTAGACATACATGTTTCACAAACACTGCCTGAGTAACAAGGGTCACATGTGCACTGTATTAAGCATATATCAACAGATTCAAAAGAAGTACAGGCTCCATTGCCACTACAAGAACTTGAAGAACATGGATCATCAACTAGAAGAAAAGAAACCATTAATGGAATAGCTACTTAATTGGTTCTAAATATAATAGTATAATAAAGTTTTGAACATTTAAAACATATTTCAACTAACACTGGATGATTGACACACAGTAGGCCTATTTCTATTTGTCATACTTGCGCATAATTCATGTTTCTAGATCTGACACTAACCAATTAAATGCTCTGCGCACAAACACACACAAAAAACAACCATTGCAAATAGGTTTTACTTACATGTTTGACAGTTTGTACCAGTGTAACAAGGGGTACATGTGCATACATATCCTCCATTGATTCCAGTTGAACATGTACCACCATTCTGACAAGGGTCTATGTCACATCCACTATCATCTAAAGGAAATTAATAAGAAACACACAAGACGTTCATTGCATTGCAACTTTTTTTTATATTTAAGGGCTTTAGAATACTTTCATGATGGTAGTAAAAGTATATATATCATGATTTATATTATGTTGAATTCTATGTGGAGCAATTAAGAGTTTTCATAAACCTAGGACCTATTTTGTCAATGGTTCTTGTCTGAACCTAGAATTCGCCAAAGCTATTGAGGAAGCATGCCACAATGTACAATGTTTGAACTTGATGCCTTTTCACACTGAATTAACATGATAAACTAGGAAATTAAAGATGCTCCACACATTAAATTGCATATAGTGGACATTAAGCTTAATCTTACCCTGTTCACAATTAGTTCCAGAATAGCCGACTGGACAGGTACATTCATAGTCGCAATTAACAGAAACTTCTGTTGGAAATGTTATAGTACAGGTCCCTCCATTCACACAAGGAGAAGGGTCACACGAATTATCAACTAAATTGTAAAAACAAATATACATCAAAAACTAATTTAAATATTTTTTATTTATGAAATAATAAGCATAAACAAATTGAACCCTAAAATAAGCTCAACGGTTATGCAGGACCTATAAAAATTACAAAGTAGTTTTTTTTCTCTACTTATAATTATATGAGAGCAAAGAATAGCATTGATTAAGATAAACAATTATTCCTGTTTCTCTGGAAAACAAAAATGTACCCAATATGAATAAACCATTAGTCTGGTCTGGTTATTAGTTTATTTTTTATTTTTTCATCTTTAATAAATTAATAACATTATAATATTGATTAAAAAAAAAAAAAGAAGGAATACATGCTTACAAGTTGTGCATAGAGGTCCATTAAAACAAGACTGACATTGACAGCGGAATCCACATGTTCCTAATGTATTATCCTGAATACAGTTTGCAATTCCACATGGATTTGAAGCACATGGATCATTAAATGCTGTTAAAATAATTGTTAAAATTATAGTACTGAGCTAAATGATACCTAAAGGGTCTTTCACACCCGTTCTGGCACGGTTCCGGTCCGACAAATCAAATTGAACGTCAATGTTTCGTTTTCACGCGGCTATGCGCATATCGATTGGAGCATAGTCGTGTAGAGCGTCATGAAAATTAAAACATTGACATTTGATTCGCCGGACCAGAACTGTTATGAAAGACCCTTTAGCCACAGGGTTTCAGGTTGTAAGATACAATTTGGGATATGTTTGGTTAAGGGAAAATGTCATTTGTAGTGTAGAAGTTCTTTTCAATCCGAATATCCAATTTTAACCTTAATTATAGAGGGTGACCCTAAACAGCATAAGCTGACAATCAGCCCTCATATAAACCCAACAAACATATATAAAAATAACAAAGAACTAGACAAAAAAATACTATACAAAAATATACTATACACTAAATACTATACTGTACATAGTGTTTATACTCTGTTCCCTAAGTCTCAGATGAGATAATATTAGCATGATCAAGATTATACATTACTCAGTTTTACATGTGTATGAACAAAAATAATAATTAAAATAGCACTACTATAAAAATATGTATACTTACAGTATTGACAGTATGGCCCAAAGTTACATGGGCCACAAGAACATGTGAAGCCACACACACCAGAGGGAGTCTTGTAACTATTACATGTTGCATCATTCAAACAGGGGTTTGAGGAACATGGATCAGTAACTGCAAAAGAAAACATTAAGTAGATCCAAAAAAAATACAATGGAAATGACATATCCATTAATATAAGCCCACCCAATAGGACTTTGGTTTACATATTTTGATATACAGTATGTACTTAGTTCAGACTATATGATCCTAGAATTGTTAAAAATTGCTTTGCAAGTCCATTTGACTGGTTGTTCCTTCCAAAACCAAAGTCAAAGTAAATTTAAAATTAAAATACAACTTACAAACTTCGCAGTTTAGGCCACTGAAACAGTCCTTACATAAACATAAAAACCCACTAAGTTGCTGAATACAAGTTCCACCATTCTCACAAGTTGAATCATCACATTGATTAGTACCTTTATAGATATCAAAATGTAAATTTATGTCAAAATTATTTGAATCCGAAAACAATTGTCTCAAAATAAACTAATAGGTGCTCATTAGGGACAATGGTCACACAAAAAAAAAATATTATTATATTAAAAATATATATGAAATCAGATGTCAGGTATGCATTATTTTACTTTTTCCAGACTGTGGCAAATACGAAAAAAGAATTACCCTGCTCGCAATGTATTCCAGAGTAACCAGGTCTACAGTAACATACATAAGAGCATTGATTGCCGCCAATATTAGCATTACAAGTACCTCCATTATAACATGTAACTCCAGAGCATGGGTCAGAATCTATTAGAAACAAATGCAAAGACAATTATACATGCATAGATATTGTACAGTTTTCTTTGAAGTTAACTACCATAAAGTATAGAAAAATAATCACCATACAATGAACATCAAAGCATAAATTATTGGGGACGGGTGTACGGAAGTAGGGGATCATTGAAAGAATGGGGAACCCAAAAAAGTTTCTTTACTAATTTTATAGTGATTTTATGCGATTTTAATTAATGTACAGTAAGAATATTTATAACTTAGTTTAAGAAATCTTATTTCGAATAATTTGAGGTTACTTTTGTCTTTATGATGTGAAGCGCCTTTGAGCATGAGTTTTCATGAAAAGGGCGCTATAGAAATCTGGTAAATAAATAAATAAATAGTCAGTGAAAATCTTAGAATATGGCCATGCCATTTCTTAACAATTTGAAATCAACTAGCATGGTAGGGCTGAGGCACTAGGCCTACTACTTCATAACCTCAAATTTCATCCTATCAACAAAAAAGTGCCATATTAAAAAATGTTTGGAATCATCCATTTAGTTACATGTGTTGCATGTGTATCCTGAATAGCACGGTGGACAATGAAGACAGTCAGCTTGACACTGATCATTTGAATCAACCACACATTGGTAGCCATATACACAGTTAAGGTTAATACATGGATTCAGATCTGAAATATATTAAATAACAACACAATTGAAATAGAGCAAGTTCCTGTAATGAATAATAATATGTAACTGGTGCACATGAGACAGGCTGGACTGGACAATTACAGGATAAAAATAAAACCATTGCTAAGTTTTATAATGTAACAAGAGAGATGATTCTGAAACATTGGCAACTTCATCTCCATACATTTTAATCTTGCTGAAATATTTAGCCTATTAAGCTATATTGCAGGACATGGTATTATAATTTACCGGATCCAAAATACATACATACTAAATACTAAACTCACATGTTTCACAATTCTGACCAACAAAACATCCAAGGCACGAACATACTTGAGATCCACCAAATTGTATCGTACATGTTCCTCCATTTTGACAATAGTTGTCGTCACATGGATTACCTTAAAAGAAAACAGAATTGGTGGAGAAACATGGTAGAAGAAATATAACATTAATACTGTGTAGTACCGTATGTATGTTTAAAACAGATCATGACACTGAGATTCAAACTAAAGACTGGACCAATAGCATTTATTGAAACCAACAAGAAGTTAGGCAGACACATAGTCAGATAACAAAACAGTCATACACATCAACTTTTAGTAGAATCATCATCGAATCATAGTGGAACCAAAACAAATTTTGTTCCAACTTTTTTTTATTAGTTTTAACGATTTAAGCCCATTCACTTGTATAACAGATTGGTCTTATAATTTAATTCTGTGTGGGTTTTTTGTGAATGTGAACTTTTTTTTATGTGAATGGCTTTGTCCCCTTTTTATTGTCAGTTTTTAAGTATCTTATAGTTGTTGTTTTTTAAACAATTCTATCATGAAAAAACCATCTCCATTCATTTTTACTGGTTTAAATACAACAGTGGAACCAAAAACAATTTTGTTCCAACTTTTTTTACTAGTTTTAACGATTTAAGATATAATAAAAATATGCATTGTATATTCTTTATTAAGATTTAAATCCATTCACTTTGTATAACAGATCGGCCTTTGATTTGATTATGTGTGGTTTTTTTTATGTGAATTGGGCTTTGTCCACTTTTTTACTGTCAGTTTCTTAGTATTTTATAGATGTTATTTTTAAAACCATTTTATCATGTAAAAACCTCTTAATTCAGTTTTACTGTGAAGACTATTGTTAAAATGAAAAAAAATTTACATTATATCAATGAACTTACTTTGTTCACAGTTTTGTCCCGAGTAACCAGGACGACATATACATTTGTAGGCACATTGATTATTGCTAGTATCGGTCACACACGTTCCTCCAAATTGACAGGTTACACCAATGCATGGGTTTTCAACTAAAGAAAGAAATATTGATAATATATAATCACAATAAATGAAAAAAATGATTTGAGTATCCCTAGAAAAAATGTGCAGAATTCTGGTTTTACAACAGAGAAAATGAAATTGCTCACCACTATAACAACCTGGTCCATATTTACATGGTGGGCACTGTAATATTGGTACACAAGTTGCTTCACAAGGAGAGTTAGGGTTTACTACACAATTGGAGTTAGCTGGACATAATATGAGAGCACACGGCGTTGTGTCTGGAAAAAAAAGTAAGGTAATAAATTATTACAATTGATCAACACCATGAACGATTTTTTAAATCACACTGAATTCTAAATTTTATGGGTTTCAAGATTAAAATTAATTATAGCATTACCATTGTTGAAATAAATATAGTTCATTAACAGGCATTTACAAAAAATATGTTGTCTGCCTATTGCTTATGTCAATGAGTGAGTTAAGACAGTGGAATCATAATACGTAGCCATAACACCAGCAAGGCTCACTAGCTCGATGGTTCTGATGGTAGAATGAATCATCTCGGATAAGGACTATAAACCATTACATAGGTCAAGTGTACACATGTAGCTCGTGTACACTTTAACGAACCTAGTACATCTTTCGATACGAGTAGGGAGTTACCCTGGTGTACCAGTACACTGTCACACACAACAACTCATAATAACTGGGCCCTCTGACTGAAGAGTCCACCCAGTATAAAGAATAAATAATAATAACTATGATAATAAGAAAGTTGCATTACATATTAAATGCATATTATTTTGATTCTAATTTAAAGGGTGGGTTCACAGAACATATACTATTATATTATATATAATATATAATATAATAACAGGATTTTTATAGCGCACATACCCCTCAAGAGTGCTCAAGTAGCATTAAAAAAATAAAAAACAAAAAAAATAAATAAATAAAAAATAAAAAACATTAAAAAAAATAAATAAAAACATAAAAAACAATAAAAAACATTATACATTTTTTCTTTCCATTAAAATGTATTTTTTCTATTTATAATCATAGTCTTACATGCTTGACAGGTGTCTCCTGAGTAACAACTTAAGCAATTACATCTGTATCCAGAACTAACTGAACTATCTGATACACATGTTCCTCCATTTTGGCATGTGCCATCTGAGCATGGGTTACCAACTGAAATAAATAAAAAAAAATAAACTAAATTAATATTGAATCAGTTGTACAGATAGTAGTAGCCCTTAGTTTCATGGTATAATCTAAATCCGACATGTTCCACCATTTTGACATGCGACACTAACACTACATGCATCGCGTGCGGATTGATATTTTCATATTTTGATGTGATGCAACCACTTCGATCGATTGCGTGAAAGGGTAAACAAATAAAAGAACCATAAATTTTCACAATTAAGACAAGAAAGACAATTAATTCAGCAACGCGACACCGTCAGGCTAGACCTATAGCTAGCTTATGATGTTCGTACGTTAGTTACCGCTCTTTACCAGCTAGACCTACAAAACTAAATCTAACTAAGCTAGAAACGTCTACGAGAGAACTTTCGACACGATCTACTAATAGGAAGTGCATTGTTTTTCTTTTTTTTTATCATAATTAACCTACAGTACAGAAAGAAAGTACTGCAACTTTACCTACGAAGTAGCTTCGTAGATAGAACGTAGGCTACGTTGTTGGCTTCGTAGGTTCCATTGTTTGGCTTCGTAACCGCAATAAACAACTTTCAATGAGCTACGTTCTGAACTTCGTAGGGAGTTCGTAACCTATATAAACAACCCTGCGATGTTCTTAGTGAAGTAAGAACAGGGCCGTAGCCAGGATCTGTCAAGGGGGGTTTGGTCACTATTTGGGTCACCCCCCCCCCCCTGGGGTGGGGCCTGAGGCAAAGCGAATTTTGTTAAATGACACCCCTAGATGGCCGGAAAAGACACTCTCATGCAGCATGCTACCAATGAGCAAAACGATCGTACTTAGACTTGTGGACTATTTAAAGGACGATAACATTTGTTGCCGTATGTTAGATGCGCATGCTCTGTGTGGAACTGCCGATTGTTTGATCATTTACTCGGTATTTTGTTTTGCGTTCAAGTTCAATGCGAACGTACGTCTAGGAGAAGCCCCGAAAAAAACACACTGGGTGAAGGCAAATGCAATTCTTATTATAGCTCTATCTATAATATTTATAATTTGTTGAGAAAATTAAATATGCCAATGTAAATAGGTGATATTGATACATTTGAGTACGTATCGGCTGGTGGTCTAGAAAAAATAATCGGATGCCATACTGTGAACTACAGTACATGATACCATAGATATTATAGTGTAAAATATTAATATTCACTATAATCCTCTATGATACATTATACTTCATAGCCACACACAAATACTGATGTATGTCAGAAGGCTATATACTTTATGCATGCTGCCTGACTGCTAGTGATCTAAACAATTGGTACGCAGTTGTCTGGCGGTGTCCTTTGTACGAATCGTTCGTGCCCCAGCTCGCTGTGAGACGCGTCAATATCCTGTTACATGCAGGGACCAAACATTTATTTTTCAGTTAAAATCGGCAATTCATTTGCAACTCTTAGAAATTTACAGACACGTATCGCTCGAAGTACGCTCATACAGGGAAGAAGGTACTGTATGAGTTATTCCGAACGAGTTTACAAATTTTTCAATTTACGAACAACTTTTTGTACTGTGGGGCACGTATTTGGAGGATTTTCGGAGATGAGGGTGAGGTATTGGGCATGTCGGGGATGGGGGTTCGCAGTTGGTTAAGGGGGGTTCGCTGTTAAGGGGGGGTTCACCCGAACCATAAAAACCCCCCCTGGCTATGGGCCTGAAGAAGGTGTTAAATTTAATTGGCGGAGGACCAAGTTGTAAATTACTAAAAATAATTAATATTTTTTAATCGTAATCGTTTCCTTCGTGCGTGTTTACCTACTCAACGGCGAATATAAATATAAATTTCCCACAATGTAAACGTACAGACACAATCCAACACAGGTGAACGTCAACGAACAGGCCAACTAATAAACATAATATAGCGAACGTCCAGTCCATCCAGAAACAAAATTCCGAGAAAAAAAGATCGTAAACAATTCATTCTAAATATAGTATCAGAATGTTCAATCGGTCGCTCAAAAAGACTGCCGACAGAAGACCGTAATTAATACAGACCTAGTTTGGTGACATGGCATGAAACACGATACTCTCTGCTTTACCGCAATCTTTCACATGTTTTTTTTCACGCCGCTGCTCTAGCCAGCTATGTCCCATGAGGACATATTCATTAATAAGCTGTTTCATAGCGGTAGCTTTAGTATCTAAGGCTGACAGAAATGCTAAAATGGAAACTCGACTATAATTTATAGGTTGCAGCTGCTGGACCCAATCTAGACTGATATTATAAAAATTTGCTGTCATTGAATTACAATCAAAACAGTCCATAGTAAAGTTTTTGTTGGTAATAGGATACAATTTGTTCACACTTGAATGTCCCTCCTTTATAGCACCTTTGGGTACTGGCCATTTATCACTTGTTAGCCTTGATGAAATGACCCCTTAGAAATAAATATAAACTAAAGTGAAATACATGGATACATTTTTTTTTAAATTTCAATTAAATATCATTCCACTTATAGTTTATATATTTTTTGATACACTAATAATACATGAAAATATCTTACTTAATGGAAACGTACCGATGTAGTATATATGCATGTACGGTATTATTTTCTTTTAGTGATTTGAATTAAATAAATTCAAAGGAGGATACCTTTTTCTATTTTTGTTTGGTTACGTGAACTACTATCTTATCTACTCACAGTACACTACTATAGTTTAGTTTATGATTATATTTTTGTTCTGTACAGCAGGGTAGACTATATATTTACGTTACACGAAATGTTTACTACTGATTGTTAAACAAAAATAATTGATAATAAATCATCTCTGAAAGAACAATAATTAAAGATGTATTGTCACCCAAAAACATGGAAAATGAAAATTTATAAAATCAGACTTTAAATAAGTAATTTTGCAGTTTTAATAAAGTTATTCACTTCTGGAAAAAAAAAAAACTTCACTTATAAAAAGAGAAAGGAAACGTTTAATTTTAACCAAGAACCATTGTCCGACAGAATTATTTTTAGCTTCAAATTACATTTTTTCATTTTCGATCCAGTTGTTGGTTAAAGTAAATGAATATTATTATATGTGACATTAATATGACACATTAAAAAACAAATGTAAAAAAAATTTTTTTAGGGGGACTACATATCTACTACTACTGTTACGTCAACAAGCGAGCGGCGTTTTTTGTAAGAAATATTTCTTGTTTAACTCAGTACGAGAGGGTACTAGGACATTTTGCCGAATGCCATTTCGTCGACAGACATTTAGTCGACTGGACATTTAGTCGACAGGATATTTGGTCGACAGGACATTTCGGCGACAGGACATTTCGCCGATAAGACATTTTGTCGACAATTTATTATTATTAATATTTTATTTCTCTAAAATTGTCTTACCGGACTATCTCACTACATTTTTAGCCAAGCACAAATTTATCCATGGAGCAGGTTCAATTTGCGTTTTCCGACATCTTATAGATAGTCAGTATTAATAGGTGTAGAAAATGCTGTTACACAAGGGGTTGCTTGAAATTGTTAACATTATTTTTTTTTGAAACATTTTTTATGATACCTATATAGAACAATATTGCTAAAATTGGTTTATACTGTAAAGGCCTATCGTATTTTTATTTTACTGAAACGTGTTCTTTCACGTAACGAGACCGTAAAGCACACGTTTTAAATTCAATTCAAAGCTCGTACATAAAAAAAACGGCGGTATCCTGTTGTCAAAGTGTCTTGTCTGTCGGTCAAATGTCTGTCGGTCAAATGTCTGTCGGCCAAATGTCTGTCGGCTAAATGTTTTTTTTTACCTGGATTTTGTGTCACATGACATGAAACATAATACTCTCTCTCCTCCTCTAAAACTGCTCACATGTTTTTTCCCCTCCAAATTCTGGTCGGGCCTTTTTCTTTACACATGTCGTAATCATTTTAAAAGGCCTAGGGCCTAAGCCAATGTTAAATTTTAATATGGAATATATATTTATTTTGCATATATTTTGTTGGTGTCCTAGCCTAGCTAGGCCTAGGTGTCGTCGTTTTTATAATTCGCTAAACCAAGGTAGGATTAAATAATTTAGTGTAGGCCCGGCTGCCGAAACAGCCTAGCCTCGACTCTCTCTACGTGAGCTAAGGTCCACCGGCCCGATGGCGTAGCCTAGATAATTATCATAAAAAAAAATACATCGTAGGCTACGAACAATACATCGTAGGAGAGAACAATACATCGTAGGCTACGAACAATACATCGTAGGCTACAAACAATACATCGTAGACTACAAACAATACATCGTAGGCTACGAACAATACATCGTAGGAGAGAACAATGACCTACGATCTAGCTACACGTAGGCTACGAAAGGTTACGAGTGTTGCCAAAGTGCGAGTCAACGAGGCACGCAATCCACGCATTGCATGCAATCCACGACGGTAATTCAACGGAAAAAATACCAACAAGTGCGAGCCTTCGAATAACAATAAGCCTTCGTTAATATTTGTGTACAATTCATAAACATTTATAAATCAGCTACCGTTAATGTAATTATGTTAACAATTTCGAATATTCAGATGCAACTTCGATGTTTACAGTTAGGTGGTTAGGTGGTGCCTGGTCACCGTCTAAGAAGCCTAGCTAGCCTAGGCCCTATAGTATACTGTAGCCCGCCCGCCGGAGAGACGGCTATTCGCTGTATGCCTACTACGGTCTAGGCCTAGCAATAGTAGCTTCTTTATCAATGTTGTTAATGGACGAATACAGTAGATTACAGATATTTTAGATCTAAGTCTTGTGAAATGTATTTTTTTCAACAAAATATCATCTAGTAGGAAGCCCTATATTGTATTAGGGGCTAGACTAGGCCTGGGCTGTGTGGTGGGCCGGCGGGGGACATTTTGAAAAAAATAATTACAAGCGAGACCAACAAGAAGGGAGCAGCAGGCAGGCTTGACTTTATTTTAGTAGTACTGTAGTAGGGTATGTTTAGACATAACATAAAATAATGATTTTATTTTATAATTACTACTCTCTAATGTTTCATATGAACATACTAATTTATATTAAATTATTTAATATGTTTTATGGTGCCTCGCACTTTTGGTACAATAGTGCAGTTACACTTCGTACTGACTCGCTTGAATTGCAATTTACATGGTCATGTGGGCCGTTGATTCCACTGACTCCAATGAATCCATGGCTTGCAGTTTGTCAACACCCAAAGGTTACGCGTAGATACGAAGCAGTACTTTCTTTCTGTACTGTAACGCACATTTAAGACAATTAATAACCTGTTCAATGTTTAATATGCATTATTTTTTTCAAAAGGTCAAAAATTGCAGGTCTACCTGGATGTGGATATAAATAGATAAATTACACTTACTTTGCTCGCAGTATCTACCACTGTATCCTGGTCTACAACTACATGCAAAATCACATGGATTGTTTGGAGCAACATTACATATGCCACCATACCAACATGAAACACTACTGCATGGATGGTGATCTATGGAGTATAAAGTAAAGAACATAGTAAAATGAAAAGATGGGAGGGAGGGAAAGAGGTGAGAATAAATAAGAAAAACAAAGTATGTGGTAGTATACAAAAACATTGTACTTACATGATTCACAGAAGGTACCAGAGTAACAACTTAAGCAATTACATCTGTATCCTAAACTGGAACTGTCTAATACACATGTTCCTCCATTTTGACAAGGCACACCACCAACGCATGGGTTACCAGCTTAATATAGAAATAAAAAAGGCATTACAATAGATACAAAATAATTGTGCTTTCTTAGCACATGAAATCATCCTTGTTTTCTAAATTTGAAATAGAGGCTTGAATGCATTTAAGATGCAAGTATTAGTGATATGGATATTTCATAATCCACAGACACTGGGTTTTTTAAAACTAGTCAAGATACCGTCCTGTATATTGCGCCCATTGTAACGGAACTTGTTGTAGCGGTGTATAACCTTGTCTCGATCGAGAAAACAACATGAATGAATATGTATGTACAAAGATTAAAAGAAAGGAATAAACATGTATTTGCATATAACATTCCTTTATGGATACTTACTAGGGACTTGGCAGTGTGTGCCTGTATAGCTCTTGGTACAGAAACATAAATATCCACACTGGGTAGATGTATCAACCGCACATGTACCACCATGGTAACAGTTTATACCATTGCAAGGATTAGAATCTATGGGTCAGAGGTTAATGAATGTTATGATTTAATTATTACTAAATGGACGGAATTCTGTAGAGTTTAAAATACAAGTAAAACATTAAAAAAAGTATATGCTTTAAATTGTTAACCAAGTTTAGAAATTACACCCAAAAAAATAACAGAATAGAATCATATTAATGTTTACGTTTGTAATAAATTACCATTCCCTAACATATAGAGTAACATAGTATTTACATGAACATTCTAGAATAAGATGTTTTGATTTAAGAAACCATGTATAGTTAATAAGAACAATCAAGAACATTCCAGAAGTGCTATTAATAGAAACTGTAATCATGTAATAATGAGAAGTATAAAGAATGATCTAGAAGGATAGGAGCATCTTGTATATAAAGGGATGTAAACTATTGTAAGGTTTGGATTAGAGGTTGGATATTATATTGTAAAGTTATTGTGAAGCTGTTGTTTAAAGTGCTTACTGGATTGTTGAAAGTTGAAGTTGATTGAAATTAAAGCTTTGTTTTTGAGTTAATTTACAACTTTGTGGATTTTGTGTGTATACTTTTATGTCACAAGGGAGTTCCTAAAGTATTTTCAACCGCTCGGAAACATACGTAAGAGTAGTTCGTGACAACGTTAAACATTTTGATGAATTATTTTTATCATCATTATTATAGTCTTCAAAAATCAACCAATATTTAAAAAAATTTTAAGCAACATCTTTTTTTTCTTCTTATTTTGGTAGAATAGGATAGACAGATGTCTTTTTCACTTGAGCTTCTGTGATTACTGTTCCAGCAAGCTCTCATATGTGAGCTTCAAAGTGCTGGAGAACAAAGCGGTGTTCCTCGGCATTTCTTCATTTTTTTGTGTGTTATTTTAAGATATTTTATGGATCATTTTTGTGTGTAAAGCGCTTAGAAACATTGTACTATGTAAGACTATCATTACTATTGTACTTACATGATTGGCAGAAAGTACCAGAGTAACAATTAGGGCAATTACATCTGAATCCTCCAGAACTATCTGAAACACATGCTCCTCCATTTTGACAAAGGACACCTGAGCATGGGTTACTAACTATACAATTAAAATGAGCAAACAAAATGATTAAAGCAGCACTGTATAAGACATTTGTGTAATGAAACTATTTAGTTTTAGTAAATGTAATGTTGTAAAACAACTTCTAAAGAAGTCAACAGCATACTCACCAACTTGTTGGCAGTTACTTCCAGTGTAGCCAGGTTTACAGTTGCACTTATGGCTACACACATTGTTAGATGTATCTGTTGTACAGGTACCATCATGATAACACACAACATTAGCACATGGATCGATCACTAAAAAATAAATCAAAAAAATGCCATTATACAATAATTCATACTTATTATTGTATGAAGGTTTGTATAGTAAGGAATACATTCAGGAAATATTATGCAAATACATTATAAAATATTCGAGAATGTCATATACAAACCAAAATGAATTTTATTTTCAGTCTGTGTATAATTTAAAATGATTTTTTTTAGTAATTAGTAGAAGAACAAGTTTTATATACTTGACAAGCCTACCTGATCCACAATTGTAGCCTGATCTACATGGTGGGCAACCATTAGGCACACACAGTGAACTACAGCGGTTATTTTCACTAATCACACATATTGTATTAGGACCACAAAGTAATGCTGCGCATGGGCTTACATCTGGAACAGAAACAATAATAAACTGAATATACATATCACATTTTTTAGTATTCTAATGCATTACATGACTCACATTTGTGACCACTAACTTAGGAGTAAACACACACATTGGGCTAAAATGAAGAGAGGTAAGAAAAAAAAGACCAGTAATTTTATATTATAGATAAACATTGTACTTACATGCTTGACAAAGGGTATCAGAGTAACAACTTAAGCAATTACATCTGTATCCAGAACTAACAGAACTATCTAATACACATGTTCCTCCATTTTGACAAGTCACACCTGAGCATGGGTTACCAGCTGAAAAATAATAAGAAACAATAAATGCTGAGCCTCTCAACTTATTGATAATAGTTGTACCACAGTTACTTAGCTTAGTGGTTAACTTATTTGCTTACCAATCCCAGTACATTGCTGCAGGGTAAGTCCTGTATTTGCTAAAACCTTTATAATGGTTATAAACAACCCTTTTTTTATTATGCAAAACTGTTTATATTTACTTTGTTCTCCGCAGTATCTACCACTGTATCCTGGTCTACAACTACATACAAAATCACATGGATTGTTTGGAGCAATATTACATATGCCACCATACCAACATGAAACACTACTGCATGGATGGTGATCTATGGAGTATAAAGTAAAGGACATAGTGAAATGAACAAAGATGGTTTAGGGAAGGAAAGAGGTGAGAAATAAGTATGGGGTAGTATACACAAACATTGTACTTACTTAAAAATCAGAAAATAACGAAAACAGTAGAAAACGGAAATTTAATGTACGAAAATGAAATGTGAACGAAATATGTATGAAATATTGAATGAATAAAGGTGGTGGTTAACCACAAAAGAGAAAAAAAAAACAAAACAAAAAAAATATTGTACTTACATGCTTGACAGGTGTCTCCTGAGTAACAACTTAAGCAATTACATCTGTATCCAGAACTAACAGAACTATCTGATACACATGTTCCTCCATTTTGACAAGTCACACCTACGCATGGATTACCAGCTTAAATAAATAAGAAAAAATAAATGCTGAGCCACTCAACTTTTTGATAATAGTAGCGCCACTGTGGCTTAGTGGTTAACTTATTTGCTTATACCAGTAAATTGCTGCAGGATAAGTACTCAAAAACCTTTCTAATGGTCATAAATAATCCATTACATTATGCAAAAAGTTTTTACTTACTTTGCTCTCCGCAGTATCTACCACTGTATCCTTGTCTACAACTACATACAAAATCACATGGATTGTTTGGAGCAATATTACATGTGCCACCATACCAACATGAAACACTACTGCATGGATGGTGATCTATGGAATATAAAGTAAAGGACATAGTGAAATGAAAATAGATGGGAGGGAGGGAAAGAGGTGAGAAGAAATAAGTATGGGGTAGTATACACAAACATTGTACTTACATGCTTGACAGGTGTCTCCTGAGTAACAACTTAAGCAATTACATCTGTATCCAGAACTAACTGAACTATCTGATACACATGTTCCTCCATTTTGACAAGTCACACCTACGCATGGATTACCAGCTGAAATAAAAGAAAGAAAATTAATTAATGTTGAACCAGTTATACAGATACTACTAGCACTATAGTTTCATGGTATAACATATTTTTTTTATGGATTCCATGGGTTTGGTTCAAATCTTGAACCTGCCAAGATTATTCCCATAGGCAAAAATGATATCACTGACAGTACATTAAGCCTTAAGATCTACATTAAAAATTGCAAAAAAAAGGTATACTATGTATTTAATTGTTTTTAAATTAGTGGCCTGTCAATGTGTGTATGCCAAAATAAATTCTACTTACTTTGCTCTTCACAGTATATTCCACTGTTTCCTAGTGTACAACCACATACAAAGTCACATGGATCATTAGGCGCAACACTACACGTTCCACCATGCAAACATGAAACACTACTGCATGGATGGTGATCTACAGTATGACAAAATTATATAATAGTGTTTACTGTGTTATAATATATGAATAAATTCCCTGTGCAAGGGGCAGAAGTAATATGCATCAGCTGGGAAGTAGAACCTTCCACCTACCCTCATGGGATAGTATTGATGCTTTATCAAAAGTGTGATGATGATTCAATTTAAAATAAAAATACTGTTATTAATACTATTACTATAAAATGAAAGTAATTATTACATATTTCACAGTATAGTCCGGAACGACAATTTGGGCAATTATTGATGATAGGTCTACACAATGTGCTGCAATCCTCTAGCTCAACACAAGCAAATCCTTCCTCACAGTCCACTAGTGCACATGGGTCTGTTCAAAAAGCGATTAACAAAACGATTAATTATGCATTAAGCACTATTGACTGTACACTATCAAACTTTATGTGACAAAAATGATGTGACCATATATGGACACGATAATGTAATATCACTATCTTGTTTGGGCACATCTTTTTGATTACTTTTTTGCTACATAAAGTTTGATATTGTAGACAGAGCATTAGCTATAGTACATTATTGAATGATCCTGTTCACATGGTTTGCATTAATCCGAGTATACAACACCAATGGGAATCTTAAAAACAAAACAAATGCCTAAATTTGTACAAAATGGAAAAAAAAACATTGATGTACTGTTAGCTGTGTTGGTATAATCCAGCTCAGTCAGTTTTTCACAGCATCCAACACCCCCATCCCTAACCCCCCAACAAATCTTTTCAAGTAACCCTTTGGCATCCACTGTACAAACATTTTGTATTGTATTTTGGTAAGCCAGGCATATTCATTATCTGTTAATCCAGAAATAGTTGACTTACTATATATATCACATGTTAAACCGGTGTAACAACTTGTACATTCGCATCTTTGTCCAAAAGGTGCTGTGAAGTCTGAAATACATGTACCTCCATTTTCACAATAGCACAATGGATAGTATACTGTGGAATTAAATACAAATATGTTTTTGATGCAAAAAAAAATTAAAAAAACAACTAAATAATTAAAGTAGGCAGTCCAAGAAGAAATCAAATACAATATATTCAGGCTTTAATAATTAATAATATAGAGCTATTTCTTTTAATTTGTTGGTTTCTCTTGATCTAGCCTAGCTACAGTAGGCCATATTATGCCGATGGACTTGAAATCAAATTGAATATTTAAAAAAACAGAAAACAAATAAGACAATCCTACTGTAAGCTATTACTTAGGCCTAGTAAGCCTCTTTTGTCTAATAAGAACTCATAGACCACGTCGTCATCCATTTAGTTTAAAGGTGGTGCAGTAATCAGTATGTTGTAGTAGACTAGAATAATATGAACCGTATATACTGTATATATAGACAACACCTGTACTGTGTGGTGGGATTTAAATTTTCGCGCGGAATCTAACATCTCGCCTCCCACTCTCCACCTAGGCTAGGTAGGCTCAGCCTACAGTACCTACTTGCTAGTAGTATAGTACGTATAGTAGAGTAGGTACACTCACTGCAGCAGTAGACAGGTAGGCCTAGATATTATATTAACAATGAATGAAAAAAGAACTTAAGTTCTTTGATGATACATATTCTAATAATCATAGATTTCTACCCAAGAATCTTCTATATTTTGTACGTCACTCCTCTTGTAAACATCATAACTGTACACAAAAAACAAAGGTATACAATGTGCGCCCTCTGTGGTTGGTAATGAGGGAGTAGTTTAGAGGAGGAGGAGGAGCCAAAGATTTACTTTATTAAAAGGCCTAACAATTATTTAAATAAATGTTGATACGGTAATCTTCTAGACAAAAATTATGTATTAGGTTAATTAATCACAATTTAATTGATATGAGTATACTATAGTATACAAGGCCGTAGCGAGAGGTTAAAAACCAAAATTATTAATACTAGAGGGTGAGCTCGCTTCGCTCGCTCCCCCTCTAGGAAGTGTAGACGATGGTTCTCGGAATGATAATGTTCTCCTTATACGTTTTCTGTCGGTTACCATTATTGAAAATGCTTGACATTCGTAAAGCTAAACTACTTTGTTTCACAGTGTTTTAGATGATAAATAACATTTTAAAGTATCGTTTTTATTGTTTGGTAGGGCCCTTTGGGGAGGCGGAGGTCATTTGAGGGAGGTGCTTATTCGAGGGATATATGTTAAATTTTTTAGTTTTAATAATATGGTAACATTTATAATCAAATGAAATCCTCTAATAGATATGAAAAGTGGTAAAAAAGAATAACAAATGCTTGGTAAATTGTAGATAACAGTGCGGTGAATTCTACTACAAATAGTATAATTGTGTTATTATAAATATGTGGATGGACGTCTATTAGATAGGTGGGTTGGGGGGGGGGGGGATGGTTTATTCAAAGTGATGTTTTATTGGAGAGGCGTTTATTCAAATGAATACCATCCTAATAATTATTAATACATTATTTAATTTAATCATCTTTTGAAACTAACTGTCGTGACAGAGTGGGCCCAAGAAAGAAGACATTACGGCTTGCAACATGGGCAGACATCTCGGTCCTAACGGGACACAGGGAAGATAGCCTACAGTTATTCCTGCAAGCTTACTCAATAAAACTCAGCTATCGGGATTTCACTCGAAAAATGTCTTATCATCAAATCTCCCTATGTAATTTTATAATACTATTCCCCACAATATATTCTGATTCTTTATGGCGTATATTTAATTTGATCTTTATTAATTTGCAGTATAATTTCTATTATTACTGTACCTTCACACACGCGCGGTATGTTTTATAATAAACAAAACACTGAAATGGCTATGACTAATGTCCAACTTAAGCTCCAGTCCTACTATCTGATTTTTTTTTTGTCTTCCAAAGGGACACTGTATTGATTGATGGAAAGTGCCTGTTTCCAGTCACCTTTAGGGTCAAATCTATTATTTTAACTGCTCCCTTGTGTATAAAAGAGAGAAAATATTTGAAACCAGGTTGTTGCAAGGTGAACTTATCTTAAACCCGGAAATTACTTTGACCGGGAAGAATTGAAATTGAGATAAAAATCTAATGTTGAAATCATAAATTTTGTTAAAAAACTATTTATAATATCTTCCTAAGATAGAAATATGGAACAATAGCGTCGATGTGAACACTAATGTTATCAAATCTACGTTTCGCGGTACATCTCAGATAGATAAGGTAGGTATCCAAGGCGGAGATTTGTACCAAAGTTTTTGCATTGTGCTCGCCTATGTCAGAATTAACCATAATTTATATATAGATAAAATAAAATGATCTGCTGGGCCGGGATTGGGGTTGGTAGTGAAAATTAAAAATTTCAGATGAGGCGATTATTAATCTCTGATGTTTACAGATTCGTTTTTCCCTTTAAATTCCTGTCCATCTTCCCTTTTCGTTTTCAAGATCTAAACTTCTTTTTACATAGGTCATTTTGCAGTTTTAATAAAGTTAATCAATTTTGTGGGGAAAAATATGTTTTCACTTATAAAAATAGAAAATAAACTGTTAAATTTAACTAAAAACCCAGCTGGCAGCCATGCAATTTTTCAATTTTTTGCTTTAAAATACATTTTTTTTTTCAGGTAAATATTAAAAAAAATTATTATGTGATGTTAAAATGACATATTCAACCAAAACATTGAAATAATAACTATAAAAGTTCAGTAGAGCATTCTATATGAATAATAATGTGTCAACTCTCTTCAAAACGTCAAAATGTTTGAGTGCAAATTGGTGTTTAAGCCTGGGAGCATAATTTCTATAACTTGAAGGAAAATTATTATATCCCGGTTTAAGAGTAAACTTAAGTACCATTACGGTCCATGAGTGCGCGCAGTCGCAAAAAAACCCCATTACTGTGGACATCGTGAGTTAAGCACAAACTGGTTCCGTTTTACGGAACGGAAGACTTCGCCGTTCCGTGAATGTAGGCGCGTATCCGATTATTTCCACAGTAAAAATCTACAAAAAAAATTAATTAAAACTTACCATAGCAATGGACTACCTCCAACGCAATTATTCCATACAACACCCCTAAAAGAATTTGTTGGTTCATCATACCGATACAGAGACCAACGTCTGGCTTCTAACTTGACGTCTTCTACTTACTGTTCTGTGTTGATATCTTAGCTTTTATAGTATACCGGACTGAATGGACCACATCCCAAATTAGGCTCGCGGACACGGGACTAAATCAAGTAGCAACGATCATACAATAGAACAAGATTACGAACTATGTCTTAATATTCAGTAAATCTAGGTCTCCGGTCAATGGTTCAAAATAAGGGACTTAGTTTGTTTTAAGTTCTTATTATTTGAAATTGATAAAAGCATAACAATTCGTCACCGACTCCATGCACAAAGTCTAAGACACACGTTGAACGCGAGCCAGAACTATATCTTTTGAAACCTATGTAGCGGACACAAAATGCATCAACAACACATTCTTGCAAACATATTTTCTTGATATCGACTCAACATCGTCGTGTGTCTTCCGAGCACAATTCAATTTCAATTCAATGCATTTATACCAAATCAACCGATAGGCCTCATAATTCCATGAAACTACATTATTATAATGAACAAATTGTAAACTCACTAATTAAAATATTGTTAATAAAAAAAAACTGCACACACACAAACCAGTAAAAAATCGTGTTGTTTCAATTTTTTTAAACATTTTTATTACAATTTAAAAAATAAAGAAAATGAATGTATCGACGCGATGTTGTAAGTACAAAGACACAACGGATAAGCGTGGCAGATTTGTAACCGATCCCTGGATTAAACAACAATTTATCTTTGGATAAACAAAAGATCAAAAGTTTAAGAAAGAACATTGTTAATAAATAACTGAGATTTTCCATGGAAATTGCTTTTGCATAGTTGTGGTTGTTAATGACAACCCGGATCATCGACAATGTTCATGACATCAGAATCAACGTGTATAATGTGCCTACGGTAAATTATGGTACTCTAGTAGTAGGCCTATAAAGACTGCCACGTTCAAACCGAGTCGGTATCCGATAAATAATAATATGCTTATGGAGGGTATCTATCTGCTATACTGTACTGTAATAAAAAAAAATCCAGATCTGATAAATACAGAGTAAGCATATACTGTATGTAAAGAACACCTAGTCCGCGGATACGACAAAATACATTGTAGGCCATGCCAGTAAACAAGGCCAACAGCCATAAGTCGCGTGCTAAAACGCATAGTGATACCACCGGACCGACAGACCGACCGACCGACATAGTGAACTATAGAGTCGCGTCCACGCGACTAAAAAGATACGTTCAAACCGAGTCCAGATCCGACAAAATACGTTGTAGGCTAATAAGAAAGATACGTTCAAACCGAGTCCAGATCCAACAAAATACATTGTAGGCTAAATAAGAAAGATACGTTCAATTTGAAAAGAGGCCCATCTTGAAAAGAACCCCCCCCCCCCCCGCCCCTCTCTTTGGTCTGCAAAAGTAATCTCGAATAGAAGCCAAGCCCACGCCGAAATCAAGCCCACTGGGCTTCTTTTTAAGATAGTATGAGCTTCATGTTGAGAAAGCTTTGAATTTCAAAGAAACAAGGTGTTTAATGCCATTTACAATTGAAAATGGTATTTTGATCACAAATAATGCATAATTGGCAGGTACCGGTAATGTCTCAAAATCGTATTATGTAGTAGCAAATTCTACAGCATTCATTTCGAAAATAATCTTCAATTTACTAAAGTAAATCTAAAAAAGAAGCTCATTTTTAAAAGAAGCCCATGGGCTTCTTTTCGAGGTTTACGGTATAGTGACGTGTTATAGAATCGTTCATTATCAATGTAAACGTGTTCCTCACTTTGAGATTTTCACCTTTCATCTTTTACATCATGAAATTACTTGTACCATTGTACTCATAAACACTCATATGTACGTCATATATTGTTTTATTTATTAGTATAGCTAATTTCTACCAGTCAGTGGCGATGAATCGCTGTTGGTTTTGAAATAAACAATTAAATAATAAAACGAGCTACTGCATCATTGGCAAACGTACTTATTTTTTTATTCTCATTCCTACAAAAGGACACCGATACCAGTAGTGTACTGTAAATCAGCAAAACAATGCGTTTTCGAAATGTTTAGTTAGCTTCTTAAATGGAATTTAGAAATTCTTTACAAATGTTGAAGGGTACTTCTTCTGAGCTTTAAAATAATGTATAATCTCTAAGATCAAAATGCATTGCTAAACGATATGATTGTTGGCATAACTACAGTACTTTAAAGAAGACGATCATCCGGAAGTTAGATCGCTCTTCTTAAAGATTTAAAAAGTAAAACACTCAACTATTTCAAACACGAGGCTGTGAACAATTTGTTAAAGATTTTAAGTAAATAATAAATACTATACAATTTTGTTAATCTATTTTATAATAACATCCTTCAAAGAGCTAGTTGTAATAGAGATGAGGCAGCAATAGAATACAAGAGTCACTTAAGGCCTATATTTGTTAATCAGCATTTACCGTATAACATAGGCCCACATTTCCACGCAATACACAATAGTAACCCACCACGACGATAAAGCGCGGTTCCCACTTAAACGCAATGCAATAATGTAAGCGCACCGCAAGTGAGTTGATCAATCACAAGCGACAGTTCAGATGATTCTTCATCGCGTCATGATTGGTCAAATTTCTTGCCTTGTTTTGCATGAAAGTGGGGACCAAGCTTTAGAGGTTTTACGGTAAGTACATATAAAATGCATCTAAGATATTTTTAATCTTGTCACAAGCTTCTCGTGCAACATCAAGTGTTAGAAACTCCCGCTCTGCCATGTTTCCTAACTCGTCTGAATACACATTTATTTTCAGCTTGTCTCCTAAAGGACTTTCGTGTTTATTTGAGTTATCCATTCTCAACAGTGCAAACAACCAGTTGTTTTTTTTAGGGTTGGATGCCGGTTGAATCTGAATTAATTAAAAACAATATTTGTTATTATCCAGTAAAAAAAGGAGTAGTCCTAAAAATTGCGAAATGGTGATTTAAAAAGACATACTTATTTTTATATGAGCATAGGCACATGAGTTTTAATTGTTGTATTTTTGCATACAAAGACGTTATTACCTAAAAACCTAAAATAATTGAATCAACGTTTAGTTAATGCTAAGAACGAAAAGAAAATACTTACTGAAACAAGAAACTCCAACTAGAATGGAAATCGTTCACTAAATTTAGCCCACTTATATGACGTCTGGAGTTTCTTCTTGACTTTATTTGCAATATCAACAGACGAACACTTTGGTATGTTGAAATAATCACAACTACTGTCAACAGTTTTATAATGACGATCTCTAAATTTGGTCATTGTCTGGTTGAGGATTGTTCGACATTTGTGAATTACCTCAACTCTTAAAGACACGAGCTGCGCACTGTTTTGTAGTACACTACGCTCCATTCTGAATTGTGCCTCTCTTAGATCTTGTAAAACAATACCAACAGAAGAAGAATCGGCAGAAAGTAGTTTTGATATATTCTCCTGTAATTCATTTGATAGCTCCTTGTCTTCTTCAAGACTATTTTCAATGCAAACATCAATGTGGGCACAATAGATATAAACGTTTCTATTTTCTCTGTCCATTTGTTTTACCTCATCGAGTAGAAGTTTTGCTCCATTAATGTTACCGAGTGTTGTCGATTCCTTGAACAACTCAATAGCGTCTTCTTTTTTATCATCACGTAGTGCAACTTTGCCTCTCTCCACCGCTAGAGCTGCCTTCCTTTCATTTATAACATCAGGCTTAGGATACGAAATATTCAATTGTTTCATATGTTCAATTATGACATCAACGTCGTCTAAGGTCTTATTCTTTGTCTTTACAGCAGCTAAGTATTCTAGAATATACCACCTGCGTTCTTCGTCAATGTTTAAGTCAAGTGCTTTTTGAAAGTGCCAACAAGCACGTTTTGTATTTCCCAGTTTGTCTTTTAATTCTGCTAGCTGTAATCGTGATGGTATATTTCTTAGATCGGTACTAAGCACTTTTTCATGAAACTTTTCGGTCGTTTCAATAGATTGTTTCACCACCCAATCAATCTCCATAAAGAAAATGATTGGTGGACCTCTATCTTCCAGAAATTCTTCTAAAGCCACGTCAATTACCATTTGATGTTTATCAATAGCTTCATTTTGTTTCTTTTGCTTTTGAAGGAACAAAGCAAATTGAGAATTGATGCGAATCACAGATTCTGGGTCATCTTCAAAATTTTCAAAAAGCTGATTATAGTATTCGGTAGCTTCATCGTATTTCCTTGCATATATCAATTCCTTGGCGCGATCAAATTTTGCGGCAAGATTAGATGGATTCGTGTCGATAGCTTTTTGGAGATAATCTATATTGGGGGGTGAATATTGATCACGATGTCTTGGAGCTGAGATATCTCGGTACACAAGATATGCTTGGTGATAAATGAAAGAACTGGGCTCTTCTAATTGTTCAGCGATATTTATAACTCTTATGGCTTCATCAAAACATGCCATCTTCCTGTACACTCCTATTGCTTCACCTAGTACTTTTTGACGTACTGGATGTTTCCTCAGTGCATTCTTTAAGAATTGTTTAGCCTTGTGAATATTTTTCTTTCTACGTCTTATTTCTGCAATATAAACTAATGCGAGACTATGTTCTGAATCCATTTTTAAAACATCATAGAAAATACTTAGCACTGTCGTCATATCGGGACAAAATTCATGTCGGTTTTTAACTGCGGCTTTGGCTAATCTCCACCTCACAAGGCCGACTGAAAAGAGCCAGTCTTTTTCCCCTGGGCATAATTCCAATGCTGTTTCAAACTCTTTAATACTCTCAGAATACCGATTCATACCTACACGTGACAAGGCAAATCCCTTTGTTGCGTGGATACTTCCTTTAAACATATTATGCTCTGGTGATCCATCCTCATAGAGTGAATTTAATTTCCTCAGCTCCCGAATGTTAGATTCGAGTCTCTTCTTGTCGCGACGGTCGAACCAGGCTTCAAGAGTAATAGCGATTAACAAATAACCATTATTACTGGGCTGTTTGGATGGGTCTTCCTCTCGAATCTTACGGCGTACTTCATCGATACATTCCATTGCTCTGGCTTTTTTCTTTTCAGCATTTCCTCTGAACTCCGAAAAGAAAAGGTAGCTTTTGAACAATAATCCTTCAATTACCATAGCAGGAGAATCGCTGATATGCTCATCAATAAGCTTCATAAGAGATCCGAATTGTTTGATAGACTTCTTTTCAAGTTCCCACATAAAGTGACAAGGAAATGCCCGAAGCTGGCTCTGTAAGTCTGTTAATAACGCCATACCTTAAAACACCAGCTATAATTGAATAAGTTATATTTTAATGTTTATATATACAAATAATATAGTGCTTGAAACTTGAATTCTGGTATTTTAATTCGTCAATTTTAAGTTGTTTTCATTTTAAATTTATTTCTACAAAATTATAAGATTATTTAGAGGATAACGATCTTACTTGTAGACGGTGGAAAGCAGCCATTTTTTACTTGTAACATAAAACAGCCATCAGAAATTGATGACTTGCCACCGAAGTGGGAGTAACATGCAAATAAATCCTTATACACCATGTATAATGCCTACGCCTACATCATCGGCAGCCTATCCGTCATTACGACGAACAATAAATAGGCCTACCCTTCCTAGTTACATTTCCTACCTATGGCTCTTTTCATGTGAGGTTAAAACAACAATCCTAACAAGTGCAGTATATACTGTATAGTATCTGGAATATGTTATTTCGACCTCATTGTATAGAAATTAGTCTTATAGTCGCTTTCCATTCCAATAAAGCATTTAAGACAGTATATCGTTGTGTCGAACGCATTAACATTTTATAGGTGTGACGTGGGAATTTCCCGAAAGAGGGTCACGTGATGGTATTAACCAATCGGACAAGGAAGGAAATAAATGACATTTTATTAACCATTTCCTCTAATATTAGAACAGAAAAGACACAATTTGTTTTGGATGAAATAATAGGCCTTATCCATTATCAATTTATAAATCAATAGTTGTGTGTAGACTGTTTTCTTGATGAAAACGTTGATAGTTTTGGTTTCACCTGAAACTTATTTATGACTATAATACACAAAATAAAAGTTAATAGGCTACAGTAGGCCTATAGAATGTAATACTTTTAAACAATGAAATTAAATTTATAATATCCTATCTTTAGTAATTATTTATTTTCTTTAAAAAGAATAGTTCTACGAATTCTATATAATATAGTTATAATATTATCGCTTCGACACCCAACTCAAGTACGGCATCATGTCAAGAGACAATAATACCGGCAGTTTCATGTCTGCTGACTCTCACATTGGTTACTGTTTATGTCTCCTGATACTCAATTGTCTCTTTTTCAAACATGTTATGTCAACGGCTGATCGTGCCACACACCGAGTGTTGACTCGTACAGCATCTCCCATGTATTTTAAATATCTATTTCCACAATGAATAGGTCAGTCAGTCAATCGAATTTGAGGATTTTATCCCGGTCGAAACCAGAAAAAGAATCATACAGCATATAACAATGGATCATGGGGAGTGAAGATGTAGCGCCATCTCTCAAGTAAAATGGACGTATTTTGATTGCTTTTATGGGATAAAATATATACTTTGACAGAATTAGGTCTAATAAAATTAATTTAGTTCAGTGTTTATTTGTAGAACATTGTACCACCTGTTGTAAATACAGCACAGTGAGTCTACAAGTGTTTTATGGCTACAATTATGCCATCAACGTCACCAACGTTTTCATTTTTGGCGGCAGCCAAGAATTGTAGAATTGTCCGTTTGCGTTCTTCGTTAATGTTCAATCCCAAGTCAAGTATTTGTTGATAGTGCTTGTAAGCAGTTGCTGTGTTACCAAGTTTCTTTTCTAAGTCTGCTAGCAATAGTCGTGACTTTATATCCATTGCATCGTCTGTAAGCACATTTTCATGATGTTCTATGATGGTTTCGATAGACTTTTTTACCCTCCAATTAATCTCTCTAAAGAAAGTGAATGGCGGACCACCGTCTTCTTTACATTCATTTAACGCTCGGTCTACAATTATTTGAAACTGACCAATTGCTTCGTTGCTTTTATTTTGTTTTTGGAAGAACGTAGCAAACTGGTAAGTGACGACAATCACTGACTCTGTGTCGTTTTCTACGTTGTCTAGAATATGGTTGAAGTATTCTTCGGCAGCTTCAGCATGTACTGTAGCCGAGAGTTCATTGGCACGATCAATTTTTGCAGCAAGATTTGAAGGATTCAAATCAATTGATAGTTGGAGATAATCCAGCTTGGGTGGACTATATCCAGCAATACCGTTATATGAAATATCGCGATACACTAGGTATAATTGGTGAAAAATGAAAGAACCACACCCTTCCATTTTCTCGGCGATATGTAGAACACGCAGGGCGTTTTCATACTGTTTCATCTTTCTGTACACTGATGCTGCCTGTCCTAATATATGATGACGTACTGGTTCTACTTTTAAAGCACATTTTAAATAGTATTGTGCTCTTGGAAATGTTTTTTTTCTTCGTTTTATTTCTGCAATCAAAACCATTGCATAGCTGTGCTGAGGATTCAATTTTATAACCTCATTGAAAATACTTTCTACTTTTCCCATACCATCACATAATCCATTCCGATTAACAACTGCGGCTTTAGCTAATCTCCACCTCACAAGGCCGACTGAAAAGAGCCAGTCTTTTTCCCCTGGGCATAATTCCAATGCTGTTTCAAACTCTTGAATACTCTCAGAATACCGATTCATACCAACACGTGTCAAAGCAAACCCCTTTGTTGCGTGGATACTTCCTTTAAACATATTATGTTCTGGTGATCCATCCTCATAGAGTGATTCAAGCCTCTGCAGTTCCCGAATGTTAGCTTCGAGCTTATCCTGGTCACGACGGTCGAACCAGGCTTCAAGAGCAATAGCGATTGCCAAATAACCATTATTACTGGGCTGTTTGGATAGATCTTCCCCTTGAATCTTACGGCGTACTTCCTCGATACATTCCATTGCTCCGGCTTTGTTCTTTTCAGCATTTCCTCTGAACCCCGAAAAGAAAAGGTAGCTTTTGAACAATTTTCCTTCAATTACCATAGCAGAAGAATCGCTGATATGCTCGTCAATAAGCTTCACGAGAGATCCGAATTGTTTGATAGACTTCTTTTCAAGTTCCCACATAAAGTGACAGGGAAATGCCCGAAGCTGGCTCTGTAAGTCTGTTAATGACGCCATACCTTAAAACACCAGCTATAATTGAATAAGTTATATTTTAATGTTTATATATACAAATAATATAGTGCTTGAAACTTGAATTCTAGTATTTTAATTTGTCAATTTTAAGTTGTTTTCATTTTAAATTTATTTCTAAAAAATTATAAGATTATTTAGAGGATAACGATCTTACTTGTAGACGGTGGAAAGCAGCCATTTTTTACTTGTAACAATACTTTTTAACATAAAACAGCCATCAGAAATTGATTACTTGCCGCCAAGTGGGAGTAACATGCAAATAAATCCTGTATGTATAAAAATGTATATGCCTACGCCTACATCATCTGCAGCCTATCCGTCATTACGACAAACAATAAATAGGCCTACCTACCCTTCCTAGTTACATTTCCTACTCTTCCCATGTGACTGTGAAGTTAGAACAACAATCCTAACAAGTACAGTATATACTGTACAGTATACAGTACTGGAATATATATTATTTCGACCTCATTGTATAGAAATTAGTCTTCGTCGCTTTCCATTTCAATCAACCATTTAAGACAGTATATCGTAGTGTCGAAAGCAATTTTATAGGTGTGACGTGGGAATTTCCCGAACGACGGGTCACGTGATGGTATTAACCAATCGGACAAGGAAGTAAATAAATGACATTTTATTAACCATTTCTCTAATATTAGAAGAACAAAAAAGACACAATTTGTTTTGGATGAAATAATAGGCCTTATCCATTATAAATTTATAAATCAATAATTGTGTGTAGACTGTTTTCTTGATGAAAACGTTGATAGTTTCTTTTGGTTTCACCTGTAACTTATTTATGACTATAATACACAAAATAAAAGTATAGCTACAGTATAGAATATAATACTTTTAAACAATGAAATTAAATTTATAATATCCTATCTTTAGTAATTATTTATTTTCTTTAAAAAGAAAAGTTCTACGAATTCTATATAATATAGTTATAATATTATCGCTTCGACACCCAACTCAAGTACGGCATCATGTCAAGAGACAATAATACCGGCAGTTTCATGTCTGCTGACTCTCACATTGGTTACTGTTTATGTCTCCTGACACTCAATTGTCTCTTTTTCAAACACGTTATGTCAACGGCTGATCGTGCCACACACCGAGTGTTAAATACTATAAACTGGGCCACACCCGTCTTGACTCGTACAGCCGAGTCCCATGTATTTTAAATATCTATTTCCACAATGAATAGGTCAGTCAATCAATCGAATTTGAGGATTTTATCCCGGTCGAAACCAGAAAAAGAATCATACAGCATATAACAATGGATCATGGGGAGTGAAGATGTAGCGCCATCTCTCAAGTATTAAATGGACGTATTTTGATTGCTTTTATGGGATAAAATCTATACTTTGACAGAATTAGGTCTAATAAAATTAATTTAGTTCAGTGTTTATTTGTAGAACATTGTACCACCTGTTGTAAATACAGCACAGTGAGTCTACAAGTGTTTTATGGCTACAATTATGCCATCAACGTCACCAACGTTTTCATTTTTGGCGGAAGCCAAGTATTGTAGAATAGTCCGTTTGCGTTCTTCGTTAATGTTCAATCCCAAGTCAAGTATTTGTTGATAGTGCTTGTAAGCAGTTTCTGTGTTACCAAGTTTCTTTTCTAAGTCTGCTAGCAATAGTCGTGACTTTATATCCATTGCATCGTCTGTAAGCACATTTTCATGATGTTCTATGATGCTTTCGATAGACTTTTTTACCCTCCAATTAATCTCTCTAAAGAAAGTGAATGGCGGACCACCGTCTTCTTTACATTCATTTAACGCTCGGTCTACAATTATTTGAAACTGACCAATTGCTTCGTTGCTTTTATTTTGTTTTTGGAAGAACGTAGCAAACTGGTAAGTGACGACAATCACTGACTCTGTGTCGTTTTCTACGTTGTCTAGAATATGGTTGAAGTATTCTTCGGCAGCTTCAGCATGTACTGTAGCCGAGAGTTCATTGGCACGATCAATTTTTGCAGCAAGATTTGAAGGATTCAAATCAATTGATAGTTGGAGATAATCCAGCTTGGGTGGACTATATCCAGCAATACCGTTATATGAAATATCGCGATACACTAGGTATAATTGGTGAAAAATGAAAGAACCACACCCTTCCATTTTCTCGGCGATATGTAGAACACGCAGGGCGTTTTCATACTGTTTCATCTTTCTGTACACTGATGCTGCCTGTCCTAATATATGATGACGTACTGGTTCTACTTTTAAAGCACATTTTAAATAGTATTGTGCTCTTGGAAATGTTTTTTTTCTTCGTTTTATTTCTGCAATCAAAACCATTGCATAGCTGTGCTGAGGATTCAATTTTATAACCTCATTGAAAATACTTTCTACTTTTCCCATACCATCACATAATCCATTCCGATTAACAACTGCGGCTTTAGCTAATCTCCACCTCACAAGGCCGACTGAAAAGAGCCAGTCTTTTTCCCCTGGGCATAATTCCAATGCTGTTTCAAACTCTTGAATACTCTCAGAATACCGATTCATACCAACACGTGTCAAAGCAAACCCCTTTGTTGCGTGGATACTTCCTTTAAACATATTATGTTCTGGTGATCCATCCTCATAGAGTGATTCAAGCCTCTGCAGTTCCCGAATGTTAGCTTCGAGCTTATCCTGGTCACGATGGTTGAACCAGGCTTCAAGAGCAATAGCGATTGCCAAATAACCATTATTATTGGGCTGTTTGGATGGATCTTCCTCTCGAATCTTACGGCGTACTTCCTCGATACATTCCATTGCTCCGGCTTTGTTCTTTTCTGCATTTCCTCTGAACTCCGAAAAGAAAAGGTAGCTTTTGAACAACAATCCCTCAATTACCATTGCAGGAGAATCGCTGATATGCTCGTCAATAAGCTTCACCAGAGATCCGAATTGTTTGATCGACTTCTTTTCAAGTTCCCAAATAAAGTGACAGGGAAATCCCTGAAGCTGGTTTTGTAAGTCTGTTAATGACGTCATATTGTACAAGTACAGGTGATATCTAATAAGAATAAATTAGGCCTATACATTAACAAATGAAGTTATGTTCTTACATTTATCTTGTCATACATACAAGCCTCAACTAAGAATAAAGTACAAAGCAAATCGGAGTAAAGGAAGTTGCAGATATGCAAATAATTTATCAAAGAGATCAGACGAGTGGCGGAGACGCAGGTTCAGTAGGTCCAACTCTCCCTATAGAGTTATGTTAATACATACATAATTTTATGCTGGAAAAAAATTATAAAATAGATTATTATAAATCGCAAAATTGCCATAATATAGGCGTTTGCGCTACTTAGTCCTTTTCATTCCAAAGGTGTACGAAAAAAGCATAATCTACAATAGGCCTATTACATCATTCGTGTTACGTGCAATCATAATACATGGGTACTGTGCTTACCTATTCTCTTTAATTAATGGCTTACTACGTACAAAAAAAACACACTTGCAAAATTATTCCAAAATGTTCGATTCAATCTTTAACATGTAGCTATATTTGCACTAATTATTCGAAAGCAACTCAGTTTTATTGTTTATGATGGGATTTGGGAATTTCCAGAAGCAAATGATAAGATAAAACTGAACCAATTGGATGATAAGTAACATAATGTAATATTTACTTACTTAGTTTAGTCAATGATTTACAGTACGATGATCTGTAGAGAAGAAGGACTAATGAAAAATTACAACTGACTGATAGCCTTCTGTACCCTTTAACATTTCCTTTTGCAGGTAATACTAATTAAAGTCTAAAAATACAGGTCCCTAGTCCTAATACATAATCTCTAATTTTTTTTTTCAATAACTTCTCTCTCGATCTTCAAACTGTAAATTATTAATTAAAATCATCAAATATTAAACACAACATATTTTACTTCTCATCTGAATTATTCTTATCTTTGATGTCTGGAAATTTCCAAAACTCCACCCATAAAACATTGATTTCCAATAATACTTGTAATAGGCCTATGTATTCGCAGTTTAGACTTGGTGTAGTAAAACTTGCCCCTCCGGGCCAGAAATTGTGTAAAAATTTCAACATGCAATAATAGCTTTATTTAAAACTGAGCATTTTTTAGACCTAAAGACACATAAGAACAGTTTTACTGAATTCAACAGTGTCATGATCTAAGTACAGATTATTTATTGATAAACATTCAGGCCAGTATACAATAAAAAGCAGTCAGGTTTTGGAAGAAAATGAAAAATCGAAAAAAAGATATCCTCACTAAAATACTTGTTCATTAAGCACAATGCATTGTTTTTGTAATAGCATGGAGAAATAAGTTAGGATTTCTCCATGGTGATAGAAATATTATGACTAATAAACTGTTACATAGAGTAGGCCTACAGGCATATAAGAATTTGCTTATTTAAACAAAAATGGGATGGGTTAGATTTTTCTATTTGCGACATTGTATTTCAATAAAAAGAATATATGTTTTGTAGATGATCGTTGAACTTTTAGTAGGGGGCAAACCATCAGTTACATATAACATGTAGAAATATGTAAATAGTAGAAGAGTCTTGCTCTACTGCCCACCAAGTTGTTCCTTAATGGTAGTTAATATTATCATGTTCATTATATAATTTCATAGATTTAAATTTTAATTTCTATCAAGATATCTTTAATTACAAAGTTGTGCACTAGACAATTAAAAAACATAATTGACCGGTTGCACAGTTAATTTTAGAGAATACTATTTTTTATACAAATTTAAATAAATTAACAATATTTACAATTGTAATTGCACAGACGTACGGATATTATTCAAAATATATACAAATACAGAAAACACTTAAATATTATGCAACCAATAATCTATATGTATTCATAAGTACATATAGAATATACAATTTCGTAACTACTTTGTTTAAGTAAACAACATAACTGTGGTATTTAGGCCTACTGTATTTACTATATTTAATATACATCGGTAAAACATGTATAAGAAACAGCCTCCGTAAAGGATCCTCTTAAACACCAAGCCCTATATTATTAAGCCCTTAACTCGGTCCTACAGTACAAGAATAAATTATACGGATGTTTTATTCAATCCTTGAACTTAAAATACAAATAAAAAAACTTTCATACGGCAATTCAGTGCCCAAAGTCTTAGGTTACAAGCAAATGGTATGTCTAATTCCTGTGGCAAAGCTTTTCTTACAACATAAGAAATTAAGATTTAAGTATTGCATGGAGGTATAAAAAATACCTCCATGAGTAAGGCAACTACAGAGTCCGGTACATTCATGTTAAAACATTAATTTAAATTTCTACGATCACAAAAAACATAAACATTGAAAACATTTGTCAACAAATATTTGCCATACATTTATCAAACATGAAAAACAATTATCTAAACATAATTATTGTGTAATTGTTTTTAAATAAATTATTCATTTACAAATGGTACTTAGATAAAGTCGCACCAGAGACTGCCAAGCAGCTGAAACACAGATGATTGTAAAATGACAGTAGAACACCCTATTCACAGGATACGCCTAATTCACAGGAAGCCACTATTCAAACTTATTCAGATGGACACCACTATTCAAGTGATACCACCCTATTCACAGGATACCACTCAATTCACAGGAAACCACTGTTCAAACTTATTCAGATGGACACCACTATTCAAGGGACACCACCCTATTCATGGGAGACCACCCTATTCACAGGATACCACCCTATTCACATGAAACCACTATTCAAGTGACAATCACTATTCAGGTGCAACCACCCTATTCACAAGAAACCACTATTCAAGTGACAATCACTATTCAGGTGCAACCCTATTTAAGGGGAACCCCTATTCAGGAGACACTTTTTTGTAAAACAAACAAGTGGAAACGTGTACACTATAACCAACCTCTATTCAAGGGACACATTTATTAAGTAAACACTTTGTTGGGTCCAGGTGTCTCCTTAATATGGTCTCTACTTTGAAGTTGACATACATATTGTCCAGAATCATACTGCAATCATAATAATCAATATTACTTACTGTATTTCTAATATTATTACATATAAATTTTACATGGTTTTGATTGCACTGAAAAGTATAAAATGTATTTACAATGCTATCTAAGATTGTAAATAATACTTCAATTCGTCCTGGAAATCTAAATTAAATTTGTAAATTATACTCAAGTTTACATTAATTAAATTAATTAATTAAAATGTTTATATTTTATTTTCAATTATTAATCATATTATTTTCCATGATCAATCATAATTTCTAATTATATTGATGACTTGACCTTAGCCTTATTTAATATATCTGTATTTTGTGTTTTTCAATTTACAGTATCTCTCAAAATGTTGTTGGATTTCAACATTTTTATTCATTTATGTTAATAATAATCTAATATCTTAGATGTGATGAATAAATCAATTATTTAGTAATGAAAACAGTTCCTGTTTTATTTTTTTATTTTATAAATTCTGGTGAAATTGTGAATATAATGTGTGTAGTGTTAGAGAATAAAAGAGTATTAATATGAGATAAGAGTAATCCTACTGCATAATTTTAATACTAAATATGGTAAACATTTGCCACCCTAAGGGATTATACTATGTCAGATACACTGTTTTAAAACCATTAGGCTAGTTTGTATGACAACATATGTGAATTACAATGTCCATATTTATAAATTTGTCATGTAGTAATAGCATCATCAAATTTATACCAAAATAAATATTTCTTAGTATTAAATGCTTGATTACCCTTGTAATGTGGTTAATGATAACTGGCTTTTATTTTATTCTGTAGCAATATACAGATAATAATAATAATATATAGCAGGAAATAGTAATAACAGGATATGTTATTATACAAATAATGAATGTTTATGAGTGTAATGGTACAAATAATGGCATGAGGTGAATGATGAAAGGTTATACTGTATATCAACGAGGCGACAGCCGAGTTGATATTAACCTTTCATCATTCACCAAATGCCATCACTTGTACCATTACACGAATATAAAACATTCATTATTTGTTTTATATAACATCTAAGTAGATTCCTGTCATTTGAATCAAATAAGGTAAGGTAGCCCTAGCCAAAGGCCTACATTTCATTCACATTGATTAAAAACAGTATCATTTGGTTTTTAATATTATATTAAATGTTATATTTATATGGATTTTATAAACACACCTACTTTAGTGTTAATTATGTCAACAAACGACCAAACAACCTTAGGCCTAGCAAGGTTAAAACGCCTAGAAAATTGGAACTTATCTAGGCTAATTATGGTTTTTCCAACAATTCCACGTATTGTAGGGATTTCCCCATTAATTAATCAAAATCCTAAAAACGATCTAAAGCTAATTTAAATGCCTTTTTGAATGAAATTAGTACATATATGTCCAAATCGTACACAAATATCTGCTGCTGTTGCATATCTCGCGGTGGTGTTTACAAATGAAACTGAGGCCAGAAGACAGGTGGCGCTGTTGTATTTCACAGTACAGAGCCATATCATAAGATAATTTGTGTACTAGATTTTTTTTCATCCGCGAGACGTTTTTTTTTTTCGTACACAAAAATGTTTCAAAAAGTACTATTAAACGATCGTTTAATAGTGCGTACTATTGCACGCCATGTGACTCACAATCATCCAATCAAATGACAGGAATTTATTTAGGTGTTATATAATAAGGAATATTGTATGGAATGGAATTATTATAACGGTTCATTTTATGTTGTTTTTTTGGGTATCCTACTGTAGGTGGATAATATTGCATGTAAACAAATTACAAAATTTAAAATCTAAGTTTAAAAGTGTACACACAACAGCAAAGTTTACTTTTAACATTTACGCTCTACGCATGGTGAAAAGTTTTGATTTTCAGCATTGTTTACTTTCTCAATTACTTTAGATTCCTCTAAATCTACCTGGGTATTTGCAATAATTGTTGATAAGGCAATGTTCGGACCCGACAGAGGGCGCATTTGAGATGTGTGAGCCTCATGCTCCGATGGCTGTTTCAGCTTTGGATGCCGTACTTCTTCATCTAGAGGGTCATCTTCATCCTAAAATATATAAAATGTTTTATCTTTTTTTAATAATTAATACACTATTAATAGTACATATAAATTGGGTTTCAATTAAGTATTCATTTTGGTATTTAAAACCAGAATATATGTTGAACCATTGCTTTGTTTTAAGAAACAAATAAAGTGTAGTGTAGGGTATATATGGGAACTTAGTTCACAAGATAGGCATTAGGGCTCACACAAACTGACCTCATATTCATTATCATCTAGTGTACGTGGCCTTTTCTCTCCAGGGATGCGTCGGTATTGTAAAATGTCAGTTATCACTGCAAACTGAAATAAACAAATTTATTTAAAATAATAATAAAATATTATGATTATAATATAATAATAAATGGATATCATTTGTTTTAAAATCATAAAATTTCAAATACATTTTTTAAACATGTTAATTAAAAATATTTAAATGAATGATTGCAAACTGGTAAAATAATATGTTCCTAGAATATGAAAATCTCAAATCTCAAGATCTAGGTTCAAATCAAGCCTTTGTATCCATGAGGTTTCTTCAAGCTAAATTGCCTCTAATTTAATACACATAATAAAATATATGTCATTAAACAAACCTGTTTTTTTAATTCGCAAAGAATTATTTGAGGATCAGGAACTGCAGCTTTGTCGACAAGTAATCCAACACGTAGCTCATCTGCATATGTTATCGCTGAGAAACTCATAACAACCTTGTCTCTTGTAGGCATCCAGTAGACGATTGACTGTATCTTGAAACCTCCCAGACTCAACTTTGTTTCAGATCCTGGTAAATTTGCTATTGTACAAAAGCTACGGTTATAAAGACTAGCTAGAACACCTTTGGAAATAAATTGCGGGAAAAGAACTCTTATTACTTTCATTACATTATATATAACCATAGGGTCACCTGAGTTTTTTACTTCCAGCATTTGATGTTTTAATTCCCAAAGACGTGGAATAGTGCCCTCAATATTAGTAGTTAATGGTGCACGTGCAAACGTGTAACGGTTACCGAGTTCAAGCAGCTGCGTAGAACTGCGAAAATCAACAGGAATGTTAGCATGAAGATTGCACGGGTTTGTAATACCTTGCGATTTGAAATAGCCACGTAAACTACCGGATATTGTTGACAACAACACATCGTTTAGAGACATTCGTGTTATAAGCTTTATACGTTTCACTGAGGCAAGACTGATTGGATCCGACCATAATAATTTTTTCTCTCCGTTCATAGGCTTTATACATGGCATAAAAACGTCGCGTTTTCCAAGTAAATGAGACAAAAACACAATAAGACCGACACAAAATGCTTGTACGCTATTGAACATGAGTGCTTCACGGCCATACCTAGATTTAAAATCCGAAGTTTCATGTTCATCTGCTAAGAACTTGCGTAAAATTTCAACAAGACTAATACCGTCAGTCATGCATGGATGAATCCGAAATAGGAGATATGTCTTTATGTTTTCTCCCTTTCCTACATAACATACACATACTTCCCACAGTGGTCTGCCAAATAGTAGTTGTTTTGTTGATATTTGTGAAATAAATTCTTGTAAATCTTCTATATTATTAAAAGTTTGGGGTGCGTCAAAAACGTGATTGTCAATATTAAAATTGAGATCATTAACCCAAATACTACCAGACTTAAGGCAAACTATTTTTTGAGTAAAACGCTGAAACTGTTTCTTTCCTTGCTTGTTTTCTTTTGATACAACACGCGATAAAATTAATGATTTTAATCTTGACGTTTCCATACGACCTTCGACCTCAAGTAACGCTTGAACTACAGGCTTTTCCAAACTTGGATCATCTAGCCAGTGTTTCTCATCGTCTGTGAGCCAATTTGCTGTATAACAGCAACATGGTGCATAGCAATTACAAGTATTTGCAAAACAGCGAATTATTTTTCTAATAATATATGCAACTGGAACCAAAACTAACATTATTACACATGTTGGAAGCAATAGGAATGTTGCAGTACTAACAAATACGATAAATGATGCTACTGTATATAGGAAATTTTTCTGGAGTGGATTTTTAAGTTTTCCAGGACAAGGGGCATACATATCTGGTTTTTCCGCCTTTTGTTTCTTGTTTTTGATATCGGTGCAGTTTTCATCTTGGAACTGAAATTCACAGTACTGTTCACCATCCTCCATCGTGATAAATGAGATAGCGGATGGTGCATGACCAAAACTTTTTATTGATGGTATGTTAGCAACCACAGCCTTCCTGTTTTCTGTGGACAAAATTAAGACACATTATGTTAAGTCTCTTGCATATAATGGTATGTTACTGACCACAGCTTTCCTGTTTGCGGGAAAAACCATTTGCATATAACATTTTGTTAGGAAGGGTTAGAATACAAACATATACAAACTATCTATGTGTTTGCTATCTATATTTTAAATATTTAAAATACCTAGAAGTATCCCAAAAAGTACAAAAAATTGATTTTCTCCGCCCTTAACCCAAGGATTTTGAAGAGAACATGAGCACACTACAATGTGTGTCTATTAGCAATAGTGTAATTGATCTGGGGAATAAGTAAATTGTGTTCGTTATCAGATAATATTTCATCTTGGGAAATCTAAGAATTTTATGTTTTGAAAACAATGTTAGCATTATTAAAGATATATTGTCCGCCTAAAAAAATATTTTTTTTAATTTTTTTTTTGAATATGTTATTTTAATGTCACATTATAGTTATTCACTCTCACAAAAAATTGGGTCTGAAAAAAATTTATTTACCTGAGAAAAATGTAATTTAAAGCAAAAAATGGTCAAATTGTCTGGAAGACAATGAGTTTTTGGGTAATTTAACTGTTTATTTTGTCTTTTTAAAGGTGAAATAATTTTTTCCCCCGTTTTTTTTCTTATGGAAGTGAACAACTTCATTAAAACTGCAAAATTGCCTATTCAAAGTCCGATTTTAAAAATCTTTATTTTTCATGATTTTGGGGGACAATACATCTTTAAGTGATTGAAATGCAAATGACATTCTATACTTTTCTAATGGGCTTTATGTTCATTTATGGCCATGAATAAAGTTATATTGTACTCTTTACATGGATAGGTGATAATACTTTTAAGGATGATTTTAATGTGATTTCAAGAAGTGGCTGCATTAAGAGTGATGTACCTACAGTATAAAAAGAACACTTTACTGTAGCAATGTAGTAATATTGTATTGTACAGTAACAATATCAAACTATTTAAAATGGACATTTTTATAAATTGGGTATTTTAACTGAAATATATTGTAAATGATATAATCTTATATTTAATTTTTATATGGAGAGCACGTTATTTCCTTAGTAATGAATAATTCGTTTATAAAAATTAATTTACAGTTGCCAATTTATTTTAGAGTAATTATAGATTTAATTTATTCACATGACCTTTAAATGTTATCTCAAAAGAAATCAACATGGTACAGGTTTCAAAATGTTCATTAGCATAATGACATTATGGCTATTGCCTTAAAGCAGTATGTGAAGAAGACATGACATTAGAAAATGTTTTCCAGGCTGATGTGAAAAAAACATTAACATGTTTCTCTACTGTATATCTTTCACTCACATTCACTCTTTAGGCAAATACATAGAATTTGCATATGTTCTCTCTAGGTACAGTAGATGTAAAGACAAGGTATGCTGTAGTGTGATGGTTGTGATGTTTGATACGTTGCTCTTGCTTAAGCCAAGTAGTGTTAAAATTAAAAATTTTGTAATATAAAGTGTAAAACTAGTGTTCTTGAAATACTCTTTATTATCTTTGGTATAATTATAATAAATTGCCAGAATTGTTCTCACATTCTCTACATTTTGGTTGATGCAGTCAATTCTGATTATTACAGTACAGTGTGTGCATGGAGTATGTGTAATGACTTTGTAATTATAATATTGTGTACGTACTTTACAAAAAGAGCAGCCTCAATACATTTATTAATAGTAATTTTTCCATAAACAAATCAATCATTGACATAATACAACAAAGCAATATAATTTTTAAGACATTTATGAAGTTAATAATGTAACGGAAATTAAATTAATTACAATTCATAAAATATCTATAATGAGACATTAATTTACTGTAAAAAGAGCAGTAATATGCTATATTAACATCTGTCTACATTAAATAGTATTAAAGGTGTGTTTGGTTTAAATTTTTAATATATTTATAAAATAAGTAGATTTTTGAAAGGATTTTTATCGTATACCCTAAGCTGTGATAAATAATGACTTGATGTCTTAAAACTTCCATAAACAAATCCGCATGTTTCAATTTGTAGCATGAGGTTTGGACATAATAAATTTGTCAAGTTGCGTGATAACAACCAAATAAATAAAAAATTTAAAGAATGACTGCTTACCATGCTTATATAAGGAAGAGATGCCACTACTGCCATCAGAATGGGGCTGTGTCTCCCCCTCATTTTCTTCTTCTATGATAAAAAAGAAAAAGAATTATAATACTAAAACAAAATGCAAATGGATACAGATGCAACATACAATTATATGATAGTTATGAGACTCCACGTCTACAGTCCCAATATTGAAGTTCATCAAAATTGAGAACAACACTATAAAACGTTTGCTATAATTCAGAGAAATCCTTGTCTTCTCTTATCTTAGTCTCAAACTAGTTTATTTACATATAAAGAAATCATTCTTTTCTATGTTGAAATAAGCAATAATCTCATTTGATATTATTATAGGTTTAAAGCATTTACAAATTACTGTAGAACACATTATTTGCACTGTAAAATCAAGATAATTGGATTCTTGGCTATTAAGGCGATATTCCTAAGCTAATAAAGATCACCTGGGAATTCAGCTATTTCCAATCTTACTCATTAGTATTCAGGATATCGCAGGTTGAGTAATCAAGTTTATCAAATTTGAGCCTTTCTAATTTGAGCCTTTCTAATCACCTTTAATATATAATGCAGGATTGGTTTAGTGTATTCACTATTGTGCCAATACCTATCTTATTGTACAGTTACTGAACGTACAGTCATTGGCTAAACCTTCACTATTGTGCCAATACCTATCTTATTGTACAGTTACTGAACGTACAGTCATTGGCTAAACCCAGGGGCCCCGGATCTTATGGGTGCCCCTGAGCAGTGCACAGAGGAAAAAACAGGCATTAAAGGTCAAAAAAGGCTAAAAACACCCGAGGCCTCCAGCGGTCATAAGGCCAATTTACACAGACGAGCAGTAACGGTAATAAAAATATAGAATCTTATTCCTTATGACCATTTTACACACAACGCGGAGGGGATGGGCGGTTTCCGCTCAGGATAGATACCGACTCGATGTGGGACAAGCTACATAATTATCCGCTTACCGCTACCACTTGTCTGTGTAAATTGGCCTTTAGGCCTCTGCGTTACGCCACTGCGTACAGTATCATTTCTCATACTAAACACAGTATTATTGTTTATTAATACCACAATGACATTTATTTTCACAAGCAGAGTAGTCAGTGCAGTTTTGTTTGGCAACCAATAAATAATTTATGGAAGTTTCCACATGCAAATGTTAAATTGGCTTTTAATTTTTAATTACAGTACGATGACAATAAAAAGACTATAATTAAAGCAATAAAATAAGAATGACAGAATAATGATACTAAATAAAATTTACAGTATCACATATAAAAGTGAAAATGGCCATGTCAGTACTATACTAAAAACTATTATTCAACAATTGGGGACGTAGCCTTACAAAATAAAACATCCTCAGGATGAGACAAGTCACAGTGTCAAATCAAGTTTTAATATTGTATAATACTTTTAAAATGGAGTTATATTATTATACTAAAAAATCATTATAATAATAAGTAAACATCCCGCATTGAAAAAATCCACTTGAATACAGTATATTGAATACAGTCACATTCATATATATAAATCCAAAGGCAAATTACTGAAAAAAATGACAATGCTGTGGGTATCAGTGGCTGGATCTCAATGGAGATACAAAAAAAAAAAGAAGCGAAAAGCTAAATCAAAACGATAAAGTAAACAGCCAGAAAAGTTAGCAGAGCTTTCGGGCAACACTAGCCCAAATACAGTCACATTCATATATACACAAAATACTGTATTATAACAAATATCTATTTATAGTAGAATTTCTTGACTGATACAATTTTTAAAGTTAATTACAGTATGTTACCATTTTATACCCAAAAAATAAACACCTCCCTCAAAAACCATGAATAATAAACAGCGCTCTGGGAATTTATTTTAAAAATATCATGATATTGCATGCTGCTGATGCCGATACCACACTTTGTGATTTAAAATGGATTGTTTATTCAAGCTAATAACAAGCCAGGATATACTGAACTGAATATTGTATAGAAATGTACATGATTTTATTGACAAGATAAGAAGTGGGTCAAATGCTTGTATTGCTTAAACATTAATGTGTATCTGTGAGAAGCAATGGCAATTACATGTTAAAATGTCATAACATTGCACGCTCTATGATGGCAGTACATTTATTACAAGACGAGTAGCCTAAAAATACACACATCATACACAAGTTGTCTTGGCATTTAAACCAAATTAGAAATGGCAATTAAGAGCAATATAAAGAAATGTTGTCATTGTTTTAATGCAAAATCAGACAGTACTAATGGAAAGTGATGAGAATAGAAAGATATACGACCATAAATATTGTCAAAATAATATCTATTCCACATTTTTTTATGGAAAACAAAATCATGTTTAACAAAAGAACAGTTTTTTGCTGTATTTAAAAGAGCATAATTTATTTTTAGGTGGCAAATATGGGATTAAAAAAAAGATGAAAAAAGTTTGACGATTTGATGGTCATCATTAGTCAATCAACATTGTCTCCCACAACACAAAGAAAACCAGAAACTCCCAACCTCTTTTTTTGGGCCAGATCCAAAGCTGTTTTCAAAAGTTAATATTTTATTTAAATTAAAATTTAAATTCATAAAAAGTATTAAAAAAAAACCAGTACAGTATCGCATCAAGTGAAAAGTGAAAGGAGGAGTCACTACACTATCAGATTTTAACCCAGCACAAACTGAGTTATGGTTTTGTATTGTATGAACTAAAAAGATTAGTGAAAGCCACTTCTTATGGACACTGAGCTTTTGTTTGTTAAGTAATCTGTGACACTTCTCAGTGTCTTTAATGAAGTTATGCCATTACATAATTATATTGACCTTGCTTTACAATTATGAAAGCACTCTATAAATAATCTGAACAGTATTGGTCAATTTAATTTAAAATTTAATTTAATTATCAGACACAAAAACTATTTATAGATTTTGAAGCTAAACAATTTAAGATTTATTTGAAATATTTTTATTTGTCTTCATATACTGTACTTATAGCCCAATCTTTTTAAGCTATGAAAAAAAAAGGTTCAGGTACTACAGTAATAAGTTTATTTGGTTGAACTCAGCCTAGAGGCATACACATTTACTTCTAGAAAGCAGAAATGACTAGGTAGAATGAAAATATGGACCTCATATGTGGCCCCCGGCTATTTCATTCAGATTATTAGATTTTGCATAATGTGAATACATACTAGAGATTATTACCAAGTTATGAATGATAGCAATATATGCTGATATATAGACTGTTCAGTATTCAGTATGTGCCAAAGGGCCATTGGATGATTGTTGAGATCTTGATAAATTTATGAAGGTATTTTAATCTATCTCTCTCTCTCTACCACATTCCTATGGATCAGGATAATCCTCATACATTTAAAATCTATTAAATGCATTATGATGTTATTTATAACAATCTAACGTCTATGGCCCATGGTGAAAGGACCATCTTATTCTCAGCAAAATGTAAAATCATGGGTAATTAAATAATGAACGTAGGTGTGTGAGAAGGCTCATCTTTTGGACACTTGGCCACAAGGTCCTGTGCAAAAGGCACATTTGCATGGAAAAAAAACTTGGTACACTAAAAATCAGAACCTATTATTCAGCCTAGAGCATCATAACTTTTAAAGGTTAAAGAGAAAAACAGGCATTGCATTTAAACTGCTGCAATACATAAAGGGCATGACAACTTGTTAAATGCTGAAAAATACAGATATATGGTAGAACATCAATCAATTTGGGCTGTTCAACCGATATTTCTTTGTGCCTGGTGGTTAGTGAATATAAGCAGCCATCCCCACCAGCCTCATCTAACAAATTAAGCCTAGATAATGGTACATCGTCTAATGAAACCTACCGTACAGCTACTGATAATTAACCAAAGAGGGCTAGAGAAAAAGCCTTCAAGCTCTAAAAATTGAACAGAATCATCTTTGTTCACTTACGCTTTGCTGTGATTGCAAAAAAAGACATGGTTGAAATCTGGAATTCCACCTAAATTGCTTGTTTTGTACGACTAATACATTAAACTCATATCGAGTAAGATATACAATTTATATCTGGTAAATGATCTACCGTTTAGTATGGATAAAAAAACAACTTAAACACCAAGCATTACAAACAATATAGAACCAAATATGATCTACTACAAAATACACGCCGTTTGTTAGTCACATGATCTAAATGGTTTGTTTTATGTGTTGACACTGCATATCACAGTGATCAGCAAACAGGGCAATCAGATTCAATACTCCCATCATGCCCTGTGTTGCTCAGCAACCTTATCAAGTTGACTCTTGAGATAAGTTCGTGAATTTCATTGTTTGCAATTACATTAATAAATAAATATTCACAGATTTGTGGTTCTGATAATGGAATTTTTTAATTTGGCAATGGTATCCAATATTTATTTATAATTATAGAAAAGTGACAGTACAATATACTGCAATTGATAAGGGGTAAAACCAAGAGTGTAATCCGGTTTTTGCCCTTTTTGGAAGAAAATATGCCATGAAAAAGTTTTGTTTTCTGGATAAAATATCCCTCATAAAAATCCTATAAACACTGTATACTAACATCAATAGTACTCTAGCACAATGCAATTATATTTATATTTGCATTATTATTCAGCATTATGGTTTCAAGAAAATTGATTGTGTGTGCAGTTTGAACAGAATTATAGTAATTTTCTTTAACACGTTCTCTACGCCTACAGACTACCAAAGTAGAATTTTATGCAGATCACCTTCTTTCATTATCTATCTGTACATACTGATGCTTCGATACTACACTGATATGCCGGTAATACAGTAGAAATCTGGAAATATTTTCGTTTTCATTTTGTAGCCTCAGTCAAGTCTTTGGTTTAGTAGTTTTAGTAAGCTTTCATAAAGGATGAATGAAATCTATCAAACACAGTCCCCCAATAATGAGCGGATACCATTAAGTATTTCTACTAGACTTATAATAAAAATATTCCTTCAGTAAAGCATTCCAAAAAAAAACACATTCTATTGTACAGCAGTAGTATTATTCTTTTTCTTCTAGTACAAGAGTCACTTCTGTCGCAGAAGGATCTTTCTTTCTTTTTTTTTTCGCAGTGTGTACAAAGATGATCTTTGATTGTATTGAGTATATTGTGTGTCTTCTCGTTTTTTTTCTTGATAGAAAGTACTTTTTTTGCGAAATAGCCTTCCTGCAGTTTGATTTAGGCTCCCAGGTTTCAACATTGATATTTGTGGGTTTGAGATGACGTTTGATCACATCTTTGAAACGAATCTCTGTCATATAACTAAGAGTTTGGTTTTTCAAGGCTTTCAAAAATAATGAAAAAGAAACCCGATACTCGGTAAAGAGGCATTGAACATCACATTTCTTTTGCGTGAATGTTTCAATAGTAAATTAGTAGTGTAATTTACAGTAGCGTTTTATTGTATGTAAACAAATTAGTTAGATCTACACAATAAACATTGGTAAATCATGTTCCTGTACACTTAAAAATTCTCTACCTAAAATCAATCAAGAAAATTAAGAGAAAATTAAACCTGAAAATATAGCAAGCTTGATATGGATTTTGTAGTTAAATGGTTGAGTGGTTAAGGCAGGGGCGCCGCTTAACGTACCTAAAGAGCCAACAATATCGGCATGGGTTCGAGGCCGACTCGCTCTAGTTCTGGTGGTGGAATAGTACTCGGAGAAGGACTATAAACTGTAGGTCCAGTGTACAGGGTTTGTCCGTGTGCACTTTAAAGAACAAATTGTGTACAGAAATAAAGTACTGTACAGTACTTTAAACTAATTGACAACAGTCAAGTGTCATATTCTTTCATAAGATACCATATACTGTAAGGACTTAACTAAATAAAAATATTATCACAAAATTTGTATATTAAAATTTACCTTATTGTTTGAATTGTACGGTTGTACAAGAAAAGGCACCTCCTATATATTATTGTTATGATGATACAATATTATTGGATAGCAGTCTGAGAATACTAATAGTACTGAAGGACAGTCTCATGCCTAGCTTAATGGCCTAACAGCATATAAGTCGCTATGTAACACAGTTACCATGCTGTGTATGATCAAAAAGCAATTGGGTTTGTATCATTTACTAGTGTAGTAGAAGTAGCAGCAGTAGCCAATTGCATCAAAGAATGTATCTATCGAGTATTATCGTTCTCTGAAATTATAAATTACTCATTAGCCTTGAGAAAAAAAATTGCAGAATTTCATTAAGTACCTAAATACGGCAGCTTACTACAGTACAGTTAAAATACAGGTTACTATAATTTATAGGATATTAATCACTGTAAGAAATACTAAATTAAAAGCATGTAGTTAATGAGCACTTTTTAATCATATTCATACTATTACTAACCAATTAAAATGTAAGGAAGGTGTAAAATACAAAATTGTAAAAAAAGCTTGTATTATCAGTCTCTAGTGCCTAAATATTTGAATGCTTGTCTGCCTTACACATGTCAAGAAAAAGATGCCACAAAACGATATAATAATTTATATAATTATAGTGAAAGACAGCTTAGTGGACAAATGATAATAATATAAATAATACAATGTTTACTTTATTTTGCAGATCTATGTCGGATTCTTTGAAATCGTGCATTGAGATGCTTATATTCTGATAACTTTTTAACTTATCAGAACAGAATAGATAAAGCAGTATACTAATCGCATTTGCACGTCTTGACAGTCTGTACCATCAACATGCATAGGGCCTTATTAAAGATAATAGATGAATTATTGAAAATTTGATCAGTTAAATTGTTTTTGTGAGAGATGGATTAATTTTTGCATGACAATGTGTAATATGGTACTTTCTACTAATGAGATATTAAACCAAGAAATCTAAAATGCTAAAAAAAAAAGATGTTGCAGGACTTCATTTACTAAAGGTTGTTAAAATACAGACTTACTAAACAATTAAAATGATGAATGTAACTATTTCTTGTCAAAATTCCTGGATTCAAATATTTGATATAAATGTTGCGGTGCACCATGTATATTCAGTTCTGAAAAGAACTGTTAAGTTTCTCAAGTGTCGATGAACTTTGATCGTCCTCATGAGGAGGATATTAGCAACAAAAAATGTTGTATTATATCTCACCAAGCCTTGAACTTAGTATCTGACTGTACACTTAGGGTATGTTCAGACTCAAGAAGTTATGGTGGAGTTAAGCAAGCGGCGTACATATTTTTGTGTCTGAACCATGCCGCGGATTAGCGTTAGGAAGTTGTTACTCCGCGCCAGTGGCGTTAATAACTCTAGCGGAAGAGGGTAGATTTCATAACCCTAATCCAGTGATGCATCAGTGATTTTAACCTTAACCAATAAAAATACACGACCACGATTAGCAGACAGCAACTACATACCCGTACCCTATGATACGACAGCGAAATAGCTATGTCAAATGTATTTTCAGGTTCATATTTTAAAGAACAGTAAAGTTAGCGTCAGTGATATGATATTTTCATAAATTAAATCAATTAATCAGATAATTGTCCGTTTTAAATTATTTTGAATTAAAATGCAATTCTACAAGTAGTAAGAACAAATCAGTATATTTGAAGGTAAACATTATATAAATAAAAAAAACAAACTAGACATGAAACTCGTCACTTTGACGAGTTAGTTATCCGCACGACAAACGCCACGTGCACGTCATACGTTGGAATATTGCACACAGAAAAAGATTATGGCATTATGACCTGAACTGAAGAATATGATATGTTGTTATTGCTGAATTCTGTTATTTTGTGTCATAGGGCCCGTTTCTGCTGCCAACCCAAAATATACCGTATAAATATACCGTATAAATATACCGTATAAATATACCGTATATATACCGTATATGAAATTCGTGCACCGTTTCCGCTGCACATACTTCGTGGGTGGGTTGTAAAAAAGTTGGCTTTCATTACCCAAAATGCATTTCGTGAGACGGAAGTATGGATTGACCTCGTGTAGTGAGGTTTTTACCTACCGGTACATGCTGACAAAAACAATGATGGTTTCTCAAAACGTCGTAGCATTGCTTTCTATTTTAAATCTAATGAGCAGAAGTGGCAACGAATTTACACTGCACATACAAGCACCATCTAGAAATGTCACTATAAATAAACTCTGTTATTCAAATTGAGTTTATATTATGCTATATTATCCTATATTGCCGTTATAATTTCCATTTTCTATTATACAGTATTTTACCATGATTTTACATCACGTTGTTGTCGTGTAAGAACATTCGATTTATTGTAATTAAAATCTCGGTATCTCTTCTGTTGCCATGCAGTCTCCCCCCAACTTTCGCTTCCCCCCACAATTGAATTGCAAAAATAGTGATTTGTTCGGTCCACAGTGACATTTTGATCTGTTGCTTGCTTTTACACGTGTTTTTCAACTTTCAATGCAGCAGAAAAACCAAAACAAACGCGTCGCGCTCTGTTAGTTTTTGACCTCGTGTCATGAGTCGGGTCACATTTACGGTATATTTTGAGTGCAGCAGAAACGGGGAACGAAATATACGGTATATTTTGGAATATACCGTATAATATCCACAAACGATGGGGATATTTATGCAGTATATATACCGCAAATATATACGGTATATTTTTTATGAGACCCATTTCTGCTGCCAAAAAATATACCGTATATAAAATATACCGTATATATACGGTATATTTTTGGCAGCAGAAACGGGGCCATACACAGTATAATCTGTATACAGTACATATCACATACAGTGTAGAATAGGTGAAATTACGGGACCCGCTATTTATTCCAATTTTTAATGTTGACGGTTTCAAAATGAAAAACTAAGGTAGCAATTTCGGAAGGAAATTATCTCAGCAACAACATATTAACGTGTTTAAGAAATTTGAATATGTGAAATATTGATGCGCGCTCTTTTAAATGTAATGCAAAAGATGAAAATACGACTTTTTTTATTTAACTGGCCATATGATGATGTCACAACATCTAATTGGCAAAATGTTCACATGAATTCGTATCTACAATCCAATACCTTCCTGAAAATGTTTTAATCATGATTATCACGTTTTATTCTGACGAGCTATAACAGATTAAAATTTACTGTAAAGATGAAAATAAGTGACCCAGGTTATTTACATTTTTAGACATCATGACGTCATAAAAATTAAAATATTTTTAACTCATGCGAAAGATAGTTGATTGACCTAGAAAATATAAAAATCGGGATGAAAATGAAAAACAGATAAGTGGAGATGCACTCTATTAAATGTGATGAGCTATGACGAAAGATACAAAAATCCTATATTTTATATTCGCGTGGCCATACGATGACGTCACAATGTCCGGTTAGCCATATTAAAGCATGAACCGATATCTACAACTCATCAACTTCCAGAATATGTAATAAAAATAACTTTCACCGTTTAGTTTAGAAACTACGACTGTTTAAAAAAGGGCATGATTTTGACGAATTTTTGAACTTTTTCATCAAAAACATGCGCAAATTGTCCAATTCGACATGCTCATATTGACATAATTTTAAGTCGAAATGGTTCCATATTTGGTAAAATTACTATAAAAGGCTGGAAAAATATGATTTACGTAAAACATTGACGTATTTCACGCTTTGTGTACACCGCGCGCGCAAAATTTGCGCATCCGTGGGAATTTTTGACATGCTTAAAATGACATGAAACGCGTACAAAGTTGATTAGAAATAAATTTTGCGCATCTTGAAATTTTAAATGCGCGTGCGCGCGTAACTTCTTGTAAAACATGCCATTTTTAATCCACAAAAAGTTTGCCCTTGATGTGACTTAAATTTTCACAAAGTGTAAAAAAAAAATTATGCTTGGTTTTTAATATGATCAATCATTGAAATTCATAAAATCGCAAGTAAGTTATGTTGCGCAACTCTGACGTATTTAAAAAATACATGCTGCACAACTTCATATAAATGTTCATATGTTGACAAAGTTATGAAATGTTATGTTAACACATTTTAGAGATACAGGAGCCACAAAAAAGTGGAGGAAAGAAAGAAGAAAAACATAGAAATTGATCCAGTACAGTACAGTTACAATGTAAACGATGTTAACTTTCATGAATTTCCATGAATGTATACATATAGTTCTATCTGTTTTGACCTGATCAGAGTATTTTAAACGCATGGCATTGGAATGTTGGTCGTTGTGTCTCAACACCTTGGCTTTTAACGCCACGGATTACCGTACGTCTTGCGTAAATAACTCCACCATAACTCCGTGGGTCTGAACATACCCTTAGATGACAAATTGATGTCCTCTTAATAGGATTTCACATGAATCGGTAGGGATGTTTTAACGGAGAGGTTCTATCTACTATATATTACATTTTTATCAATAAAAAGTGGTTTTACTAACCAAGTAGGTGCTGGAACATAAGATTTCTCTCCTGTCATTCCTTTTCGATTATTTATTTGCGAAGTACAAGTTCTTTTTTGATGGTTTTAACACTAATTAAACCAGCAGAATGTAAATGATGTTGCATATGACAGCAGATAAAACAGACATTGTCAAAGTGTCACCTGTGTAGTAAAAAAACAATAACAATACTGAAAACAATTTTGTAGAGTCTAATTAAAGCATGAATTTAAATTAAACCTCCTTCATGTGTTGATCTACTGTAAATTGAATGCAACAAATGATAATATAATATTAGCATACTTTAGGTCATAGTTCAAAAGAAAAAAAATATAACATTGATAATCATCATAATAAATTAAAATAGAGTTCCCTTCTTATGAAAAAATCCATAATGTATCATTTTCCACACAATTTACTTCATATGCTGTGTACTAAGTGTAAAAACGCCATTAATATGAAGGTTTAAATTATAGAGCAGTACTGTATGACTGTTTAACCATGCATGCAAGAAATAAAATCCTTTGAGAGTAAAAATTGTGGAATTTCAATATTTAAAATTTATCATTTATTAATGATAAAAAACAGAATTATTAAATTGATAAAACAACAATTTACATTATAAAATAGTAGTTCAAATTAACTACGGAATTACAACAATTTTGTTACCAAATTCACAATAAAATGGGGATTTTAGGAGACTTCAATTATTAAAATTATATTTAATATCAGTATTACAACAATAAAATTATGAAGTTTATCGTATATATTTTGTATACAATATTAACATAAAATGTCAACAAAATAATATTTATCCGCACCATCAAAAATGCTTCTTTAACATAGAAACTCTGAATTACAATTATGCATTTAATAACCATCAAGTGTTTCATTATTATATTTCAAAATTTCATAATATTTAATAAAAGATGAACACAGTATTGATTGTTCAAGACATGTCCAATTAAGTGTTCATTAGTGTTTCAGTCACCCTTTCACTTTTGTTGAATTGTGTCCATAAGGTAGTGTTAATGAAAATCAATACCTTGAAAAGAACAGTTTTACGTGAATCATTCTTTTTGTGTTTCCATCGTTTTTAACCGGTAATATTTATAACAATTAACACTGCAGTATGCCTCTTTGTTTGCACATCTATCATAAACCATTTTATCAAAAGACGATTTTCGTGCTACGGAAGCCATCTTGCAGAGGTGACAAACGGTGGTAACGAGCCGAGCATAAAGAACAAAAATAACCTAGCGTTTTCGATGGATTACAGTACATTATTCTCCGTTCAGGAGGTACGATGTTTAATTAACATGGTGTCCTGAAATCCCGTGAAAATTCTATTTTTGTTTTTTATACTTGATATATTTTGATGTAAAAACAATAACATTGGGCCAATGTATACGGTAATACTTTAATGATTAATTACTAAAGAGAATTATTTGTACCAGCTTTTCTTTAAAACCAACCAATAAACAGTGGATGTCGAAGTTTTTCAAACTGGCTACGCGGGACCAAAAAGCGACCAGCTGTCTTTCATAGTAGTAGTCTAATAAATAGCTAAGAGGCTTAAAGTAGAGGGCCTCGTCTAGTTAAGTTTTGTGACGTGGCCTCTAAAGACTTCCCATCTTGGAAGAATGAAATATCGAGGTTTTATAAACTATAGAGGGCGCTATGAAAATCTGATAATATTGCCATCATGATCTATAATGCGTGCCAAATCAATTCAAATGGATTATATATACGGCATGTTTTCTATATCACAGTTTTCCTTCAAATGTTTGCCCAAGAACCATCTTCTTGTTTAGTTGCTTCCTTTTCCTATCTTCTGAGATAGTCAATTGAATATGAATTTATTTTTTATTCTAATTTTTTTGTGTTTTTTTTTTGTATCTATAATTATATTTATTTTTATTACCTCCGCCAAGGAGGTTATATTTTCACCCCTGTATGTTTGTGTGTGTGTGTCTGTGAACAGCCTGGAGGCCACAGTTTTTATCCGATTCTCACCAAATTTGGCAACAATGATCTATGCCCCAAAAGCTTGGACGAGTTCGAATTTGAGGGGAAAAGGTCATAGGTCAAGGTCACAACTAACAAAAACTATTTTACTGCCTAGAGACCACAGTTTTTATCCGATTCTCACCAAACTTAGCCACAATGATCAATAACACATCATATAATTGTGGTTAAATTTTGAAGGGTCAGGGTCAAAGATCAAGGTCCACAAAAAATTTAAAAAAAAGAAATAAAAAAATAATCAAAAAAAAAAAAACCTCAGTGGGACTTGAACCAGCGATCTCAACTGTGAGAGGCTGGATACATAACCATTACACCACACTGTCACCCACAACTTTGTAGTGTGCAGTTAACATATTTACAACACTTAGAACTAATAAAAAAAAATGTAAAAAAAAAATATTCAGGGGGAATTTTATGTGGGGGAATTTTATGTAGGGGAATTTTACAGTAGGCGGAGGTTTGTACTCTCGGAGTACCCTCTAGTTGCTACATGTTTATGTCTCGTCATGTTGTATATATATCAGCTTCGGCTGGATGGACCACTCTCGTGAAATATTGTTGAAATAAATAAATATATTATTATTATTAATAAATAAGATGTATCTCATTTCATTTTGATTTCATTTATTCATGTTCAAACACAGTAAAATATATTACATGGTTTGAAATTATATTCATTTGTTCAAATTTTAAAATATCACATGCGGCATTGCACAATACATGATGGCGAAGGGTTTGGGAACAACGCACAGGTACAAACAACAAATCACATAGGCCTAGGCCCTGTATGCATTGTCATGTTTGCGTGTCGCGCACGCTATTTGCGATAAACTTTATTCTCTTATCAAAATCTGTAAAGGAAAGGTGGGCCTACATATCGCATCGGGAGACTTTTTGGTTTATCCGAAATATTAGGAGAGAAAATGCATTTTAATTTAGCGTGCGAGTTGGGAGGTCTGCCTAGGCCTGGCTACTGTAGCAATAAGCAGGCTTAGTAATAATACTCTAGCCCTAGATTAGGCCTGGCGCGCCTACAGCAGAGAGGCTAGGCCTAGCCTAGGCCTTCTACTACTAATAGATAGGCCTAGCAGGCCCCTACCTAGGCCTAGGCCTACCTAGCTAGATTGTAGGATCAGAGCCTAAACACTGACAGTTTTAACTAAGACTAGCCTAGCCTAGCTCTAAAAAAAATACACTCACTCACCCCTTTCTTTAACTCAAACACATTTGATCAGACTAAACCTTAGATAACGTCTTGTTGACAGTTGCATGAAGCAGTCTTTCAACTTAAAAAGACCATTCATTAGCGAAGCCAAATATTCACTGCTACACTTCTATCTTTGCTGCTACTCTCTCTCTCTCTCTGGGGTCGATCTCTTCATTCCAAGAACCGATCTGACACATGACCAGCGACCTCAAGTTATAAGCACGACAAGAGCTGCAGCAGGTGTGTAGTATGTTTGTGATGGTGTTCAGTACAAAAAGTAGATGATATGTCAACCTTTTAAAAAAAATGTGTATATAAAGTAATTAAATAACATAGAAATTTACTATTTACCGCTATTTTGTAAATAAAATATTTGCTTAGAAAAAGGGATTTGAAATACTCGAAAATATACGCGCCGCCGAGAGAGTTTTAATATGCAGAAATTCTAAAGTGACGTCATTTCGGCCAACTAACGAGGCACAGCTATAATAGTATTATCAGTTCAACTGCCGTATTTAATATGTGCGAGTATGGAAGGGAGGGGGAGTGTATAGAGGGGGTGGGACAGTAATATTTAATTAGTGTGTGTGGGGTGTTACATGAGATACCGTATTTAATAATATAATGCATAAAATAAAACTAGCATAACTAAATATTTTACATTCCAGCATATATATAATTTTATTTACAAACTTCAACATCTATTAGACAAAAATTGCTAAAAAATTTAATTGTGCATGCATCATACATTATTTGAAACTTCAGTACCACTACAGATATTGGAAATGATATAAGTACAAGAAATACAGTAGATATTTGGCCTAGTTTTTATACAATAGTCTTTAGGCAATGTGGCCAAGGATACCAATAGTAAATTAATCACTGTCCTCTCAGATAGGTGATAATCCCCCTGATACAGGGGCTATTTTGTGTGCCAGTTCACCGGGGTAACCCCTACTCTTCTCGAATAATGAACTGGGGTTCTTTCAATATCATTAATTAAATATTATAATAGTAGCTCTTTGGTTTATACAAAACAATCCAAATAGTTTACAGCAATACAAATTTAGATTTAAGTGGTCGTCGTTAAATTCTGGGTTTTTGCAAAATACAAAGCAAACATAAGTACAATCATTTCTATCACATTATAAAAAGTATAAAGTTAAAAAGATATTCAAGACAAATCAGAGAATAATAAGAACATTAATAGGCCTAACTAGGAAAGTATTACATACAGTACAGTTTAATTATTTTTACAAAATGTTGTACAAAAAAAATGTACTGTAGTGATCTGTTAGAAAATATTGTCTAGAGGGCGCTAGGCATTGTACTGTACACAGTCTTATAAAGAATCCCTTTTTGAACTGTGACACTGCATTGGAGTCTGCCTCTAACAATCACTTTTTTATACCAAAACTAAACCTAAACTTTTATTTGTTATTTTTACAGCATGGCAAGCTTTGCAGAAAAGAATAATAAACACTAAATTCAATGTGTATTTAATATTCAAATATTAAGTTTAAATATTATAAAAGATATAAAATAAAAAACTTTCTCATTGCTTAATTTTAGTCCACAGATATATAGCCATACAATATTTGCATGCACAATTGGTATTAATAGTTGCATATCATAATTTTTACTCTTAAATATTTGTCATCATTTATTTGATAAATTGTAATACTGAAATTAATGCATAAATTGCCTTTTATAGATAAAACATTAATGTTTTAGCCTGTTTTGCATAATAATTATGGTAGCATTTTTATCTTTAAATTGGACTATTTATTTCTATTCAATATTAACTCAATTTTTAATCTTATTTTTTAATAAATACCAATAATTTATTAAAAGTACCACGTGGTATACCAATTGCTACAGTATTATTGCAATTAGTTTAGCTTTGCTTCTGGGCAGAGTTGGCTAAGCCACCCATAATACAATCTTGTTTCCACCCTGTATTTTAAGTAAAATTCCATGTCCATTTTATCTAGGAGTACTAAATCTACCGTACTGTATAGATAATTTATAATAATAATGCATTTCATTTCCTTTGTGCAAACTAATGAGCCGGCTATGTCCATGAAAACCAGGAAGTGTCAAATAAAATGAAAGACAGCATTCTTTTTACTTTTGCACGATATAAAGCAACAGAAAATAATTTGATTCAGCAAAAAACAACAATTTTTGTATAAGCCAAATCAAATGTCTTTAAAAAAATGGTCTAACAACAATTGTTTTTGGGGGACAGTACAGCTTTAAACTAAAATTGAACAACTTTTTCTACCTTTATTCATAATTTTAAAAAAAAAACATGCTTTATAAATTTTATTATTTACTTTATAGATTAGTATAATTAATCAATAATTCACTAATCCCTCTGAACCCATGAGAAGGTCTGTCCTGTTAGCTCTTCAAGTTCTTGATCATATGGTTTGTAAAATTCTCGTAATTTAGCCATGACTTCTTCTGAAACCTCAGGATGTGTTCGACCTTTTGAAGCACTCATGCATGCTTTTATTGGAAGAGCTAAACAAAAAAAATGTTTCTCCTCATCAAAATAAAAATGTTTTTCAGTAAAATGAGAATTTAGGCCTAAAAATTCTTCTACAGACTTCATTGCTTTATATGGGTTTTTAATCAAGTCTAGTCCATCCATTACAAGTATTTGATCGCGTGGGAATTTTTCATACCACCGTCTTAAATATTTCACATATATTCCGGTATCCACTAAAGCATTGTGTCCTTTTACATTTCCGTCAGGGTCTATCACAGATTCTTCAAAAGATTCAACAACATCATAAAATGAGCTGCCAATAGCTTTATTGTGAACGTCATCGGACACTTTCTGCTTATCTCTCACTTTCTTTAATTCTGCAGTTAATGGTAAAACTATCTGTTTCACAGGTTTTCCACCATTTTCCGCGATCTTTTTCAAGTTATCTTTAAATTTTATGTGAACAAAGTCGGACACAGCACGTGGAATAGGATCTCGTAAAACCACAATCATGCGTAAATCTGACGACAAGTCCCTGCTCGCCCGTTCGGGTGCATCAGCCCACACAAAGTAGCGCGGCGTTTTTTCTAACACCGTTTGATTCCTTAAAGCATACGGCATCTGCGATATATACCAATCAATTCCCATGAAATAACGATTATCAAAGTAATGCACCTCATCAACAGGGGAAGCTAACTGCGGATGAAAACTGAGAAAATGTTTGAGCGCTGTTGTACCAGATTTTTTTACACCGATTACCAAAGCTTGTGGTAATCTTTTTTCGCAACCAATTTGATGCAACTCCTCTTCAGGAAGTGGTACCATCTTCTTATTGTATGGCGACGTATAACAGTATTTATTACAATCTTTACAGATAACACCATATTGTCCTTCTGCAACTTCTACACCATAATGTATATTAGACACGGGTTGATCAATGTAAATGATTCCTATGTACAGTAGTGCAGTAGCTGCAAAAAGCACCAACAAAACACTCGCTTTTGGAAGCGCCATTTTTACAATAGTGAGAACAAAAGCAGATAGATTTTAGTTTGTTGTTATTATTGAAGATTTCCTTATTAAATGCTGATCATAATCAAAGTCATCTCATTTACCTGTAAAGACAAAACAATAATCATTCATTATTTATTCACTGTACTGTGTAACATTAACAAAGCAACGAAAAAGAGTAGGATAATAATTAATACTGTAATATTATTACATTTTGTTAAAGACCTACTGTATTCCCTACAATATTGGACGTTTTGTACAAATAATTGCATACATTACTTTTAAAATAATATTAATCCAGGTCATTCCTTGTCTTAAATGTACATGTTATGGTGAATTATGATTAAAAGAGAGAAACAATGCACTACCTAAGTAGCTCGAGTTGAATGTCCTCTCGTGGACGGCCTAACCTAGCTTGCTTTTGTAAGCCTAATGTAGCTGGTAAACAGAAGTAACTGTCGAGTCACTTTTTTTTTACATAATTAAAATGAATTGAATTTTATCAGATTTGAACCTACTGTACTATCAAAGATCCCACTGGTCTAATGGTGAAGTGTATAGTACAGTATCATCACTGGGTAAATTATTATTATTATACAGTTGGCAAGCTATAGTGTTTATAGGCATTACAGAAGGAAGTATTACTATCACCACACCATATAGTAATGTATATTTGGAGATTGCACAAATTGTTTGATGCTAATAACAATGCAATTGAATTAGTTGCTACTGTGTTCAATAATGATGATAAAATCACAATAGACATAATCTTCAAATTTTGGTACAGTAGGATAGGATAGACAGATGCTATTTCAATTAAGATCCTGTGAATACTGTTCCAGCGAGCTCCCATGGGAGCTTCAAAGAGCTGGAGAACGGAGCGGTGAAAATGCTTCCTTTTTTTTGGTTATTTTAGAATATTTTATGGATCATTTTTGTTTGTAAAGAAACATTGTATTAGGCGCTATATAAGACAAAAAATAAATTACCAATAAAGTCCAATCCGAACACTGGTTACAATTCTGTCATGGTCAAATCATGGAGGTACAGTATAAATTATACCTCCGTGATTAACCACTTGTTACTTTTACTGACCACAGTCTGACCAGTAGAACTTGCCATTGTCTTATGGTAAAACTAAACAAGCTGGGTAAAAAGTCCAATCCGAACACTGGTTACAATTCTGTCATGGTCAAATCATGGACGTACAGTATAAATTATACCTCCGTGATTAACCACTTGTTACTTTTACTGACCACAGTCTGACCAGTAGAACTTGCCATGGTCTTATGGTAAAACTAAACAAGCTGGGTAAAAAGTCCAATCCAAACATGCAAACACATGACTTCCCATGGGAGTCAATCATAGTCAAAATTACTGGGTAAAGTTTACCATGGTTAAATTTACCATTTTCAAGTACAGTGCGAACAAGGCTAAATTTAGGGCAGGTTGGAGTTAGTTGGCCAGGTTGAGAGTGGGTTGTAAAATTAAAATTTGTAAAATGTTAAATTTTCAATCAATCAATAATAGACAGGGTCTTCTTGTGAAAATGCTGCTGCAAAATGCTGCTGCATACAGTACATTGACGATGCTATGTGTGCACCAAGATGTTTCTCACCCATCAGTTTAACTAAGATCAATTTGAAATAACTAGGGGGTGATCAAGCATGGCATGTCCAAGCATTTCATTGTTAACAGCTGATAAATAATATTTATAAAGTAGGTATCTCACAAATAAGTCAATGGTTGGTCAATATGGTTGGTCAATAAGAAATTGCAAGTGAGCATCTAAAGTAAATAAATAAAAATAAAATTTCAAAGATCTTGGTATGCATGCTAACATATGGCATTTTAAAGTGCAATCGGAGCATAATGCATTTTCCACAGAAGGTTATTCACTGAAGAACCCAACAATGCACCCCTATTGAGATGGAATGTGGCAGCACAGTATTTTTAGTTTATACATGATGAAGATGCAACATAGGTAAAAGAAACCTTTAAATGTCATGTTTATTTGGAGTAACATATTTCTTATGTTTGGCTAAATATTCAATATATTTTGGACTTCTCATATTGTATTTATGCTTTATATTATAATATTTTTGTCTATAAATTGAGCCTGATGAAAACATATGAAAACAACAAAATCATTTCAAAAATGTTACACAGCGGGTGGATGCACCTCTAACCATAGCAGGGCCTAGCTTATTGTCACAATCCATTAGCTGTAACCTAAATTGGAACCAGGGTCAGGGTACAACAGTGACAACCAGCAAATACCATGGCAAATATTATCTATTTGTTATAGCTAGCATAGTGCCTTCCAATTATTATGAGATATTCTATTCTTAACTTTCATACGGAGTATGAATTGAAAATTATGTTCAACTAAAACATGCTGAGTTATTTAATTTAACAATAATACATGTGATATTACGCTATGTTAGTTATTTTTTTGTGTTTTAAAACATCAAAACAAAAATTAAGAGAAATTAGGATTTTATTTATTCTATTTTCAGACAATAAGAAACAATGTATAAAACAAACAACAACAAATTTAATTACCGGTATGGTACAAATTAAGTAAAAATTACTAAAATAAATAAGATTCAATACATTTTCAAAGGTTACAAAACAGGAAACTAAACAACCAGACATAACACTGAACTTCCTTTGTCTGGAAATAAAAATGTAAGTACTGTAGCTTTGCAAAGCTGAATGTACTTATGATGGCCCAATTAATACATAGTTTGCAAGGTTATGAATTTTAAAATCTATTATCTAGGATGATTGATATTTTTGGAAAATATAAAAGGCAAATTGCTTGCTTTGTTGCCCACAGTTAAATAATAATATGGCGCTGAATTAAAAAGTATAAATATTTTAGACCTGACCTTCTAACCAATTCTCCAGTATTGCAGTCTTCTCAATTAGTTACATGATGTTAACAAATTTCACACGTCTATCTTTTGACTTGATGCTTAATGGTGCATGTATTGATTTGATAATTTGTTAAAAACCGGTAGTGTGTGTGTGGAGTTAAATCTATGTTCATTATTGTTCTCTGATTTTTAAAATCTCACTATTGTTACGGTCTTGCACCACTAGGCACATTCGTAACAATAGAATAACCATACTGTAAACTTGTCATGACAATGACATTGACATACATTAAATTTCACAAAAACTACCTGTATTTCTAAATACATATTTACCTAGCTCTTATCAAATAATACTGAAGTCATGTGAATTTGTACTGTAGAGTAATGACCAAATTATACAATAAAAATGTTGTAAAGTTGTACAAAATGAAAAGACTGGAATTGAGTACTAATAAAACTACACACTAAACTTTACTTCCAAATGCAGACTGATAGATAGAAGTTCCGTACAGTAAACTGTTTGTCATACAAATCATATAAATTACTGTATAAACAAAATAATGTTAAATACAGTAGGATCGAATCAACCTAAACAGATCTGAATCTTCTCAAAATAGAAAATTGTTAGTTTACTAGGTCATAACATCCTAGGCAGGCAATAGGTCTTGGCTAGGTCAAGATTGGAGGAATATACAGTACTTAGTTGTGATGTGATAATTACGTATGCGATAATAAAATAATATTATATATAACTGTACACTACAGACAGTATATCATGTAAAGTAATACATTTACTAATACAAAAATTATGTTGTTTTTATTAGTCACAGAGACAGGATGAGAAGTTTTTGACGGAACTTCAAATCAAAGACCTAGGCTTATTTTATAATAACTACATTTATTTGACAGTAGACACTGATCTGGCAGTCATTCTCTCCGACAGTTGATAACAGTGAACTAGGCCTACTAGTGAAGGTTATTTCATGTATCATTCATCACAGTTATCTAGGCTTTCCTGTAGTAGTATTTGATCATTTATACTATAGAGGCCTCTAGGCATATTTACTATGGATGCTCCTTTATTATTTCATTTTAAAATTTTTCAAAGAAAAATGTAGCTGTTTTTTTTGCACAATTCAATTTTATTTACAAATTTTTCACACAAAGACAATGGATTTGATTTGTAATTACCAAAAGATTGCTGATATTCTAATTCTTTTTATACCTAGACTATTTTATAAAGAACACAAAAAGTAAGGAGTTTGGCCTACTATCTAGCTAGCCAGGCTAAACAAACTGGCCTCCTTTCTTCAGAGAGTTGCCAGTGATAGTTCGATCATCAAGGTCAGGTTAGCTGCTGCTGCATGCTCCTGAACTCCTAGCCGGCGGCGGAATAGCTTCACAAAGAAACGCGAAGAAACCACCTTTCTTTAAACAAAGTTTCCTTGCTTATTATTAATCATCACTACACACAGAAACAACTACTTACACAAATATAACATTTTATGCCATCAAACATCTAAAATATGCATTTTCATTCACAAATTCCGTTAATAAATGTTTTTCAAACACAGCTAGGCTCAACTAACAACACAGCAGCACCAGACTACTGGACATCTTCTTCCCCGTCCGTCTCTGATCGGCCGTCGATGCATTTCACGCGCGACATATCATCGATCATCATCGATCAACAACAACACATGGAGTCGGCCCTCTTACGGCGGTGTGTAGAATTTAGTTAAAAATAGGTCATGTTTTTTTTCCTATTTTACAGTACTATAGTTTTTATGAACACTGCATTTACCTCGTCAGCAACGTATTATTATTTTATGTGTAAATCATAATAAATAAACTGTATGTTATTTTATTACGAAAATGAGAACTTGTTAAAAAATTTTTTTTAAATCTATGCTCCGAGTCTGACCATTCACTCTTTCTGCTCTGACTTTGTCAGCCGCATGGTCTCTTGCTAGTCTTCTGACACAACAATAGCCATTTGTTTTCCAAAATTAATAAACTAAATTTAAAATTATATACTATGACCATATCCTAATAATATCGTGGCATTTTTAAATAATTCATGCTTGCAGGAAGGCACTTTCTTGATATGCATAAACATATTTCTGGCACTGTAAAATGCTATTTTCAATTTTTGTGAATGTGTAGTACAGTATTATTTTGTATATCAGCATTACAAACTCTTCCATTTCTTTATATTCGCTCAACCACATCAATATAATCAATTCAAATCAGCCATGTTTCTAAACTCCGTCATCAAGATGCTTTGTTTTGAGAAAAACCATTGTAATAAATGTACTGTACGTGTAACTAAAATGTCAAGTTAGATAATATAAAAAACAGAAAATGACTGAATTCTGACTATGTACTCCTGCAATGAAACTGAGGACTTTAATAAAATTCTCAGTTTATTAAACCTCTCTATTATAACAATAAAAATAACGATCAAGATCTATATTCATAATATTGGTTACTGAACTTTACACGTAAGGAGAATACATAACAGAAATAAAGGGAAAATAAATGTTTTCCAAGCTAATTATATTCAGGAGAGTTTCTATAGAACACAGTATAGTATAAAATAAAATGAGAGAAATAATTGAAATAAAAAATGACCTATTCAAAACATATTATTGGTATTCCAGTATACTATAGAAAATGTTGAATGTTTAGTTATATAAATATCTACATATTTATGAATCTGAACACCAGAGAATCAAAGTAAATCATGGGTAGATGACAACCATTCCATTCAACATCTTTCTATCTAATTGATGGAGGTTAAAAATTAAAATCAATATATTACAAAATATTATTAATGTTCATGGTGACAGGTTTCAAATTTGTAATATTTGAAACTTCCGATTAAAATAAAACATTGATTTGTTCGCTTAGTACACAAACTGAATGACATTGCCATGGCAACAAGGGACCAGCCCAGAAATAATGGAGGAAGAAAATGTTAAAAGAAGCTGTGTACTTTCAACAAACCCAGAATTAAGTTCATTGACCTCTTAGAAGTGGTGTTTTACACAATTAAAAAATAAGATGCTGGAGCAAGTATTAATTCACAGAACTGTGATTCTAATATATGTACAAAATTTAATTTACTATGAGATTGAGCAGTAAGTTGGAATGCTGATTTGAACTATCAAGGCTCACAGTAGGCACTAGAAACATTTGAGTAATTCAATTCCTTATCTGTAGAATTTACAAGTGATAATTAAAAAGAAATATGCAAAGTTTTACTATAATAGATACGAAAGGAGTAAAATACTATTTATCTCCGATCTTCTGGGATGTGTAGAATATCAATTTATGGCTAAATCATTTTAGAACTAGTAGCGCAAATAGAGCACTAAATGGTATACCAAATTGGTGGTGTATTCACAATAATTGTACAGTAGACTCACAATGGGAGCTTATCCAGGACCATAACTATGTCATACAATCATAAATAAGAATAATTTTACTTTAATTTTTATTTATTGCAACATAAAACATGACTAAAGTCCCTACAGTTACCTGTTGAAGCAGAAGTGTAAATGTTGGTACTGCATATACTGAACGTACTATTCCCCACCCTTAGAGTTACTGTATTGATAAAAAAAACTATTTATTGAAAACGTACATATATTAACAACCACAAGGCAATAATGTACTTGATTGGTGTAAATGGAATAAACTAGAATACAAATAGTCATTTTTGTTGCCGATTGCACTACTTACATTAAAACTTGTATAATGCAGTACAAATAACACTGTTATACTTTATCATTCAGTATAACATAGCCACTTGAAGCATGATGGTAAAGAATACATGGAAGACTGAGAATTGATGTTTACAGCATCCTATTGTAAATACAGCATTAAATTTATTGTCTGTTGGAGATGAAATAATCTAAAATAGATACACATAAATTGTTATATATTATCTTAAATTAATACATTCTTTCAAATATTAATTCATCTTCACAACTGTACATAGCTTGTAATTTGCATTACAAATGAAATCACACAAAATAAAATACAATATTAAAAACATTTAAAGAATAAAATGAGTACTAAGATACAGTATTAGAATTTAGTTAAGTCGGTGTGTAAAGTAATAATCTATAAGCTTTATCATGTGACATTGACTGCTTTAATCACAGTGTTTTAGATTTGTTTAATACTCTCGGATTCTGTAACGATTCTAAACAAAGCCAGGACAAGAAAAAGTGCAGATGCATATTCATTTGTAGTGGTCACATTCTTATTTGGTTCTAGGCTTATCACATCAACTAAACATAATTACATTTCAAACAATTTTTACTGCATAAAATATTGCTTTATGGGGTCAAGTTCAAAAATATTTAAGTCGTCAATTTATTTCAGAAATTTATAGAGATGTATAATTGCATATCTATAGCAAAAATATTTTATCAATCTTGGTTTTTTAAAGTATACATGTATCATTTATGACTAGTAACATGCCTGCTGGTGGTGTACTAATGATGGTCTTAGTTTCTAGCCATACTACGTGTGTTGATTCTTTCACTGTAGCCAAAACAAAATTTTAAAAAATAACAAAAATAATGAAAAGGTATCACTATTAACCAGTAAATATAAGTGAAAGGGCTCTTAAATATTTGCACACATACTTTAGAATTCCTAAAGCAATTCAAAGTACATGTTGTGTGTTCACCATATTGTATAACATCACTAGTTTTAAAACTTTCTTTCAAACACCTGCATAGACTTCTAACGGCGATCTATAAACCCTTGCTAGTTTGTTAGCAAGTTTGATCACTCACGAAACCTAGAAATATCTTTTAAATTGTATTTACAGTATTATTCAGAAATAAATTTGGTCTAACCAGTAAACTGCATTTCTTTAAATTATATAATCATTAAAACATCTCCAGTTTACACATAAAACCTCAGATTTTAATTATATATGAACATCACAGGGATGGGGCTTGGCTGTGGGGTTACGAATAATCTCTGATCACTTGTGTAACATGTTCCTTCTTGAGTTCACATATTGTTTAATTCATTTATTCCAATAATTCTTGATTTACAGCATGTGTGTACAGACAGATAATAATGACTCCCTTATCTTGAGGCCAGACAAGCTTCATCAAATCGGTCCGTTTTGTTTCGTTTCTGTGGCAAATGTTTCCAGAGCTTGTCTAGCTTCAGCCCTATTGATAGAAATACAAATATATTTAGCACTTCAATAGCACATACAACATATTCTACACAAACTAGGGGTTAGTGTGTGGTCACTGTATTTCATGGGAAACGGATTCATAACATGGTCAGACATTTTGAAAATGATGAAAATACAAGCACTTACTTGCATTCTTAATCTATTGTAAAATGTAAAACCAACTTAAAAAACTAATACAGCAATTAACATGATAGTAAATAAACTAACCTCGCTTTCTCCAGCTTTTCGTTATCTAAACTATCTGCATTGGTCTTGACTTGTTCTGGAGATTTCATTAAACCACTTGTTGCAAGAAAGCTGTAACAAACAAAAGCACATATCATAATATGGCAAGCATTAGCAGTTCTACTTGTATCTTATTATTCAATCGTGAAATGTCTCTGTCCAATGTCAAGCAGTTAAGACACTCTACTACTATAAAATGACATGAAAATAACAATTGAATATTCAGATTGGCACCTTCTTTTAAAGGTTTTTTCATATATATTCATAAAGAATAAATGCATAATGTAAATGTTTTTAAATTAATGCTTGGTTGAAAAGACATTTTTTTTTGTTTAGTAATTAAAAACAACTTACTCAAAATTATCATTTAGATCATCATCATCTTTTTCTTCTGCAGGGTCTAAATTTTCTTTACATTTTTCATTTTCTATAATTGGTGATTTTAGTTCATCATTTACATCAACACACACCTCATCTTTAGTTTCTATTTCAATATCTTTACTATCAGATTCAGTTCTGATTTCATCTTGTAAATTTTCTAAATTTTCAGTTACAGCCTCGGGTGACGACGATAACTTGTCGTTTTGTTGGTCATTCAGTTCTGCGTTAGCAATTGGTGGGGTTTTACCACTTTCAATTTCTTCCTCCGTGTCCATTTCATTATCAGGCTTTGTATCTGCCTCAACAGCTGCACATTGTACATTGCTTACTACTTTTCCAACTACTTTAGCAGAGGGGGATGCAATATTGTCTCTAGGTTCAGGTGATGATACCTCTTGGTCATCTTCTGGTTTACTATTTTTTAAATCGTCTACTAGCTTCATTTCCTGCATTTCTTGCCCTTCAGCAGCTCCTGTCACTTCCTCATTTACCTGCATAGGTTCCACACTTTCACTGAAAACCAAACAAAATCATTATGATTAACTACAATTCTAAAATTTTTATTAACCATAATATGGTCAATGCATTCATAAATTATTAAAAAACTGTGATTAAGCTCTGTCTACATTATAAAACTTTATGTGACAAAAAAATGTGATGTGCCCATATATGGTAATGATGATATCATATTACTACCTTATTTGGGAACATTACACATTTTTTGTCAAACTTTCTAAAGCCTATTTTCCACTAGGCAAATTTGTTCTCGCCAATTCGAAAGCGTAGGCTTACACGCATGCGTAGAGAGGGATTTGGAAGATGGAAACGTAAATACGCATGCGTGTAAGTCGACGCTTTTGATTGGTGTAAACAAATACGCTCAGTGGAAAATCGGCTTTATGAAAGTTAGAATTTTCCAATAAAATAATCTGACGACATGATAATTCAATTGACTAGCTTCTTATCATCAAGTGTCTACATCAATCTGTGACTGTATACAGTCCAGTAATCAAATCACTCCAATTCAATGCTGCAGTGTTTGCCATTACATTTGTATTGGTGTACAACTGATGAACAAATACCTTTCTGGCAATGCATCTTGTGGAGCAGCAGAAGGTGATGGTGTTCCTTTTGAGGGTTCTTCTGTCTCAGGAGGGCTTCCTTCTGTGACCACTAAATAGAATAATGGTAACATTTTATTTCAGATTAAAAAAGAAACATTTAAATTAGAATTAAATTCTTCCATAAACATTCCTTTTCAGTTCAAACGTCCTATGGAAAACCTCAGTTGTCAGGAAACACTTTCTGTCTGTCCAAGTATTTGGTGAATTGACATTATTATTATACTTTATGTTTAGGCAGTTATGAAATACCTTCAGCACACATGAAATATATGATATACATACATTAATACAAATCGTTCATACAAAAAATAGGTCTCTTTTTTTTCCAGTTTCCAGGATTACTTGAGGATAACATGCATTCTCAGCAAGGGAATGTTGACAAACAATATAGTAATTTAACAGTTATAATTATTATAATAGTTAAAATTGTAATAAAACTCAATTTACTGTAAGGCACTCCAGCTTGTCTGTCTGCTTCTGGTGTGGCGTCGTCTGCTGATTCACTATCCATGGCAACAGGGGAACTGCTCCTTGGTGCTGATTGGCCAACACTATAAACAATTGAAATAATAATTAACTATGGACTTTTCCAATAGCTTTTTTAGAAATACTCAGTATAATGTACCAGTACAAATGTGCAACACAAAGCAACGATTATTTACATTTGCAAGAAATATTTATATTTTGATCAAGCATTTATCTCATGTTTCACTGGGCAATTCAGCTAACCAGGAGTGGTTTTTATACAACGGCACGGGCAACAGAGTTCATTGAACAATGAGAATACGTAAATAACACAAACCTATCAGATCTAAATCCTCTATCAAAATCTGCAAAGTTAGCCCAACCGGTATCTTCTGTGGTTGATGTTGGGTCGTTCCAGCCTACAGGTGTTGTATCCATTGCGACCGCAGATTCAGCCGAGTTGAAATTTGCAGTCCAACCAGCCGTTGACTCGATGTCCATCCGGTGCTCCTCACTTTGCCGTATCGTTTTTGGGGCATCAAAGCCTTCCTCTTTTGTCTCATCTTCACTATCTGTACTGTTGTCACTGTCATTGCCTATGTTTCTTAAAGCCGCGTCACTAATATCAATAACATAAATTATCTAAGTATTTTGATGCTAGAAAAGATTATTTTTTATTAAGCTCTGTCTACACTATCAAACTAGTTTGACAAGTTTGGTAGTAATATGACATCATATATGGGCACATCACATTTTTTTGTCATAAAGTTTTATAGTGTAGACAAGGCTTTAGTCCACAGGGCTCAATGACAATGCTAGATACAGTTCCCAAAGCTAGAGTTCAATCAAGCGCTATTACCTCTCTCTGGAATCCACATTAGCAGGATACCTCATCTCCCTAACTTCAAACATATCGTCTTCTTCATCGCTACTGTCGTTAAATTCTTGGATCTTTTCATTACAACATGCATCAAACAAAGCAGAGTTGGGCTGTAATACAAATTAATCAGGTTTACAACATACTGTTATTATATAGAACATTTATATTTTTGTATTTTGCCAGTTTTCAAATCACATTTTTGTTTTTTTAAATGGACAATAAAGTATATATGACTATGACTATGAATTAGTAATTTTTACTGGAATTAATACATAACGGTAACAATTCCATTATATAAAAACTATCCTGAATCTTTTCCAGTTTATTGATCATAAATGTGCGTAATACATCATTGTAAACATTTCTACATTGTACATGGTGATGGAAAAGTACTTACATTATTTTCATTAGCTGGTATCGAAAATTTCACCTCAGCAATTCTATCAAATGGATTACTGTAGTATTAAAGAGATAGATATTAGTATATAAATAATGAATGCTTATGGGTTGGATGGTAAGAATATTTTTTAAGTTGAAAGGCAAATGAAATATTCTCCACATTCAAAAACATATATATTATGCTATTTCTAAGAACTCATGAAAATTATTATTATGTATTTTTAATATGTGTGGAAAATATTTATTGAATAAACGAATAGGGTAAATCAATTACCATCCCACACTATTAAATTAAATGATTATTTAGATTCTCTAATAAAATGGAAAAAGATGTTGTTTCTCAAAAACATAATGGAAGATTTGATGACTAACAACCCAGGACCTACTACACTGATTGATGTGACTTTGGTCATCGTCTAGACCTACAATAACAAACCACTTGTAGGTGCCAAAACGGTGTAGAGAATGCGTACCAACTTCCCTGCATCAATTGGCATAACCAAACTTGTTTCCAGGTCGTCTTATTAAATGGCAAATAACCATTAAAGTATAACTTTGTTACATTAAAACTATATTTAAATTGTTATTTTTTAGACCAAACAAGTAGTCAACAAAGGTAAAAAATGTTTATCTGAAGGATACAGTAACAGACAAGGAAACTAAACAAATACTCAAAATATTATTGTCAGAAGAAGCAAGTTAGTGGATGTTAGTGGTTCCTAAATACAGTTATCAATGACAATATATACAAAACACACACTGAATACAAAACAGGTGCATAACAGTTTAAATGAAAGAAATAAGGTACTGTGATCAATAATAAACAAAACAAACATATTTATATATATATATATATATATATATATATATATATATATATATATATATATAAATCCAAAGGCAAATTACTGAAAAAAATGACAATGCTGTGGGTATCAGTGGCTGGATCTCAATGGAGATACAAAAATAAAAAGCGAAAAGCTAAATCAAAACGATAAAGTAAACAGCCAGAAAAGTTAGCAGAGCTTTCGGGTAACACTAGCCCTTCATCAGTGCAATATATATATATATATATAACTGAATTATGATAATCACGATAAAATAATGTAAGTGACACTAATGAGATATAGTTCATAAGTAGATAACAAAGACAGAAGAGGGCAAAGACAATATGACAATCAATCTATAGCCAAATATAATTTTAAAAAAGTGTACAAAAAAACCCACCCATTAAAGGAATAGAAGAAATAGATTGCTACACCATAATTGTAATTTGTAGTAAATGCATTCTGATTCTTTATTTTTTTTTAATCTTTCAGTTGGAAAATAAATATATATTTATATATAAGTATACAGATATCAGATGTAATATTTGATTTGTTTTATTCCATTTGTAAATATGAAAATGTTGAACTTGCAAAGTGTTGTTAGCAATTGATTATTTTAAATGGTAGGGTGCTTTGAAATGGAAATAAATTATTAATGCATGAATTCTAGTCTAAAACAAAAAATACCACAATATAAAAAAGAAATGGGGAAAAAATATTAATGAATTTACTTACTTGACATTCTCATCTTGCTCTGCAAACTCTTCATCATTGAAGCCGAACTGGTCAATAAAATGGGACGTCATTTGTTGCATCTGATAATCGGAGAAGGCCTGACGTAGCAGACCAAAAGTCATTTTGTACGTAATAAGGAGCTACTCATTACACTACTGGTCTTATTTGTGGGCTTCATTAAAACACTGTAAGCCCAGGGTATGTACAATAATTTTGGTAATCACTGGCACTAAATTGTTTTATATGTGGTCATAAATTGCAGTTCGGCATGTACATTATGCGATAGTATTCATATAACCTTTTCAAGTAATAACAGTCTATCTACTCTATTGAGCTCTATGATGACAGACAACTTTAATATAATAAAATCATTATTTATGTAATTAAGTAAATTAATATCAACATGTTTAAATTAATTAATTTTAAGTTATGATAAGGTAATTTATCAAAATTACAAACAATTACATTAACATTTACATAAAAAATTAGTTGATTCAATATAATGCAAGTTTTATTATTGGCAGACAATATTTGATAAATATTTAAAAGCAGGGAAGTGAATCATTAGTATGAGGCGTTTTGACAGGAAGAGATATTTTTGTAAAACTGAAATAACTACAGCCAATTAAAATGAATCATGTGGCTAGTGAGACACAAGGCCAGATCGTTGATGTACTTTCTTGCTTTGCTAACCAACAGCAAATGCACATTCAATTTAAAGATAACTTCAAAATATATTTATTCTACATTTGTTTGGTTTACAATTTCTGTTTATACTGCTTCATACAGTGTAAATAAAATATTATTTACTGTGTATTTATTTTTATTTGTAAGACTAGACAGTTCAATTTGATTGCATGACTATTCAAAGCGATGATTAGTTCATATTATATAACACCTAAATAAATTCCTGTCATTTGATTGGATGATTGTGGGTCACACTGTGTGCAATAGTACGCACTATTTAAATAGTACCTTTTTTCTACTATTAATTATTGTTATAGTTTTATACAATTTGGGTGTTTTAATATTATATTATATTTTATTAATAAATTTTTTGTTCAAGTCATTTGTTTTGCGGACGATGCTGATTTTGTATATGCATGAAAATATTCAACTGTCTTTGGATAACATAATAAATACAGTACATTTTTATAGTACATTTATTTCTACCTACCTGTTGCATTGTAGTCTCTTGACCAAAATGAATATCTTTAAAATCTGAGTCATCATCTTCACTTGATGAATGCAATGGATGGCTTCCAACCTGTCAATGGTATAATTACAACATTTGTTACTGATATCATTAATGTCCTATACTATGTTGTGGTTTGATACAGCATATCCTGTTGTGCGTTTTCTTACAGTACAGGACAGAATTATTGCAAAAATCCCAACGCATTCAACACGTTGTCGTTGCGTTGTGTTTGCGTTGCGTTGAACGGCTTTCAACGTTTAGTTGTTTATTCAACGAAAGTCGTTATCAGCATGTCAAGTAAACAATTAGTTATTTCAACGCTAGCTGCTGCAGCACTCTAGACTGGCCGATTGCACGCCTGAACGATCAGTAACAACAACAGGCAAAATACCTATCGGCAGTCACTACCAGATATTTTAATATAAATAAAGAATATATATGAAGCTTAGATATATTTTTAAGTATTGAACGGACAGTCACCAAATAAAACACACAGTGATATTTCCCAGTGTTTAGTGAAGGAAAACATAGAATAATAAGGTCGATGCCAAGTCTAACAGTTAACACTGTACTGTAGGCCTTCCGGGGGAAAACACAATCTCACGTCGTAAAATCAAACAACGTGGAAATTACTGACATCAACACACGAGGCCGCCACCCTGGTTTCCTCAAGAAAAACACCACGTGTGTTATGACGTATTTAACGATCGTTAATGACGACGAAGTAATTAATTTTATTTAGGCCTACATTTTTTAGCTGTTCGAGATTCAAGAGATAAAGTTAAAATATTGTTTCTCTATTTTGGTTTTTATTTTATAATTGTCCCATTGTTTGTTGTAATGTAATTTGAAAGAACTAAAAAATTTGACGTGTCCGACACCCATGAACCAATTTAAATCTTTATAAATCGAACAACATTACATTTTTAAGTACAAAAAGCGTTTTGAATACGTTAACAATAGAGCGTGTTGAATGTGTTGAACCCGTTGACCGTTCATTGACGACGTTAAACAATTGAATCCCATAGCGTTGAACGCGTTGAAAACGTTGCGCGTTTTGAAAAGCATCACACTGTAAACTGATTAAAATGTTGGCTGTTCGCTCGCATATTCTCGCAACTCCCATCCCATTCATACAGTTTCAGGAGGAGGCCAATATAATTATATTAAGAAACAAAACAATAGTATGTTAAAGAGAAAACGCCTAAACCTCGCCTGTAATAATATATTGTCTTGCATCAGAATAAAGTGGTTCTTTATTCTGAATTGTTTGGTTATTCAAATATTTGTGGGTTACACCTTGGCGTGAATAATATGGTATGGCACAGGTTTTGATTTTAAAGAAAACGCCTAAAATTGCCTATTGTCATCAAATTGGTCATTCCTATTTCTTGGTTATTATATTTAACGCTTTTCTCTGCATGGGTTACGTTAGGCATCACAATAATTAATTTATAATATAATACATGATAATGATATATTTATGGATAATAATAAAACTAAACGATTTTTTTCCCTTTTAATTACGCGTTATTTCATAATGAATGAACTCTTCACCTTTCGATCAGTTCGTCCCTCACGTCACGAAAAGCATGCGTGAAAAAGACGACGACCATGCTGGATCGTTATGTTGGTGATGTATTGTTGCCTTCCATGGCGGCGGGTGTAGGCTACGTTGTTTTTATCGAGAAAAATGTAGTACAGTACTGCGAAGTTTTTAGTTTGGAAATAATTAATTACGATGTGACCTAGCCTCCAAGATTCACCGCCGCCTTAACTTTGGTATTTAATACTCCAGTTAATATAGGCACACAGTAATTAAGGACATGACCACTACTTTTAACTGCGATGGCAGACGCGGCTCATATACACACGGGGCCTACTCGTTAGTAGTAGGCCTAGCCTAGTGTAATATATTAAGCTAGGTTTCCGCGGAAAAATACACATTTTGTTTGTTTTCTTAAATATTTGTAATACTGTATTTTATACTATTACTACTACTACTAATACACACTGGCAATCTGTAAATACCATACGAATCCGATTGTTCGTTATTTCAACGCAAACTCAACGCAACACATTGTGTTGGTTGAATAAACAGTTCAACGAACTCAACACTTTCAACGCCAACGGACAACGCAGTTTCAACGCGTTGTCAACACTTTAACAATGCGTTGAATGCGTTCAAAATCTGCAATAATTCTGTCCGGTACTGTAACTGACTGTAGGACATGTTTAAAAACAATTCCTTCATTAATTATAGTCACTGATAACGGGGACTTGCATAGATCCAAACTTACCAAATCGACAGTATTTCGTTTATTTGTATCTGCTAGTTGATTAGCTATAAAATTATCCCACTTTTCTCTGTATTCTTCAGGTACTTGCTCTAAAGGGGAAAAAGCATATAATCATATGTAGTCAATTACTGCAGAACTGGGGGTGGGTGGGTGTTGGGCTTGAAGATTTGACAGTAGTATACTTAATATAATTTTAAATAAGCACTTATTAAGCACTATGTTGAGTTATTCGTATTATTTATATATCATTTTTGAAACAATTGTTTACTTAGTCTAAGCTAATTTGGTTTTGAATAAGAAGCACTTTTAATACAAATTGCAAAACGTATTTTTAAGAGACATTAACAAATAGGCTGGGTAGAAGAAACTGATTGAAACCATGAAAATACTACTAACCTTGTATAAGCTGTTGAATTTGTTCACTATTGTTTCCCTTTTCCTTGTTTTCAACAAGTGCATTAACAATTCTAGTCAGATGACCCATATACCCCCGCCTGTTACCCCCAGGTTGTGATTGTATTTGTGTATTCTCTTCCCACGCGTCTAGTATTCGTTGAACTAGCCTACAATCTGTGAATAACTGTCAAGACAAATCATGGTCATGATAAAATGAGTAACTTAGCAACACTATGCACTTAAAATGTGAATACTTAAGCTTGTTACAAACAAATACAAGACCACAAATATATTATGTCACCTTTTCTTAAATGTGACAATGCGACATCTGAGGTGATCCCTGTGAAAGTAGTGGAATGGAATATGTATTTTCCTGTATTTTATATATGTTAAATATTTTTTTTCTCAATGGGGAATTTCTATAACATGATTTCTGCACACATTACTTAAAATAGGGATATTATAATTTAAGACAAAATGCTAGTAGCAATAGGCAGTAAATGATTGATTTAAGCAAATGATGGAACATTTCACATACCTGAACTAATAGAGGATGTTGAGGTTTTTCTCCATCTGTTTCAACAGGGTTATTGCTGAGTATTGTTGTTATACACTTTTCAACTTCTAAATGTAAAAAGTTATTCCACAAATACTGAAAGAATAGGTCCTACAAAGAAAAAGAAAATAATTAATGATAGCTGTCAACTCCTTCAAAACCAGACATTCAGAAAGTGGACTTGTAGGCCAGTCCACCTAGAACCTGGACATCCAGACCACCTAGAAACTGGACATCCAGACCAGCCCATCTATAAAAATACATTCAGACCAGCCCACCTAGAAAAAGACATCCAGACTAGCCAAGAGACCAGGCCATCCAGAAACTGGACATCCAGACCAGCCCATCTATAAAAAGACATTTAGACCAGCCCACCTAGAAAAAGACATCCAGACCAGCCAAGAGACCAGGCCATCCAGACTTAAACACCTAGAACAAGACATACAGGCCAGCCTATCCAGAAACTGGACATCCAGACCAGCCCACCTAGAAAAAGACAAGCAGGCCATCCAGAAACTGTACAATGTACATATTCTGGGAAGCCGATGTTTGTTTCTTTAATTTCGAAACTATATTTATATTAAAACTTACCAATAAAACTTTCATTGTTCCCAACCTGCTAAGTTCACTGTTTATTAATGGTGAGTTGGTTACCAGTAACGATGCTATAAGCTTTGAGACTTGTAGCCTTGAATTTCCAAATGGTGGATCTAACTGGCCCGTAGTTGTAGGCATTGGTGGATGCTGCAATAAAGGCAAATTAAACTAAATCTTGAATCTACAATTATGTATCATAAATCTATTGTTTTTCACAATTTACTAAATAATGATAATATTTTTAGTGTTTATTTTGAAGAATCATAAATTTCCAATTGGCCAAAATCTTTTTTCCCACAATTAATTGCGCTATCAAATGTAAAAATACAAGGTAAACATGATCAAATATTAATGATTTGTCCAGATAATGTTTATTTACACCGTGCTAGTTTGGAATTCTGCATTTTCAAACACAAATATAAAACTATAAATAATGTTGCAGCTTGAGGATAGCTGTTTAACTTTTTAAATTGATCCTTAGTACTAAATTCTACTTTAGGATGCACAATATCAGCCTAATTTATTGCAATTAATGTTAATACATTGCTTTATAAACAGTGATCTATTGATTTAAAAACAGTATTTATTCTTCATTACATAGTACACCTTGAGAGTTGCAAGTTTTTCCACATAAATTGGTAATATAAATAATTTTCCATTATTTTAATATCCATTAACTAGTGGCCATTCACACCTAGTATCTAAAAAGATAGTTTAGATGGAAATTGCTCTCATTAAATAAATAGCTACTTCATTAATTAATGCATAACTTTATTGATATTGAATATTATAATTGACCAGTGTATAACCTCCACTGCACCTGCTTGTAGTCAATAAGTAAAAGATACAAATGATCAGTGGCTGACTAATGTGTGATGTTGGCATAGCCAATATGCAAAGTAGATTCGTAAAAAAAAAATACAAATTGTAAATATAACTGAAAACTAAACAGACACGAAAGGGCCTTTAAGGAGGATTAATAAGATTATCACCTACCTTTGGTGGATCTACTAAAATATCATGGATTTGGCAGAGCTTTGGTAATAATCCCTTCAAGACACCGCTAATACCTTTGGCCAGTCGCTCCGCATCTAGTTGCGTCATTTGCTCTTGCCCATCCGGGCTGTAAAAGTCCACATAAGAAGGCCTACTACTGTTAGTAATCATTTTAAAATGGGCAAAATAATACAAATATGGACTTTTTATAAACTATTCAAGAAAATTATTTACATTAACTAAAATGTATATAATTTTAAGTAAATTAAAATTAGATTAATTATATAATTATTAATTATATAATAACGAGATCACAGCAAGTCCCAATATTACAAAATGTACTGTAATTAGTCATTTGTAAATTGATGAATTTCAGATTTATTTTCAATGATTCAATGAAAAGTCACATTTAGGTAAAGAGTAATTTCAGCTTCCAGAATTTCATAACTCACCCTGACTTTCTGAATTCCAAGAGTGCCAATAAAATTGTAACACCATTAGTTAAAGCAGATTCTGACTTCTTTTCATGAAACATATGTTCAAGAAGTTCTGCTACAGTTTCTTCCCTGAAAACGCAAACATTGAAAATGTTAGAAGATGGCTCTGAGAGAATAGGGTTTTCACATCGCAGGACACAACTACATAGCTGTAGAAACACATACTTTAAGATTTTTACCAAGACATTATTCATGTTATTAATTACAATATAATGTATATATAATATAAAAAAATTATTTTTATTTTTTGTGGTTCTTCACATTATTATAGATTAATTTTATTAAATAAAATGGCCATTTTAAGGTGGAGTCCCTGCCCAGTTAACTTCATTTTCGCTTAGTTGACTCTCTAGAAGTTTTAAAATATCCTATAAAATCTTACTTTTCTATTGTACTCAATAAAGGATCCACCTCAGCGCTTTCCTGTAATTGGGACATGTGTTCTCTTGTAAGGCGAATGATATCGACAATAGCTTGTGATGCGTTGCTGTGTTTATTATCATCTTCTTCTGGATCCACTTGATCTACCAGACGTTGTATAAGTTTCTGATTCGTTAACCACTAAATGAAAAGCATAACATTTTTAAAACACAGTACAACAAAAGGCAAAGCCAACATTTTAAAAATATGTATAATGATAATTGTATTTAACTACTGTGGAGTAGCTTTGCATAAGAGATTTGAGTAATCAATCAGTTGTTTGACCTACTCTGACATAATTTTGTACTTTATACTAAGTACATTGAGAACACTTGCAATTTGAAACCTCTATTTAACATTCATGGTAACATTCAGATAATTTATTTTTGTTTACATATTATTAGTGATGAAACTAAATTACAAAAAATAACAATGTTTTCGCTCTGAATACGGCATATTCCATAAAACCAAAGATTATTTTAAGTCCGGTAGAATCCAACAATGCCATACAAAAGGATTTTAAGATTTACAATATTCATAAAACAGTTTATTTTTAGCCCATGGTAAGTGAAACAAGGAAAAAATGCTCAGGAAATAATTAATCATTTTTGTATTACAGATATATCAAGAAGACTGTAGAAATGTCTGGTAATTAAATATTATTGTTTTATTTTTGGTATCTTTATGCATTTAACAATGGCTTTATGGTGGCCTCATGGATAAATTAAGTCACCAATTTACACAGGTAAATAAGCCTGAATGCACTCCTAGAGTGGGTGCCAAAAATGGTAAAACAATATTGATAATAGAGTAGTTCACTTACTTCTAAAAAGTCATTCCTAAGTTCTGGAACTTCTATGCAAGTGACAAGCCTTAGTAGAAGGTCCATAATTGCAGACGTACCAAAATGCTTCAGAAAAACGCCAATACAGTTTTCCTTGTTTTTAATTTTTTCCACAACCGTCTCGGGCCGCCTTGTAATTAGGATTGAGATAACTTTGCTAAAGAAACTTGCTAAAAGTGGATTCAAGGGTGATTCTTTGTCAAGGAAACTCCACAGTTGATTTGACAGAGACTGAAAAATATAAAATTATAAATATAAAATTAAGTAATTTGTTATAATCAAATAAGTCAAGTGCAATGAATGTCCAGTACATGCTGTATAAAACTTGTTATGCTTAGCTAAGAAGTTGAATAATTGAAATGCATTTTCATAAGCATATTTGTTAAGTGAACAACACTATATCATTTACGACACATACAGTACATTACGTGTGAAATGGATGAAGAAACTGCACATATGTCAATACAATTTTATCCCAGGCCTCAATTTTTTCATTTTATTCAATCGAAACCAACAGCGATAATTACCGCCACTAACAGGTTTGATACAAACAAAGCCAGGACTGTTTAAAGCACCTTGATTGGTCCCAACATTGATCAAGGGCTTCTCTCGTCCAGTGCCCACCTTGACCAGAAGAAAGGCATGGGCCAATACATCTGAGGCAGATACTAGATGCAGGGGCTGCCATAAGAAAGAGTCAGCATTGCTGATTTCAAATGCCTAAAGGGACCCCAGCTCCATATACAGCACCTGATATGTCAGTTGGTGTTGGGTTTAAAATAGTCATGTTTATGTTATACAGTATTCATTGTATAGTGTACTGTGGATCCTTTTAACAGTTATTACACATTTAGAATCCTCTTAAAATTGCATTATAATTATCAAAATGAACACATTTCACAATTTTAAATGTCAGTAGAGAACCAGAATAGTTCAAACTAACTGTTTGCAATGCAAGCTTTAACAAGTTGTAGTGGATTACTTAGGGTAGTTACCAGCCAGATGACTCATAGCTCTTACTAGTAAACTACCCACTTCCTCTCTAACAAGTCAATGCACCAATCGTCTATATTACAATCAAGCATCAATGGTTTCCAAATTGAATATTGAGTAAAACTTGCTATAGCACCTACTGCAAATACATGCGTACCTTTACCAACTTAGCATTAAGACAACATGTACTTATTGCAAGTATGAAATACTGTTACTCAAGTGTTATTCAATAAATCGCATTATACTACTGTACTGTGGATAACCTACATTTTTTTGTTGCAAACTAGAACATTTGGATGAATTTGTTTCATTGACTAAAAAACATGTGATAGAAATAAAATAATTTTATACGCACACTTTAAATCATTTTTATTTTACAAAAGAATAATATATATATATTTATATCAGTTATACAGAACATACAGTAATTGCGTATTTCTGTATTTGATAATCGATTCTTTATGTTCCAAATACATGTTTTGAATAAGAATGGCTTGAAGTCTAATTGTGCACTAGAGGTTGTTTGCCTTGATGAAAGATCAATGCATATTATACATACACAAATGGGATCTTTCAGGTAATTAGGAAATCTAGGTTTAATAAGTTTCTGGGTCAATAATAGTACGCAACATGAAATAGCAATTATCATATTGACAGATCAAAGAGTTGCTTAGTTAATATTACAAGGAGTTAATGACAGATAACAATGGATGAAAATGAATTGTAAATAAAATGTCATATTACACACTCAACACTTAGGACATCCACTCTTATCTAGTAGAATGAAGACAATAAACCCATTAGTGTGGTTGGCAGATTGTTGCAATTTCAATATCAACAATGACCAAGATTGAACAATGATTGAGTCCAATGGCCAAGTGGGTTAAGGCAGGGCAACACAAAATAAAGATATTAAATCGAAACTGGTTCAAGGCTTTCCTAGACCATTGTTCTGGTGGTGGAACTTCTAGGATAAGGTTGGAGAACAGAGTCACATTTGGAAGAGTCATGAGTTACCCTGCTGGACTCCGCTGCATGGTTTGGTGGGCCTAAACCAAATTTGCTAATTTCGGGATGAATGTTGTATAACAAACAAAACAAAGATAGAAAATATGAATGTTATGGTTTGGGAAAATCTCACCTCTGTATCTGCCAATTTATCTACTATTTGATACACATCAGATGATAAAAGCTCACATGCCATATTTGGATGTTTGTAGCGTAGCTTTTCTTCAACATCTTCTTCTGGTTCTTCTGTAACCATAGTTAACATCTCCTGCATAATATCTGTTCTTGTAAGACTAAAAGATTTAAATTTTATTTAATATTTGCTTAAAGTGACAATAATACACATTAACCAGATTTACCACACAAATACTAATAGGGTACACACTGTATACAAAAAATTTAGTTTGTCTGTCTAGCATGTGGTACTATGCATGGAGAATAGGCAATTTACTAAACAAATTGTTGCAGTTCATTATAATGACTTATAGATTAACCACGGCCACGGGTACTGTAACCATATCCTACCATGAATCTTAATGGAAAACATAATTTCTGGGGCCCCCCATACATATCATGTTATGGTGCCTCTGTTGCTTTTGGGGTCACAGGACATGATGTCAAATAAATAAATGAAATAACTCATGATGGTATAGTAATTTGCATAAAACCTTAATACATTGAACAGTTCATTTGGTGTAGTTTCAAATCGTGTTGCATATGGAGAATCAATTTTTTATTATCACTCTACTGTAACAATAACATGTTGAAAAAGTATAAATTCTATTTATGGAAATTATTCTTGGGGATAGAATAATGTCTATCCTGGTCACTTACAATTCAATGAGCTTCCTATTCTGTGCTTTACATTCTTGCAAAACATCATCTTCATCTAGTAGTTCAGCTAAGGTCACATGCTACATAGGAAATAATATATGATTCATTTAGTTTAAAACATGGCCAAAATGGAACACACCAATTGAGTCCTAGTCAACAAAACACAAAATGGACTTAAGTCAAAAGGAATACATCATTCACAGCAAATATCATTAAATATAATAATTACATTTTAAATAGGCTGTTCAGAATACAAACTTACTACTGTACAGTACAGTATACAGTAATGCTAATAATCATTACCATATTATTGTGAAATAACACTACAAATATTACATTAATATTTTTATTATGCAATCATTTTTTCCCATTTTATACAGTACATTAAATTTCTTTTATGACAAAGTCTTCCTGAGTATTAATCAATAACATAAATTCATTGTACAATACATGTACGTCAACAGCAAAGCCTGCATAGGGGTTTTATAATAGTGACTCATCCATGAATAGGAAGTCAAGTTATTTGCAGTACAGTTAGTATTAAAGCAGTCAAGGAATCATGATTATAAATAATAATTTATGCCCAAGAAAAATGAAAATGTAGCATTACTAGTATATATTTATTACTGTAGGCCCTAAATCTTGAGGTCAAGTTTTGATGATTGCTAATTATGGGTTTGTCTACTATACTATGGGTTGGTCTACTATACTATGGGTTTGTCTACTATACTATGGGTTTGTCTACTATACTATGGGTTTGTCTACTATACTATGGGTTTGTCTACTATACTATGGGTTTGTCTACTATACTATGGGTTTGTCTACTATACTATGGGTTTGTCTACTATACTATGGGTTTGTCTACTATACTATGGGTTTGTCTACTATACTATGGGTTTGTCTACTATACTATGGGTTTGTCTACTATACTATGGGTTTGTCTACTATACTATGGGTTTGTCTACTATACTATGTACAGTATTGTATACATTATTAATGAATTAAACACTCTCCATGTAGGGGGTACTGTGCTTACTATATAACACAATGTCAGTATACCCACTGTACAGTATGCATACTTGCATTAACTGTAAAGTAACCATTGCTATTTGTAGTATTTTATTTACACTATTTTGACTTTACAAACATGTTCTGCATGACACAAACAATTATCTTTCGGTTTTCAATATTAAAATGACTGTAGCACGATGCCACCACCAGTAAAAGCTTTAAATTTATTCCACTAACCTCTTTCTCCAATAGCGTATCCACATGGGATGTACTGTGTACTTCAAATTTCCAAAACATGTCCTTTGCAATCACAACATGCTGTGAAGAAAACATTCTTAATCATTAAAACACATTTACAGTACCCAATGGAATTATTTGCTAAATATCATCTACAGTAGAGATTTGTGTAACTACTGTATGCTCAACGTCTGAATCATTTTAAAGATGTTGAGTTGGCCGAGGATGGTTACTGTATGTACATAAATATCGTCTACTGTAAAGGGATTTCCCCTTCATATTTGAAATCCAATATTCTTTCCTCTAGTACAGTTTCAATGACTAATGCTTGTGATCTATATCAATATGTTTGGAAATATACTGTACGTTTATAAAAAGTATAAAGCAACAGAAAATAATATAATTTTTTTTTTAAATAAAATGCATCTTAACAGTTTTATTAGATCACTATTAATTTAGTTATAACTAAGACTAGAGAACAGCAAATGTACATTTAAAAAATGGATTGTCAGGCCTGATCTATGAACTACTGTATGAACTACTAAATGCTGCCAGTAACAGTGCATAACAGTACAACAATAGTACAAGTTGCCAAATATTAGGTAAGTAAATATCATTATAAAGATAAGGTATTAATAAAAATAAAATTTACACCGATTAATCAGTTTAAGATACACAATAAACTTCTATATGATCAGGATAATATTACTTTACTAAGTGAGGAGTTCAAAGGTTACATCAATTACTGTACAGGGAACTAATACTGTACATTCTGCTGTGAAAGTTTGTTGTTAGCATAAAGTTACATTAAACACTATGTCAGTAACTCATATCTTTCATGTCCTGTATAGTAGTACCCTCATGGTAATTCTATCTATTCTAATGAGATACAGCTATTTTTCAGTCCAGCGGATCATGCAACAATTGTTGATTCCTTATTGGTTGTGAGACAAACTCCTGATGCACACTGCATCCCCTTCCTTTTCATGACCATGTAATTCATACAGTACTACTTAGGAACAAACTGTACCTTACCATACTAAAGTATGTATGTACAGTACATCTGTTACAGTAATCTATATTTGGTGCAACAATAACCATTCAATTGTGTACATGTAATGTATTCAGAATGTCATACTATTAACATTATATACTATTAGCATTATATACTATTAGCATTATATACCCGTACCATCACATACTGTAGTTTAGAGCTTGTTACTATAGGTTAGAAGGAAAGGATCATAAAGTCGAGCATATAAACATTGAAGTTCACCATCATTCACCATATTCAAAAGGTAATTCACAAAATAAAAAGCAAGATAATAGAAATAGTGGTTTTCCTACTTAGTCCTAGGCAAATTCTGGCCTACCTACAGCAGCTAACATAGCCTACAGTAGGAAGGCACAGCACATACAAAGTAACCAGTGACAAATAAAATCGTTCATCTTCTTATATTTGACATGTTGAAGTATTATTAGTACAGGTAAATACATTCTTTAACTAGTAGCAGCGGTCCATACAAAATAAAAGTTGTTTATCATTATCACAACCAAAATTTTAAAAGTTTATCCATTCTGAAATGCAAATGATACAGACATTACCCAAACTAATAGTACAATTGATTGTTGTAAATGTAAACCTTCTATTTGTTTCTTCTACTGTAGTCCCTTTCCTACTACTACCTAGGCCTACTTATACTACTAATCTAATTACTCACTACACATACAGCCTACCTATACCTAACCAGGCTAGCCTAGAGTATCTAGCTAGGCCCGGCCTAGCTAGCTAGGCTACTTGCCTTCCACACTACTGTACTGCTGCAGCAGGCTAACCAACCAAGCAGGTAACCCTGCTACTAGCTAGGCCTAGGAGGTATGCATAGATCCTACTTACTAGCTAGGCTTATATTATATGCGCTGCCTCCTCTAAAAGGCTACACACGGCACGCGCTCTCCTCTTTCCCTTTAGGCTAGGCCTAGCCTATAATAAATTGACATTCTCGGAAAAATAATTATAGCCCTTCTTGCTAGTCTACCTATTATGTACCTACTCTCTCTCTAGCTTATTATTATACCCATGCCTACACCATTTATTTGGACAGGATAACACATACAACACATATTAACAATCATCACTTACAATGGGTAAAATCGAGTTTAGATTGTGTTTCCAGATGTACAAAAACAACAGTTAGAATGTTTGCGTTTTCCGTGTGGGTCTACCAACGTTATTCAAATCACACCCCTCAAACGAGGTTGATAGTTCAGCTTTTAAATGTCGATTACCAATTACTCGACTGCTATTACATAATAAAGTTAATCTCTCCCAAATCTTAAAATACCCTTCTTGTATTTATGCTCACGAGACCGTCCTAAAAGTTACTTAAAAGTTGCTAGTTTCAATTAATTTACAGAGGTAAGGCGGGAAACATTAACGTCCATATTTCAAAATGGCGTACATGAAATTGCTAGAATATCCCATAATAACAATTTTGTCATCTGAATATCGCCCTCTCTTGCTTACATCGTTTTCTGATGAGGAAACAAAATCAGGTTTTGTCCCCTGAAAAAAAAATTGGATCGTAACAAAATTATTTACCTGAAAAAAACTGTAATTTAAAGTAAAAATTAATTGGTTAAATTTAACCGTGAAAACATTTTTTTTTTTGGAATTGATTACCTATTTGTTTTTATTAGTCTTCATTGTTCATGTTTTTGGAGGACAATACATCTACGTATTGGATATAAGTAGGCCTACTATACAGTATTCTGCAATAATTATCACATAAATGAATTAATAAAATAGTAAAACCCAATTGTATATTTTATTATTCTACAGAGATTTAGACTAGAAATCAGGACATCAATCTATAAACTGATATTCTCAAAACATTTTTTTTTTCAATTTTTTTTTTTTTCAAATATTGATTTTGGAATGTCCTAATATAAACTAATGGCCAGTAGTACATAGGTTCCAACGGTTCAAATCTCGGCGGGAAGGTCCCGCTTTTGATGCTTTGTCGGAGTTTTCAAAATATTTTAACTAACTTCATTTGAACGTTATGGAACGCCTAATACATTAAGTAATTATTTATTTATTTTATCGGTGGCACGTCACATCAATAGTGCATCTTACAAACATCGGCAATAATCCGGTGGCAGGAGGGGGGAATCACCACCCGAAAGGGGACAAATTGTCATCCAACTTTTCTAGACCAGAATTTTCCGTAGATTACGAATATGGAAGGTAATCGATCATCAGGATAGGAAGCGTTTTCGAGATATAAGGGGTCAAAGTTCAAAATTGACCAATTACAACAATATAATTTATTGAAGCACAATTTGGTCTTTTATTACATTTTTATGATTATAAGTGTCTATTCAATCACCTTATGAAAAAAAAATCCCTTTGTGATTATACTATAAAACCAAATAAAAAATAATATTTAATAAAAATTGGATGTTTTCTCATCCTGTTAATCATACGCAATGTAAAAGAGTGAATACATCATTTCATCAGTTGACATAAGGTCAATTTCATCAGTTGACATAAGGTCAAAGGTCAACATTTTAATACGCGTATTAGTTAACAAATAAATGCAAAGTAGTCCAAACTATGATATTGATGGTTTTACAAGTATCCTAATCAAATTATTTGATCAGTAAAGATATGTTATTTCATTATAATTTTGATTAATATAATTATAATACTGTATTTACTCAAATCAGACTTCGATCATGATAGGAAGCGAATAGGAAGAGATAGGGGGTCAAAGTTCAAAATTGACCAATTATAACAATGTATTATATACATATGTATTATAACCAAATTATTGAAGTTCAATTTGGTCGTTTAATACATTTGTATGGTTATAGATATCTATTCAGTCGCCTTATAAAACAAATACTTTGCAATTAAAGGTCAAATGTCAATATTGACCAATCGCAAAATTTGCATAAAAAACCAAATAAAAACTAAAATTTAAGACAAAATGTTATGTTTATCATTCTGTTAAGACATCAATCATACACAATCAACGGAGCACATTCATCATTACACCAGTTGACATAGGTCAAAGGTCAACATTTGAACAAGTGATAATACTAAATAATGCAAAGTTATTCAAACTATGAGATCGATCGTTATTTGATCAGTGAAGTTATGGTATTTTTTCTAGTGCGCATTATTTTTAATGTATTATAATACTGTAAAATAAATAATAAAATTAATATTATGACGGTTAAAATATTATGATGTTTTATCATCATAATATTGTTTAAAAATTGTTACGCTGACCTTCAATGATTTGCCACTACACAGTTGCATTTATTAGGGCTACAATATTCGTTTTTGGAAAATAAAGTACTATTCATCAGAACCAAAGAATACCAATTCGTCCACAGGATGGGCATAGGCAGATCCAGGTGGCCAAACTCAATCCACAACTCACTACACAGACAGACCACAATTTTTATATAGCCACAGATAGTTTGGCCCATACAGGAAAAAGTTGCCTGTACACAAAGGATTCTAAAATAACCAATATGGATTTGTCCGAATAAACCCAGGACCCTTTTGGAAACTCTATATATACTTACCCCTTCCCTGGTGGTGTGCTACATAAGGCCGTGTATTATAAATTAATATGGGGTAAATAGTTCATAGATGAACTATAGAATAAAACTAAATGTGCACCCTCAATCTTTAAATAACATTTATGGATTTGCCCAAATGAACCCAAGGGCCGACCTTCAAGGACCTTTTGTGGTTCTCTATGTGAGGCTACAAGAGACCCTATATTATTGGAAATACTGTATGTGGAATCATAGAGATATAATAAATATCCCTGTGCACTCTCGATCATGCATAAGGAACATCTATGGATTTGCTCAAATTAACCAAAGGGCCGGTCATCCTCCATGGATGGACATTAAGCCCCATAATGGAAATATAAGGGGTGACACTGTGAGTTCATATAGACAGGCGCGGGTCATGGAATAAAGCTGCCTGTAAACTCTCGATCCTTAAGGAAAATTTATGGATTTTTCCAAATTAAGCCAAGGCCCGGTCCTCCATGGATGGACATTAAGCCCCATAATGGAAATATAATGGGTGACACTGTGGGTTCATATATAGACAGGAAGGGCCCATGGAATAAAGCTGCCTGTGCACTCTCGATTCTTAAGGAACACTTATGGATTTGCCCAAAATAACCCCCAAGGGCCGGTCCTCCATGGACATTAAGCCCCATAATGGAAATATAAGGGGTGACAATGTGGGTTTATATAGACAGGCACATGGAATAAAGCTGCCTGTGCACTCTCGATCCTTAAGGAACCCATATGGATCTTGCCTAAAATGAAACAACAGGTCATCTATTTAGACCCTTCTGTGGTTCTACTGGTTCCTGCATCGGATCAATGCATTTGGCTACATTTAAGTTACTTTGTTAGAAATATATCGGGTAACTAAAACTGTGGGTTCCAAGATTAAGCCATGGGAAAAGCCTGTCTCTGTGCACCCTCAATCCTTTTAAAAGGAACCCATATGGATTTGCCAAAATGAACCAAGGGTAACTTCTGGATTCTCTATGAGCCGTACATTCCATTAAATTAGAGATACATGGATACCTGAATGACATATCTCAAAGACATTGTACTGTATAGTAGTAGTAGTAGTATTCCCCTTCCGATTCCACACGTCTTTGAATTAAATCCGCCCCGATAGGCTCTTATGTACAGGATTTCAAAGCAACAATCACACTTGTATTTTTCAAACAGTTAATCTATTAGATTGAATAAAAATATCTATTATAAACGTTAGAAATCTCTATGCCATGTTGTTATTTAGATGAGAAAAACAGGTCAAAGGTTAAAATTACAGAAAAATAGGTGTTTCAGTCACTTTTTGAAAAAAATGTTGCTTTATGGCAAGTATAAACATATATATTGTGAATAATTTGACACAAAAATTGGCTCCCAAAGACAAATATTTATTAATTTATGTTATTATAACCTTATTCAATTATGTCAAAGGTCAATAACCACACTTCCGGTCATTTTCAAGCAATATCATCTGTTACACTGAATATAAATGTATATCTTGGGAACAATGTGCTCCTATTTTTAATTCTCTCCGACCTGCAGTTACTTAGATATAGCAAATAGAGGTCAAAGGTCAAAATTGCTAAAAATGGGGTTTCCGGTCAATTTTACAAAGAAAGTTATGTTAGAGCTAATATAAATATATACATTGTGAACAATTTGTCACCAAAATTATCTCATTACGTCCAGTATTTCCAGAGATATAGCATGTTATATAAAAAAAATAGCGGCCATTTTGTTTATGCTAATTATGCAAATTGCTTAATACATTGTGAACAATTTGACACCAAAATTATCTCATTACGTCCAGTATTTCCAGCGATATAGCATGTTATATAAAAAAAATAGCGGCCATTTTGTTTATGCTAATTATGCAAATTGCTTAATGCTGACAGCCGTCCAGTAAAAAAATCTTTATTCTGATGGTATCGAGAATCAAAATCCATAAAAAAAAAACTATAGAAAACATTGCAAGGTTAAACGCCTTGGCTGCCGGACTATAGGTACGTTCTATGATTGGTCAATATTGACATTTGACCCTTAATCACAAACGGATTTTTTTTTCATAAGGTGATTAAAGATGTATTGTCCCTTAAAAAACAAAAAAATGAAGGTCAAAATACTCTAAATTTAAATTGGCCATATCAAAGTAATATTAAAGTTATTCACCTTAAGTCGAAAACAACAATTTTACGTAATTAACAGCTAAATTAATTTGATTACATTTCGTCTGGATAATCGTCCCAAGCGAAAGTAAACAAAGATTTCAAACCATGAGTATACATTATGCATGATGCTAATTAGGATTGTTTACAACTCGTCACGGATGAGAAGGTGTTCTCACACAGATCGTGAGGAAGTTTTATGATTATGCATACATAGTAGCCAAACAAGCGCGTTGCACTATGAGATATGTTTTGATAGAAAACTTTGACTGGAAGTCAAAGTTAATTTTTGAACCAAAAAACGTCTGTATTTCAGTTAAATGATTTTTTTTTTCGACTCATTTTTGGTGAAAATTAATAACTTTTATGATACTTCAAAATGACCCACTTTTTTTCGAATTTTTTTTTTTTTTTTTTTTTAATTTGACAAAGGGACAATACATCTTTAAATAGAGACCTATAATCTTGAAAATGTAATAAAAGACTAAATTGTGCTTCAATAAATTTGTTATAATACATATACACAATACAGTATATTGTTGTAATTGGTCAATTTTGAACTTTGACCCCTTATATCTCGAAAACGCTTCCTATCCTGATCGATTACCTTCCATATTCGTAATCTACGGAAAATTCTGGTCTAGAAAAGTTGGATGGCTATTTGTACCCTTTCGGGTGGTGATATCCCCCTCCTGCCACCGGACTACAAGGGTTCAATGCTCACTCGCTCCATGGTTCTGGTGGTAAACGAGTCTTCTTGTAAAGTACAGTACTATAAACAGTAGGTCATGTGTACACATCTGGTTCATGTCATACTACTAGTACCTAGTACATCTTTCGAGACGAGTAGGGGTTACCTCGGTGGTATATAGTTCACACACAGCCACGGTCACAAACTCATTGTTCTATATTTGAGTCTTTGACTTAAGAGGCTATAACAGTATTAAGAATATATAATAACAATAACAAATAACAGAAGAAGAAAATACACAAACATATTTGAAAGTAGAAGTAATAATGCCTAATAAAATAATAATCTATTGTTTGTCAGTGTAATCAATAATATACAATTAACTAAAATTCATAAAATCCTGTGAAATCTACACTAATTTCCTAGAGTATTGATATATGTTTACTTTAGCGGATGCGTCAATTAAATTATAGTGGATAATTCCTCTATACCGACGTCACAGAGTAATCATCCTTTTTGTTCCTTAAGACCATAGAGATCTCTATGTTAAGACACAATAAAAGATTTATAACAATGCACTAAATGAGTCCTTTGGGATGCATCGGTAGGCCATAAAATGACCACTAGATGGCGCAATGTAAAAATATTAGATTACATTTAATGCTCCTTCCTTAGTAAGTGTATATAGACCGTAATTCATTCATGTTTCCATGTTATATAATACTTTCTCCATTACTTTTGTGCCAAAAAGGCTTTTAAGATCAACACGCGATAGAAATGGCAGGGCCGCGTGTACTAAACTATTTTATGCTTTTTTTAACCTTTCCTATTCGAGATGTCTATCTTTTTTTTATTACGTGGGGCCTACTTTTTTTTAAGCGTATGCCAATCTGTCGATGAGTGCACACGTACACCGTTGGTAGACTATTTTTACGGGATCCTATTTTCACTACACAAATAAGCCTGAGCCAGAGGGAGGCCAAAGGGGAGTATTCCAGCAGAGGATGGTGGCCTGTACAGTATAAAGTTACACATATGACAAGAAATATAGGCCTAATAATAGTATAGTAATACAATATGTATTATTATCGACAATATAGCAGTCGCCATTAAAGGTTTTTTTTTAGGAATTTACAATGAATCAGTCTGTAAAATGACAGTGGGTCGGAAAATTTAAGTTTTAAACATTTGTTATCAAGACCATGGAGTAAATACTCCATGTCAAGACAGACTAATAAAAAATGTTGATTTTTAAAATTATTTTATTTAATTAGTAGTGTTTTGTAGTATTTTATATAGGCCTAGTAGTAAACGAATGTTGATTATTTATTATCAACATTCGTTCACTCTATATAAAATATACCGGTACTACACGTTTTCGTTCGGGACCCGTGGCAAGCCCATAAAAATGATATACCCGTTACTCTCACTAGATACCAGCAGGACATAATATGACCATAAGGACCGTAAAATTAACCATTAATTAATATTTTATAAGTTTTTGTTTTGCTGGTTGTATATGGTACACAGTGGTATGCTTAATTCAAGCAATTAGCCTATCATACCGTACACTTAGGAAATTGGAAAAGTTATGAATATTTTTTGTAATGGGTTTTCATGGCTTAAAGCTCATTTTCATACAATAAATATCAGTAAGTTTATTATTTATTATAATCACTACCAGTATTATTTTATTAAATTTTATATATTAACTGCCTAGGAAAAAGTGTAATTAACAACTGGAAGTGGATGTGTTGCAGTGCATCGGGAAACCATCTGCTCCGATCCAAAATATGTTTTGAACAAGACAAACAATTATTGTTAACACTCAGTGGCACGTAAGTGGTCACATCCAAGTTAGGTAACTTTGTTTTTTCACCTTTTGTTTTGTCACCTGGGTGATTCAATGCACCTCCATCTGCCACGCGTCTTGACCATCATCAAATCTAAAGTTATAATGATCAATAGATCAATTACTGTTATCAATACTAGATTCAATGTAAAACCATTGTAAATGGAAGTGATTTGTATTTATTTCAAGTGTATATCAGCTGTGCGTAATCCAACATTATATTGCTTTATAGGCTATAGGCTACCCATTCAGGGTAGCAGCAGAGAACCGGACCTAAACAGCTGTGAAGTGGCCCTACAATTGCTTTGTTTACCAATACCTACAGTTCCTCAAGACAAAAAGCGATTCAATTTACCATTCAACTCCCGAGCCTTCGAATTTCTTATTATTGTTTTAATTGACAATCGTCTTAAATAAGTGTGCTGTCGATAAATAGTAAACAAAGAGCCACGCGACACAGGGTTAAACCAATGGTATAGTATACCCTTTGTCATTCATTGCTCTTTGATATTAAAACTCCAGAACGTTCCATTTCCAATATAGGGGTGTACTAAAAAAGTACATTTAAGTATCACGCAGGATTAAAAATAAGTACGTTGCAACAATAACTATCTCTATGCGTTGTAATAAAAGGAAATAATATAAAGTTAAACGAGAATTATTAAAGGGTGCTCTGTGTAATTTAAAGGTGGGTCTCTTTAGTATAAGCCATAACAGACTACGGCCTCATCCGCCGTTAGGGGGCCGTTAGGCAAAATTGCTGTTTTTTCACTTGTATTGTTTGGTAATAAGTATTAAATAAATATACACGCTTATAACAATAATAACAGATTTACTCGTAGTCTCCGTTATAATTTCCTAGTATAATTGAAGTAAAAATAGCACATTTGGCTCATGAACTTTAGGCCTATATTCCGTTACTTTTTAGGAATCATAACTTCAATGTTTCAACAATTATAGGCCTATGGATATAAACATAGAGAAATAATATAGAGAACAAAATAATATTTGACATTTTTACACCGTGGACCTAGGTCCTGTTAAACACTAATGAAATCAAATGAAAACAGCCATATAACATGAAATCAGGGAAGAGTTAACTTTTCCCTGATGAGATCTTTACAAACAATTTTAAATAATACAATATTAAATTTAAAAAAACAATGCAAAATACGGCGACCGAAAACATGTACATTTTAACTTTTAAATTGTAAACTTAATAAATATTCATGATAATAATGATAATTAATGTGAGTATGTGATGTTATTTAGTATGTAATATATATTAATTTTATAGGATGAAGATGGCAATATACCGTAAAAAATAATGGTAACAGATGATAAAATTTGATAGGCTATTTATAAGCCTAAGACAAAAAAAGTATATATTATACGTAGTCAAGAAGATCGCGTAGTCTTGTCTTAGTTATTGTGATTATACTTCAATTTTATTTTCCAGAAATCTAAAGAACAGAGTATATTCCATTCAAAAGTACATCAAATACAGATTTCTTTGTCAATAAATACATTTTACACAGCAGATTGTTTCTTTCCCGTCCTTTGTTCAATGTCTTTGTTTTTTAATTTTTTCTACATATACCCTCTCAAATAATGGGACAATCCTGAGGAAACACGGTGCCCAGACAAAGCAATTTTTAATACTCTTTGTTTGGTTTGAGAGCATTTCAGATATAAATATCACAAAGAACGCTACATTTGACATCTGCTGTCCTGCACTACTGCCGAGAACATCATGTCATGAGTGTAACCCGGTTCGCACCCCTTCTTTCACCTGGCCCGTAATGGTCAATAGCCTGCCTACCTCATCTTAAACATCATAGGTAAGTTTACAATTGTGACTTTTGACTAGACATTGCAAATTAAATGATGATTTTGTATTAATGTACATATAGCTGCATTCGTAGAACAAAGGCGTGCGAGTTTCACCATCCCGAAAGATGCGTTCTCCTCCTTCTGAACTTGACGCCAAGAGGAATTACATTACCTGGTTTATATTTCCGATTTTACGGTAGCCGGTAAAAACAAATGTCCTAAATCCAAAATATGGTTTGTAGTAGAGTAAACCATGGACAGAGGCCTCATAGAAAAACACTGAATTTTAGGATTTTAAACCAGAAACGAATTTAACAAATTAGCATAATGTTATCTCGTATTCTCTAAACAATAATTTGCAAGGTATTTTAATTGTTGTCATTTTATAATAATTCTTTAAAAAAATACAAAAAAACATACATAAAATTGTATAACGTTTAAGTCTACTTTGGTTTCGTAAGAACAAAGGACCGTTACAGAATTTCCCAAAAACACTTCCCGTAGGATGCTATTAATTTCAAGGCATATCGAAAACAGGATTTGGGGGTACGATTCCGGAAACATGCCATCTTTGTAATGAGTGGCAAACTTAAGTATAACAAAGCATATTCATTACGGAAGTTAATCCTTATTGTACTAACTGAAGCAATTTTGGCTCTAAGTTCAAGTTTAATCGAGCTTAAATTCAACCGTGGGAAAAGTGCTATAATTTCTTGTACCAAAAATAACATAATAAATTAGGTAAATAATTTTTATATAAAGACACTTAATATTTATTTTTGATTTCAAAGAGCATTTTTGTAACGCGCAATGAAAGTTATTGATTTAAAGCATGGAGTAAAAATCGGTACTTTAATATTTGTTTATTGTAAATTTGCAATTGAAATTATGCAGTGAGGGTGGTGAAACGGAAAAGGCAATAAAACTTAAACACATGTAGAATTACACAACTCAACACAGACTACAACATTTAGAACATTCACGATTATCGAATGTATACGATTTATACACTCATCAAGAAAAATAACAGCGTAGCAAAAAATATATCAAGTTGTATAAGGTTTTCTTGTAGTTAATTTTATAATTATTCTTTATTTATTTGTTGTTGTTTCAGAGAGGCATCTGGGTATGTGCAATAATGTTTGCGTTCCATAAGCCTAAGATATATAGGAGTATACAGGGATGTTGCATTTGTCGGGCAAAGTCATCGAGCTCTCGGTTCACGGGTAGGTAGCAGCTCATTACCTCTTCTCTCGTTTTAGTAATATGGATGTTACACTGCACAGATTGCAAATGTATCTTTTTTTTTAATAATTAAACCGTCGTATATATTTACCTCACTGTATTTGTCTCGCCGTTGTTACATTGAAAGATTGAAATCTCCCCCATCTCGAAGTTGACAAATATTTTCAATACCATTCAAATAATTAATAAAGATACTTCCAATTTAATTGATCATTATAGACAAATTTCCTGTATGCAATACGGTAATCCTTCTTTTTATTTACCAACAATCTTTTTGATTATTGTAATAAGATACCGTACAACATTCTATCTATAAACATTCCCTATATATCTGATAATCAAATAATCATAGTTCAACATTTTAAAGCCCTTTAGAATATGCCTTTGTCCCTGTAAAATGTTTCCTCAATGGGCAAACAATGTATATGGGCGTGGTTAATTCATCAATCCACATTCATAAGGTTCACTTAATAATAATATCAATTGTACTCAGCAAATATATGCTAAAAAATAATCACATGTATATTACTGTTAATTATTATCATCGTCATCATCCGTTTCTGACCCATTCGTAACTGTACGTGAAACGGGATTTTCCATCACGTTACTCATTCCCACATTAAAATGTATTACTCATAGAAAGGAGAACGGTGTGATGATGTTGAGCGTTGTCGTTTTAAAATAAAAATGGTGTCCGTATATTACATACTTCTGATAGTATTGGCATACATTACCCTCTACTCTAATATAATTTCTAATTTTTGCCAATATTTGTAAAAATATGTTTTGGCACCTGTAAGGAACAGAAATATTATATTATTAGTTGTTGTTCATAATATTATTGCCAACTAAAGTATGGTGGTCTGTGGTATCGAACTATATTGTTGATAACGTTGAAATCGTATCGATAAAATTGACAAAACTGATGATGACGATAATGATTTTAACGAATTGATTATCATTAATTTTACCATTCTAAATAAAATATTTTGTTTGTATCTCTACCTATAGATTCAAAGAAATACGAAGTGGATTTTAACCCGTGTTTCAAACTTGGTCGAGATCAGAAGAGATCTGGTGAGATCTGTAACGCATGCGTACTGCTCATAAAACGATGGAAGAAGCTGCCAAAAGGAACAGAACGAAACTGGAACCATGTAAGTCAAATTTGGCAAATCTTTACTTACAAAATGCTAATAATGCAAATATTATTTAAAAGAACACTGTGAGTTTGAAGTAAACTATTTTCCAAATGAAGACTTTACTTATCATATAAAAATAACAACAATATCTTGAACTTGAAATTACTGTTAACATTATACTTGGAAATTACCGATTCTCAATCTGTTAATTCTCTTGTTTGATTGGCAGGTGGTTGATGCACGCGCCGGGCCGGGGAACAAAGCAATGTTAAAGAATAGAATGAAGACTAAAGCGCAGGCAACTGAAAGTAACGGATCTCCAACCAGTAGAAAGCACAGGCCTAGCAGACAACCGGTTAGGATACGAAAGATGAGATTGATGGATACGTTAACTATGGAAAGTGAAGGTAAAGACAAATTCCATTCTGTTTGAATTTTTAATGATACTGGCCAAATATAGGTAATAATGAATATTAACTAAAAATTATACAAAGAGGTTGTAACGACAGTCTTCTGAAGTAATGTTGTGGACAATGTATCATCACTACAACCATTGTTCAATTCCCTTTGGGGTAGTTCTCAATTTTGTTTTTAATTCTATATTGATATACGTGAATTGTTTAGGAAATGCAGTACGACATAAAAGCAGAATTGGTAATTGTCCACCAAGTCCAACACCAAGTGATCTCTCTGATGATGGACAAGATGGCTCAAACCTCGAGGAAGGAAACGTCGATCCGGATCACGATTTCCCACCTTCTGTAAGGGATTTCTTAGACATCAATTGCTGGAGAATGTAAGTATTTTCTTTCTTTTCAATCGTCAAGTTGTATTGTGGAAACAATAAGAAAATAATTAGAATCATACGTAGTATGCTCCTTTTGTGAATTTCGCTCCAGATTTGTTTCTGGTGTCTTCTGAGATATGTTTTTGCCTTTTGTGTATCTGAAGAGTTTATTTTTGTGTTGTTGAAATGGTGTAAAATTATGACCTTTTCAATACTATTTAGGGAAAAGATCTGCTGTGGAACGATATTCAAAGGACCCAGAGGGGAGGTTCTAGTAGATCCTCATCTTTTGAAACCATGTCGGTGCGCAATATTCAAACCTCAATACTCATCAACGGCTTCCAGGCCGACGAATAGTGACCAGATTGTACCAAACAGCGAACATGCCGACCAGGAATGGAAGAAGGAGGATGTCGTGGACTGGAATAAAGATACACAACATGTCATGGACTTCCATGAACGTCACGTGTCAAAACTTTCTTGCTCCTTATAACAAAACTAACAAATTACTTATGCCGTCTGACCTGCCGCTTCTAACCGCTTCAGTGAGCTAATCGTCTTGGTGTGTATATCTTTTTATAACATTTACCCTTTCCATTTAGGAAAGATAATAGTTCTTTGAATACAACTCATTTTTGTTAGATACTCTAAATCATATTTAGTGTTGATTTAACTTATTTTTATGTAACATTTTGATTGCATGTTTTATATTATGTAGTAAAATCTGCTATTTGTTTCTAACATGGGAGGGATCGCCATGATACTGTTGCAAAGGGTCTATGCAACTATTACTTCTAATCAAACATAGAAGATTATAGGCACAAACATTCCAGACTCCGTAACAGTAACCAAAGTTAGAATGAACCAAAGTTCTCTCTCTCTCTCTCTTTATGAACAAAACAATGTTTGCCAAATTATTGACGCTCAGTGTTTTCTCCTTACGAGGGAACACCTCTTTAGAAATAACCGCAATTCTTCTCCAGTAATATGTGATATCACCATCAGAAACAAATAAGCAGTCTTCAAGACTAATATATAATCCTAGCTAAAACAAGAAGGGTCCGAAGCTTAAATAACATCAGTAATATCAGTATCATATTTATAATTTTCTAATAGCCAAATTTATTAACAAACTGTAAATGAGTATTAATATTGTTTTGTAATTATGTGTACATTTATGTCGATTGCGTCACTCCGTCCTGTTTATTTACTCTATATTGCATCAAATGCATGTACTGTCAGTTCTATATTAGTATATTTAAATTTTATAACAAACTATGTTTACAGTACGGCGGTTTAATCGGCTAGGTTGTTTTAAACTAATTTCCATATTTTTTGTAATAATAATTTAAAGGTGGTTTTGGGTAGGCCTATCAAATTTGAATAATGGTAGTTTATGGGTGCTAATCCAATAATAGACAATGGGACACTAACTTAAACTTATTTAATATTATATTTTTTTATACAGTGTCGTATTTAATGTGCATTGTTTTTTTTAAATATTAAAACGTTGGTGGCGGTAGACTAGCAATGGTGGCAGAAAACTAATGTCGTTGGTGGCGGTAGCTTGCAACTTAGGTTGCAGTTTAAAGTCACTAATTTTGCACAGCACAACTTGTACATGCACACATCTTTGTCTAACCTTGTCAGTGCATCGCGTCCTGTGTTGTTTCACTTTTTTGTCTTATTAAACCCACCGGTCACACGCGGATTGCAGACGACTAGATATAGAATCTTTCTTACAGTACCAAACAACAGTGTGCTTCACGATGAAGGTAACACATTGAACAATAAATCAATTACATTTTCGAAAAGTAAATGGTTGTCCTGAAAGTTTCCAATATCAGAGTTGTCTGCAACAAAATCTGCGAGACTGGTGTTTCTTTCCTAACTTATTATAATCATAAATGTTTTAATATAACTAGTAATTATAGAATTAGAGCAATACTAATATTTATAACATATTTAATTCGCTACGCTTGGTATTTAGAATGAAAAAAAAAGTATTATTTATGAATATTTAATATTTTGATATATATGTTTTTATATAAATGTATTCTGCAATAATAGTAAACGTGTACCACTACGAATGCTGCATACTATTCTATATGTGACGGATAGAGATCAGATTTCTTGAACTCGCTCAAGATGCGCAAAACAATCAAATTAACTTGTTATATAACTGCGTTCGCTTTTTTCTAACATAACGTTTTGATAATTTTACTATACACGTTTTGTGAATAAAAAAATATCAAAATAGTTAACAAGGCACCTTAACATGCACTAACAGAAATATATTTCATCACAACTTACCATCACACTTTTGAAGTTTATACTATTTTGGAAATTCATCAAAAAATTATAGTCAATCGCTTAATACAACAATACAATGGGAACAATTTTGGAAATGTTGCATAATATATCATTGATCTATGCACTTGCTAAATAAAAGCAAATTAACTAATATTGTACAATGGTTATAATACTCACCTATAGCAAAAACTAACGAAAATGATATCAATTATTTTCATTAAGGAAGCACTTGTATCTATGCAGTTAATACAACCCACAATAACACCTACAGAAACTAAAATCGTAGTAACACACCACTTTGGATTAAATTCTTAACATGCTGTTCTATGTTAAAATCTACTAACAAAAATTATGTAAAACTAACACCACTTGCACAGTATATGTACACAACGGTGCACCAGGTAACATAACATATTTACTAACCTTAGCTATAGTTATACTTACGCCTAATGCTTTGCTAACATAAATGCACCGCTAATTGCAAATTAAAAATATTTATAGGCCTACTAATACAATTAGAATAGTACTAACATCACATAACGCTTAGGCTTTTAGGTATCATGATAATCTGTAAAGTTTAATAAAAGTCGTTCAAAAATGAACGTAACTGCACCTTGCACTACTAACTATCGTAATCATAAACGGTCTAGTTATGGCGGACATATCAGTTATGACAATGATTTCTTACAACACAATCAACTGTGTTTGTCTTCTTTCTGTTTTTGTGATACATCAACAGATACGATATTAATATTTGATGGGATTGAGACCACAAAAGATTATGGTAGTTAGTACTTAGTAAATTTAAGCATTAAATACCTTGCATTTTTGGTGTATAATTAAAGAGTTGAAAACCACTTAATAATTATACTTTCAAGTTACTTGCACTAACACACCTTTAGATTATTAACAAGACTAACATGACATAAATTTGTTTTTAAAGCTATTAAGTCAACATGAAGCTGCTCTAATAAAAAAAAACGTATTAGCGAACTACTGAACACGCGATTAGTGTTCTCCAATCAGTAGTTGAATTTTTGTAATTAATTAATTGAACTTATTGTCTACCTACAACGACATCAATTATTGTTATCGTAATGTAGGCCTACTTTTGATCTTTAAAATTATTTAAAAAAAGTTATATAAACAAAAAAAAATTAAGGTTCTTTCAGATTATTATTGAAACTATCCTCAGATGATTATTTTTAATCTTGGCCTAGGCCTGAGAAATCTGATTGCAACCTGCAGGCCAGACGTCTAATGCAATGCTTGTGACCTCCTAGGCACGTATCGAGAGAGCCGCATAAAATAAAAACTAAATGTAATGTTCGCTTTGTCCACACTAGACGTGTATAAATTTGTGTAATGAAATGTTGTTCGTCTTGCGATTGAGTGTTCTTTATACTTCTATCTAAACGTGTAGTTGCATATCAAAAAAATGTTGTAAGCACTAAATAATTTTGGTAAATTTAAAGCTATTGTATTTCTTTTATATTATATAAAGTTATTTATTTCTACAGTTAGTATTTAAGAGAAATCAATACTGTAAGTTTACGTCTATCTATTTATTTATCTATCACGTTCACATTTAGTGTTTTTACAAGTGGTGACGTCAGTGACAAGTTTAAAGCCAGCGTTACACTGCCTCCGTCTTTAGATAATATTCACTTGACATGAATGATCACTTGAATAACTAGCTTATAAAGTACCGTTATATTGATGGTACACTTATATTGTCACTTTGATTTCTTTCTGAGTATATTTTCTTGCATGTTGATGCATTTTTAAAAGCTTGTAATTTTATCGGTTGATCATCCTAAGATGATGACCAGATTTTGTACCGCCCGGTGTGTGTGCTGTTTGTTATTTTATAAATTAAATACAAAATACCTTAACGTCATGCTTCGTTTCTTTTATTTTGACTGCTGTAGCTTCATTTGTACGAATATTATTACAATGTTATATTTCATAAAGGCCTTGTCATGATGTAGGGAATTATTATAAATAACGATTAGCAGATTATGCGATGCTAATAATGAAGTGTTACAAACTTAATCTTTCTCGAGAAGGAAAAGGAACAATTCATTCAAGCATAGAAGGCGTTACATTAGAAAACAATCACAACATCTTAAAAATAGAAGTCTTCTAATAAATAAAGCAATAGCGATATTTAAAGATGTATTGCACCAAAAAAATATAAATAAAATAATAAAAAATAAATATTAATAAAATCAGATTTTGAATAAAACATTTTGCAGTTTTAATAAAGTTATTCATATATATAATAAAAATAATCGTTAGGGCAACTGCATATCAAGCAGACGGTCCGAGTTCGAGTCTCGGTTGGGGCGACTTTTTCTCATTCTCACAGATTTCCTCATCTTTATCGTTTCAAATTAATTAATTAAATTTCAGTATATCACCGGGTGGTTTAGAATTAATGTTCTTTGCCTGCTGTGTTTATATATATAAAAAGTATCTCCTTGGAGATCCCGCCTCGTGAATAAAAATACTGAAAGATGAGGGGGTATCAATTTGATCTCTGTTGCGCGTGCGTACAACTGAGGACTAGTGCTGTTCCGCCGTACCACGCCGAGAATGTTAAAAAGTCGCTATCCAATCGAGTTTGAACAATACCATGAAAGCCCCAGTGGTCTAATGGTTAGGGCAACTGCATATCAAGCAGACGGTCCGAGTTCGAGTCTCGGTTGGGGCGACTTTTTCTCATTCTCACAGATTTCCTCATCTTTATCGTTTCAAATTAATTAATTAAATTTCAGTATATCACCGGGTGGTTTAGAATTAATGTTCTTTGCCTGCTGTGTTTATATAATAAAAATAATCAACAAATTACTTCACTTATAAAAAGACAAAATAAATGGGTAATTTTAACCAAAAACCTTTGTCTGAAAGACAATTTAGGAATTGTTTACTTTAAATTGCATTTTGTTTAGGAAAATAATTTTTTTTTTCGGTCAAGTTTTTGGTCAAAGTGAATAACCATTATGTGACATTAAATGGCAAATTCAACACAAAAATGTTAAACAATTATTTTTTTTTAGGGAGACAATATATCTTTAATGAATGATAAGATATTATTATCATTATTCAGATAATGACCAAAATGATGACTGTGATAAACCCAAATTATATTGCAACAACTACAATCATAATAACTTTCGTAAATTAATCATCAAAGTGGTGACGTCATTTAAAAATTGTCTCGGATCGAATCAGCAATGGAAAATATAAATATTGGTATCCTGTTAAAATGTTTGCCACAGGCATAAATAGCTAAAGTTTGCAGTTCAACTCGGAACAACAATTCTTCCTCTAATTTAAAAACAAAATCTCGGCCAAAGACGCCAAGATATACCGGTAATATACCGTATGACTCCGATGATTGTAACTTAGATTGTCGTGCCATGAACGTGATGCTAGAATCAGCATGGAACCTGTAAAACTGTTCTTTGATTTTTTATTGAATTAGGATAATAGGGTAAACCACAAACTTCGCACTTTCGATCATTTTTGAGGATTATGTTAAAATAAGTAGACATAGCGGCTCTGACAAAATTAATTACTAAAGAGTTTACTTAATGTAATTGATGTATTGTACGATAAGCTGTAGACTGACTGATGGAATATAACATTATCGGTAACTGACTCTATGACAGGTGGGTGACAATATTGTAGCCTACCCATGGCTTGGTTATATTGGAGAACAACACTACTGAAGCTGTTGGTAAGTACATGTTTTACGTTAGCATTTTTTATTATAATTTTATAACAATATCTCTGAATACTTACTCTAAAATTTGGAACAACGTAGGAAGTTATAATTTGCTGTTGAATTAATTTCATAGTCGGGAATTGTTGCTTTCATTTTGGTTCCATATAGAATCAAGAACGCTATCACCTAATTCGTGTGTTCTTGTGTTTGCGTACATCACAAACACATATATGTCAACAATGTTAGATCAGTTTGACAAGATTTACTCAAAAATTAAATATCATAATTGTAATGCAATCGTCGCCAACTGAAATAGGCAAAATTGGCGTATAAAGGTAACTTGGTATTGTAAGCCTAACTTTACAGTTTTACAGAACTGCGTCATAATCAACCCAAGAACATCTAGTGCCCTATTTTATTTAAGCAGATGATTTCCATCAAAGTGATAATTATGTACTTTCCAGCAATGCACAAGAGATAGGTGGCTAATTATTTCATATTTTGGACAACTTTATGAAATGTTATCATGATGAGTATTGTAGAAATTATATTACGCCTGACTTCCAGCTGGGATTAATGCCTGAGTCTGAAATATCACCCGGTGCTAGCAAAATCATAGGTTATTGGTTGTGACTATCATAACATAAAAGGTAACTTCAAAATGGACACGTACCTTTTCTAGGAACAGAAAAAGTATACAATATGAAAAGTTGAAAGGTTTGAAATATAACCAGGGAAGAGTGACATTTCACACAGTAGATAAAAGTAAACGTCAAATTGAGGAGCACCAGTGGTTTAGAAAGTGTCTTCTTTTAAAATTAAATTTTTGCTATAAAATTGTACATGTTATTTTTCATATCTTACTTGAAGTAACTGCCCATTTTATTTCAGGTTCCTTTATTACTAATGGCTAATAGTTTACAAGTGTTAACATCAGCCAATGGAACCAGCAATTCAAAAAGCGAAAACACATCAGTCCAAACACCAACAACAAACATTCCAAGAAGTACGCTCTTAAGACTGATAAATCAAACATGTAATTATAATATTAGCGAGTCGAATACAACATTAGATACATTATGCAATAATTTATTAAATAGCAATATATCAATCAATTCAGAAATATACCGGGAAGATGCAATTCTAACAACTTATACAGCCATGTCTTTACCAACGGATTCTACATCTGAATCAGGACATTTACAAGATTCCATAATTATTGCAACAGTTAATGCAGGCAAAACAGACATTATAAAGTATGAAACAAGTAGCAACATTGCAACAGGGACTGTATCTTGGTTAGATTGGAAACGGGAGGTATTAGGTGGTAAATCAATTCGTAGTAGGGATACAGATAACTTGTTAACTTATTTCACGAAATATGTCACTGAAAATCAAGGTAAACCAGCAGAATCAGAAATTAACGTGCTTCAAACAGAAATTGTTACTGTTATCAGTTATAATGATAATTACACAACTATTCCAGAAAATACGAAAACCTTCATTGAAACCAATAAGCCAAATACGTCACCGCATGATCTGAACGAAGAGGAAAATAACAATGAATCTATTTATACGTTAACATACAACATTCAGTATGAATCGGAAAAGTATGTTACAGAAACCCCAGGCTATGTTACAGTGACCTATTCTAGCAAAACCACATTAGAAAACCTCGGAATTCCCCAAACAACACGTTCTAACAGTGATCACTTAAATCCAACACCTTCAGAAGGCGCTCAACATACCAGTAATATTGTTATAGATGTGTTTACAGAGCCCCGATTAAATGTAGATACTGATGAATATGTTGAGGATAAACAAGTTAGTGCAGTTTATACACCTTCTAACATCCATGTTTTGACACCTATTCAAGATGATATTTCAGACATCTATCACCATCCAGAAACGGTGCCTGCCTTTGAAAATGACATATTTACGGACAAGGCAATCGTCGACATAACTGAATTTGATATTATAACGGAGATAGCCACAGAATATTTTACTGATGAAGATGTAACGAATGCAGCAATTTCTTTTCCAACAACCGAACATAAATTTGAACCAAGACTGAAAGATATTACTGACCATATGCTGACAGATATTCCTACAAAAAACGAAATGGAAAACACTAAAAAATACACTAATATTATGATTGATGACGAATATGACGGGCCTTATTTTGAGACAAGTCGTCCTCAATTATCAAGATCAATAGAAAATTTAGGAACAGATCAAATGAATATAGTTACAACCATGAGTGTTTTTACTGAAACATTAAACGATTATTCTTCAATCACAAAAAATGAACTTTATGTTACGGAAACAGTTACAGAAATGTTTACTGAAATTCTAAATACTACTGAAAACAATATTCAATATATTATACCTAATGATTCAGAAAAAGATATTATTGATATGAGTGTTGGAAATATGAATGTCCCTATCGACGTTCCAATAACGACTACTATAGAAATGGATACAACTTTAGACATATTATATGAAACATTTACTAATGTTAATACTTTTATTGGAGAAGATTTTCAGCCTGTGCTAAGTTCTGTTATTCCACAATCTTCGATTCCACCAGTAGAAATATCAACAAGAGAAACTAACAGTAGTCTCCCTGAAATATTTAGGCCTACTGATGATGTATTGGTCTTCGTTAAAGACAAACAAAAACAATACGATATTCCAATCACAGAAACTATAACTGATGTTCACACAGAAGTTATAACAGAAAGAAAGAGTGCAGATAATGATGGCTTAGACATAGAAGGTATTGCCCCGACAACGGAAAGGGATTATGTCACAAGTAGCGTTCCATCAACGACTGTTATTGATGTAATAACTTACGGTACTAAAGAAAAACTTACCAACAAATTTACCGAAGTAGTTAAGGACATAGTAACTTATATAGTTACTGATACAGTTAGCAACACAGATACTGATATAGCTACCGACACAGTTACCAACACAGTTAACGACATGGTTAACGACATAGTTACCGTTACAAATACTGAAGAAGATATCGACACAGATACCAACACAGTTAGCAACACAGTTACCGAAACAGTTACCGACACAGTTACCGATGCAACCACCAACACAAATACAGACACAATTACGGATACAGTTTTCAACACAATTTCCCACATATTTACTGATATAGTTACCGACACATTCACTAATACAGGTAACGACACAACTACCGAAATGATGGTTACCGACTCAGTTACCGAGATAGTTACGGACACAGTAACTTATATAGTTACGGATACAGTTAGCAATACCGATACTGATATAGCTACCGACACAGTTACCAACACAGTTACCGACATGGTTAACGACATAGTTACCGTTACATATACTGAAGCAGATATCGACACAGATACCAACACAGTTAGCAACACAGTTACAGAAATAATTACCGACACAGTTACCGATGCAACCACCAACACAAATACCGACACAATTACTGATACAGTTTCCAACACAATTTCTTACATATTTACTGATACAGTTACCAACACATTCACTGATACAGGTGACTACATAGCTACCGACATTATGGTTACCGACTCAGTTACCGACATAGTTACGGACACAGTAACTTATATAGTTACTGATACATTTGGCAACACAGATACTAATATAGTTACCGACACAGTTACCAACACAGTTACCAACACAGTTAACGACATGGTTAACGACATAGTTACCGTTACAAATACTGAAGAAGATATTGACACAGATACCAACACAGTTAGCAACAAAGTTACCGAAACAGTTACCGACACAAATACCGACACAATTACTGATACAGTTTCCAACACAATTTCCCACATATTTACTGATATAGTTACCGACACATTCACTGATACAGGTAACGACAAAGATACCGACATTATGGTTACCGACTCAGTTACCGACATAGTTACGGACACAGTAACTTATATAGTTACGGATACAGTTAGCAACACCGATACTGATATAGCTACCAACACAGTTACCAACACAGTTACCGACATGGTTAACGACATAGTTACCGTTACATATACTGAAGCAGATATCGACACAGATACCAACACAGTTAGCAATACATTTACTGAAATAATTACCGACACAGTTACCGATGCAACCACCAACACAAATACCGACACAATTACCCACATATTTACTGATACAGTTACCGACACAATGACCCACATATTTACTGATACAGTTACCGACACATTCACTTATACAGGTAGCGACACAGCTACCGGCATTATGGTTGCCGACTCAGTTACCGAGATTACTGACACTGTTACTAACACAGGCACCGACAAAGTTACCGATACAAATACTGTTATCGACACAGTTACTGATTCAGTTACCGACACAGTTACCGACATGGTTAACGACACAGTTAGCAACACAGTTACAGAAATAATTACCGACACAGTTACCGATGCAACCACCAACACAAATACCGACACAATTACTGATACAGTTTCCAACACAATTTCCCACATATTTACTGATACAGTTACCGAAACATTCACTGATACAGGTGACGACATAGCTACCGACATTATGGTTACCGACTCAGTTACCGACATAGTTACGGACACAGTAACTTATATAGTTACTGATACATTTGGCAACACAGATACTAATATAGTTACCGACACAGTTACCAACACAGTTACCAACAACACAGTTAACCACATGGTTAACGACATAGTTACCGTTACAAATACTGAAGAAGATATTGACACAGATACCAACACAGTTAGCAACAAAGTTACCGAAACAATTACCGACACAGTTGCCGATGCAACTACCAATACAAATACCGACACAATTACTGATACAGTTTCCAACACAATTTCCCACATATTTACTGATATAGTTACCGACACATTCACTGATACAGGTAACGACAAAGATACCGACATTATGGTTACCGACTCAGTTACCGAGATAGTTACGGACACAGTAACTTATATAGTTACGGATACAGTTAGCAACACCGATACTGATATAGCTACCGACACAGTTACCAACACAGTTACCGACATGGTTAACGACATAGTTACCGTTACATATACTGAAGCAGATATCGACACAGATACCAACACAGTTAGCAATACATTTACAGAAATAATTACCGACACAGTTACCGATGCAACCACCAACACAAATACCGACACAATTTCCCACATATTTACTGATACAGTTACCGACACAATGACCTACATATTTACTGATACAGTTACCGACACATTCACTTATACAGATAGCGACAAAGCTACCGGCATTATGGTTGCCGACTTAGTTACCGAGATTACTGACACTGTTACTAACACAGGCACCGACAAAGTTACCGATACAAATACTGTTATCGACACAGTTACTGATTCAGTTACCGACAGAATAATTAAAGTCACGGTTAACAACGAAGTTACGGTTACAAATACTGAAGCAGATATCGACACATATACCAACACAGTTACCAACTCAGTTACCGACACAGTTACCGAGACTATTACCGACACAATTACTGATACAGTTACCGATACAACCACCAACACAAATACCATAAATACAATAACATATTACGACATTCCCAATGTCGATACGACCATAGAACAAATTGGTACAATGACGAGCGACGCAGTCACCAGCTCTAACTCGGCTGATGAAAATTATGAATCGGTAACTGAGACTAAAAAAGAGATACCAGTAAAAGAAGATACCCTTGTTACTACACGCCAGAAATACCTCTTTACAACTGAAGTTGATATAATCACTGATGAAACAGAGTTTGCAACAGAGGGCTTAACAAACGAACCTGTTACTTATTTTGATTCACATAAAGAAATGGTTGATACATACACTGATATTCATACCGACATTAACAGCAGAGCTTCTTCACCAAATATAGACATTACAGAGGCTGGCACCACGATAATGGATGCTATCAAAATTGTCACCAACACGGATATCAATTTGAATACGGAAGACGACGATCAAATACCTTCGTTCAACGAAAAAACAACAACAGAAATGTTTGCTATTTCTGAAGAGTCTACTGAATCTTTTCATAGTTCAGTTACTATACCTTCTACTGTATCTGATATTGAAATAAGAACAAAACTAGCACCAATGCATACAGACGATTCTGATGAAAACAACACGTCTTTGGTGGGCATGCATTCAACACCAGCACCAAGTTTGACAACTAAATACGAGTATATAAATGATGGAATATACACGATTAGTGCACATAAAGCACAATCGACAGCCGAATTGGTCACATCACTTAGGCCTACAGACAATAATGTTAAAACAGAACATATTACGACAATGACGAATGTTGTTAAGGAGACTACAATGAATGTCCGGTGTGGTGAGTAAAACATTTTATTTGTTGATGTTCAAACTAAGTATAATTCAACTTTACAACGTAGCTAGGTTACATTCATGTTTTTGTTGTCAATTTGATTGTCTTAACTCTTTTATTTTTCAAGCCCCAAACCAGGTTAACTTATCTGAAATAGCTGCAAGTACAAACAATGTTACTGCAAGTTGGACCTCAGATGGATGTGCAGACTATTTTGAAATTACTTGCTCCTCCTTAGGAATACCATCAACTTCAAGAGTCATGCTTAGTGAAGACCAAATGGTGACTTGTGCGGATGTTGACTCTGGAAGTATTATAGAAATAAATGTAACTTCTGTGAGTGGCATAAAACACGGAGAAACAAGTTCGATATTGATAACAACAGGTAAGCTACGATATTTTACGTCATTGATAATTGTGGATGATAACCGGTACAGTGCAAAAATTGCGCAATGGATCAAACTAAAACTAAATTCAGTTTATGAAACTAACTAAACTAAGATTTTTTTTTAGTTCCAGCTGAAGTATCATTAAAAATGTCATCATCAACGATTAATTCTATAACAGCAAGCTGGGCTCCAGCCCCAGGGCGAGTGGAATATTATTCGGTAGTATGTGTCGATGAGGGCGAAGTACTATTAACAAACGACGGCGCTGCAGTAATTTTTGCTGATGGTGATAATGAGAATCATTTGAGGGCGTCCTGTATCAATCTTTCAGTTCCAGGGAAAAGTTACTTATTAGGCGTGTATAGTCACAGTAATGGACTGCGAAGTTCAATGGCAATAATTGCGATTTCAACAGGTATTCATGTATTATGATAAAGCCCGAGGCCTAACATCATAAAAAAGCTAGTGGTTTAATATCGAGTACTTAAAGTTGAGAAATACTAATATACACGTTTTAATGTAGAAATACATTTTTTTTAAAGTAGTTTTCTTAATGTTATGTTATTCACCTATTTTTTTTAAAAATAGGAACGTATTTGTTTTATTAGAACGGCTTAGTTTTCAGCTGGTTGAGGGTGGTTCGACAACGTCTACAGTGAGCGCGTCATGGGAACGATTTGGAAGTAATATGGTGGACTTGTACAAGATATCTTGTTCACAGGTACTATGTAATTTATTTTATGGTTGTACACTCAGTCATATAATATTAACAATAGATGAACACAAGCTTGGAACTCATTTGACGAAAACAGATTTTTTTTAATGAGATAATGATTTTTATTTAGTATTTGTCTTGCCTTTTAAAAAAAAAAGAGACACACAAATCGTCTTATCAAACATGGTAGGCGTAATGTCCGTGCATGTGGCTCGCAAACGGTACACATTTTTAAAATGCAAAACTAGGATTTATAATAAAACATGACGATATATTTTTGTAGAACTATAACTTATTGATGATGACAATAATTATCTACATGCTGCCCTCTAGAAAACAGTTAAAGCAAGGTTAGGGTTTAAAATTCTACCAAAGAAAAAAGTCTATCAAACTGAACATTAGTACCGTTCCAGAATAGATTAATAATAGCATATTATAGTTATTATACTAAAATTATACTGTAGTAATGTATGATTTACAATGTATTTAGAGTTGACAAATTGCCTTCAGTACAAAATATAATGTGAATATTTAACGCTTTTGATATAATTGTAGGGTATTGCTTCTCCATCTGAAGTTGGAAAATTGGCCTTGCCAAAAGCTAGCTGTGTTGATCTGCCTACTCCGGGATCTGTGTACAGCATGACAGTGACTGTTATCAATGGAGGCTTACCAATAGAAACATCGCTGCCATTTCTTTTAACAACATGTAGGCTAATGATTCTCAATTAAATTAGGCTTATGTTTCAAGCACCAAAATCTACACAAATTAAAAAATTCAAATAGATCGATTGATATATAACGATTATCTAGACCAGTGTTAAAATCTAGACCGACATAAGCATTTTACATTTGGTAAAATCAATGGCTTGTCTACCTCAAAATCAATACAATGTAAATATAACTATATAATTATGGGGAGAGAGGGGTGGAAGAGAGAAATATAAACGTTTCTTCTTTCTTTAAAATAGAAACCAAAATAGTCATAAACATCGTATTACTCAAACCAAAGACGTTTCAAATATAATTCGTACTTTGTTGTTATTATCATCTAGTGCCTTTTGGCGTAGAACTTCGAAAAGTTTCAAGTACTACATCTTCAATAACATGTGAATGGGATTTACCTGCTGGTGAAGTAGATTACTTTGAGGTCCGATGCAGCGATGGTGTAGTAGAGAATCCAAAGATTTCTGTTGACGACTCCTCGTCACTGAGAGCTTCTTGCAGAGATCTGCCAATGAAAGAAAACATTTATACCATTTATGTCATATCTGTTAGCAATAGCAAACGCAGTGCGCCAGCTTCATCTATAACCATCAAAACAGGTATAAAGTAATGTATAAGATGTTTTGGACAGACAACTACAATCTCATCATACTGTTTATTGCTTACTGTATAACTTACTAAACCTACTTGATGTTTGATTAAGTAGTAGGTAGATAATTTATTTGAAAAAAAAATCACAGGAAAGTAAATGTTTTTGTGAATATTACAGTTATATTTGTTGTTTCAGCAATGGCAACCAACGACAGTGCTACAACTATTATTGCTTTAGTCGTAGGGGCAGTGTGTTTTCTGCTTATCTTAATATTAATATGTGTCGTTATTTATGAATGCAAGAAACGACCAAAGGTTAGTAGCTAAGAAATAAAATAAATAAAGTAAAACAGATGCACCTAATGCCGTGTTAATTCAATTGTTAACTTATTCATTCATTTAACAAATTAACAATAATATACAATAAAAATTAAAAATTAATTAAGTTAAAATGGAATAAAACTTCAATAATAAATATGAAAAGCATACAGGATTATAATACAGTTTTATACAAATATTATAGTTATTGAAAATGTCGTTTTAATTGTTGTTGAAAGATGTACAGTGTGAAATAAAAGTGGGTTGCTCCCACGAAAGAGAAAACCAAAATTTAGAAATGTCAAAGTTGTGAAAAGGTACCGTATTGAATAGGCCTACATGAAAGCAAATCGTAACGTAATTATTTTAAGATACTAATCGTTCAACAACAATTTTGTTTAGAAAAAAAAATCGGTTCCTGCAGCAAGGTATACGAAGACACCGGCAACAAACCCTTTATATATTGCTGAGTCTGAAACTATTGTGGTAAACTGCTTAAATATTATATTATTAAACGTTCCGGTTAAATGTTATAAAAATAGTAAAAGTAATTATCAGCTAATATACAAAGTTACAGAAATATAAATTATGATATAGAATGTTTGCGAAATGTAGGTTGGGGTGACAGTTTTGATTGGCATTCTCCAAAAAAAAAAATGTAATTTAATATTACAAAGTAAATTAAGCAGAATAATTTGCAAATATGCTATCTTTTTTATCTATGTAATTACGAATACGTTACTAAAATCTTCACCATATTTGGTTCTAAAATGTTATGTTAGACGCATTTTGTATATTATAATTCCTATGATTTTATGCGCTGTTTCACCAATACTCACGCACGCATGAGCCAGTAATGTCAGTCTGGGTGAGAACTGTACGATACACTTGTTTGTTCCCAGGCCGACAGTATAAATGAGGCATACATTTATGCTTTACACGTGTAGTCAATAGAATTCAATTATGCCTTCAAACCTTTAACAGGTGTTTATCTATCTTTACAGCTGACCGAAGTTCACGAATATCTTAAATATGATGACCAGTTGTCGGCTTTTCAACAGGCATGTCTTGTAACGTTGTTTTAAATGCTAAATTGTTTATGTAATAATGTTGTTGTTACAGTACATACATCGTTACATAACGAAAACACTATGGGTATTCTGGTCTAAAAAATAGAGATCAATAAAATCAAATTTGAATAAGCCAATTTATTGTCAATTAACTTAAAAATTAATAAAAAAAGCAAAAAGTAAAAACAACTTTTAAGCTAATGTGCCATATTGTTTTATTGAGGGACCTTCTCCAAAACTATTTCCTTTTTAGCAGAAATTGTAATGTTTTTTTTTTCTTTAAGGATGAATATGAAGTGATTACAGACGATGTGTACGAATTCACGTTCGAAAAATTGCAATTTTTAGAAGAGCTCGGAAAGGGGGCATTCGGGAAAGTTTATAAAGCACACGCTAATAATATTGCCGGAAAAATGGGCGTTACTGTCGTTGCAGTGAAGGCTTTACAAGGTTGGTTGACTGAGAGGTACCAAATCGATTATTTTAGTGGTAGTGGTAGTGGTAATGGTAGTGGTAATGGTAGTGATTTCACCATAACTACCGTCTACATGCATCTCAATATTTTATCAGCAAATGTTTTCATAGACTCTCTTTTCCCAGACGTGATTTGGGTTGTGCGCATGCCCAGTCCGAGTTTTCTCATTTTTTTCAGCCGCAGTAAACTATAAGCTGCCGTACTGCATGATAACTGTTTTCTAATGCTTCCGTTCTCTTGAATATAACTGCCTAAAGGAGCAGCGCGAAAACTTCATTTAATACCATCAGTATTTACAAATATAGCGCCCTCTCCTTGTTTTCAGATAAAAAAGGGGAAACGCCTTTTGATTTTACCCTCTATGAGGATGTCAAGGGGCGGAGTCGTTTAAATTTCTTTATTTATCTCCTGCTATTCCCGTAAAAAAGTGTCTATACTGTCCTATATATTTCCATAATATTAAAATACTGAAGTTTAATATTAAGAAATCTGTATTGAATTGTAACAATATGGAACAGCAGTTGATTAAGATATTTAATTTGTCTATAAATTTGATCGGGTCCAACTGGCAGTATGTAAATGACATTCTATGAACAATTCTCATCCGAATTTCTCTGTTATTAGTGATACTATTCAATTGGTATATTTAACTCGTGAGAGAAAACAAATATCCATGAATAACCCAACAATAACAAGACAAATAATAATTAGTGCTCATGTGGAGAGAGAATAATAAAACCAAACAGGTCGTTAAAAGATGCGTACGATATGAACTGATACATTGTATCCTGATTTCTTTTAAAGGTCACATATTTTAAACATTTAATTATCGGTCAGGCAGTGTTTAAAATAAATATAATTACAAGTTTTTGTTTGTTTGCCGGTGGAGGTTTTGTTTGCCCGAGGATGTTCAGTTATATGTACAGTATTCTAAATTTGTTCGGTGACCGACCTCCCGTTTTCGGGTGGCTAGGTATTGACCGTGTCCTCAGGGGACGAGGTTGTAGTCAAAACATAATGATACAGTGTAGGTATAACGTTGGCCCTAATTAATGTGAACATTCAAGAGTTCATAGACGTAGTGATGTAGCGAAACATTACCAGCGGCAAGACATTAGGTCACGGGCAGAGAATGCGTATAACGACCTCGTTTTTAGTTAATTTATCCTTGTCGCGTCTGATAGACTGTCTTTCTTTTCAGAGGGTGCTAGTGAAGTTGATAAGCAAGACTTTAGAAATGAACTCTCTTTGATGAAGAAGATGCCCCCTCATCCCAATGTGATCCGTCTTCTTGGGGCATGTACGCGCATTGGTATGCGACATTTTTTTTTTTAATTATCAATATAGTACAATGAATCTATGATAAAAGACATTGCCTGATAAAACAACTACTGCCTACCTAATTATTTCAGAACTATGTTTGTGTATAATTTTATTTTACAGTGTTTATTAAACTCGGCCCATTAACTGGTTTTGCCAGTAACATTTTATTGACGTCGCGTATAGATATTTATCCGTGTGCATCAAAGTGTCAAACAAAATATAATTTGTAAAATTATGAAAATTTAAATATTTGTAATGTTTGTTAGGTGGAGAAGTTATAATCTTGGAGTACGCCAACTACGGTTCATTACTGTCATACTTGAGGACAAGCCGTGTATTAATGGAAGAGGGTGATTACTGTAATATTAAAAAGAATACTTCTATTTTATCAACCTCAGACCTTATCCGAATGGCCCTACAAGTTGTCAAGGGAATGATCTATATTTCATCACTAAATGTAAGTTTTCCATAATTACATGAAAACTCATCACGTAAAATGAGAGGAACAATTTTAAGAGTGGAAACCGATCATTATAACCCGAGAGTTCATTCTCAAATTCATCTTCCCATTTCATTTACATTTTGTTCCCAAGAGATTCTCTACTTCCACTTGGTGTCGTTTTCCATTCAGGGTGAGTTCTTGCCAATTTCCGTGGGTTTTTTGTGTGTTGCATGATTGTCGCAAAACGTGACGTGACACATCAGAATTAGTTAAGTAACAAATTATACATTCCAAACATAATGAAAATAGAATGTTATAGTTTGTTTAACTAGACAAAAGTGCATGTAATACAGTCCTTTATTGAATCTCTTTAACTAAGCTGACAGTCAGTGTAGCTTTGCAACTTACGAATAATAATCTAATTTTGATTAGTTAATTCACAAAAGTTAGTAACGTACAGTAAAAGAACTTGTACAAGTTTTTGGATTTAAAAGTGATGTTGGGTTTATTATCATCTACCATAAAAAATACAAATAGATTATCAACCATATCCTCGCTAATAATCGAACAAACTATACTTTTTATAATGTTTATGAAAGGAATATTCTGCAAATATTCAATCGATAACACGATGCTAAAATTATTTTCTATAAATGCACTCACACAGGTAAAACATTGACATCCGTCGCTCTAGGGTATATTTGGCTTTCTAACCTTACATTACTTTGATAATGTTTTGCTTCTAATATTTAAAAAATGAATAATAAAAACATCTGCAGTTTCCACATTAACATTATTTAATTTATATAAATGAAATTGATAATTTGAATGTTGAAAATGAAATATAAACGAAAATGAAGTCACACCTGTCTTCGGACACTACCTATCCATATCTTGTCTGCTTTATGTGTCGTCTGATTAATTTGCGTAAGTAAACAGGTGGTGATTAAGAATACGTTCCTTAAGGTGGACAATCCTCACTATCTGTCATACATTATTGTTAAAACACAAAATTGCTATTGACGATTCACTGAAATTACTATTTATTAAATTATTATGTAATTGGTTTCTTTTTATCTGTAGCTCTTCTATAGTATTTTCCATAGAGAGTCTAAAACATGCTTGGCAAATGTCTCATGCATTAAAATACATGGAAAATGCATGCCTATACTTACTTACTGATATTAGGCCTATGTAACTTATTATCATTTTATTTAAATTATAAAAAAAATGAGTGGAGTTCGTTCACGCTCAGCAATTCCACTTGGTAACACTCCAGTTTTGACAACTGTATGTCATATCAATGGACGTACTATATGTTGCCAATGGTAGTGTGATTCATTAACATGGTTCGAGTTATGTTTCTAAATTTCATGGCTCAATTCTGGATTTTTACCAAATATTCAAGAAGAATTTATATATCATATCCTTTTAGTAATTTCACTATTAAAACTACTATTTTTAGTTTGCTAATTTCAAAGTATCATGACGTATTGATGGTATAATGGCGGTAACAACATTGACTATTTTTAATTTATACGATTCATAATGACAAACCACGGAACCACAGTCGGAATGTAGTTGAGGCTTTAGAGGTCATTTTAATTTTTCTTAAACATTGTATTTCTGGTTAGACCTATATCTAGCCAAAGTGTGAACTTTCCGTGCAATTGTATCATATACGGTAATTCCTTGTTATAGGGATATTTTGAATACATAGTGTTAATATAGAAACGTTCTATGAAAAGTATTAAAAAAGTACACTTGCAATTGTTATAGGTCACGTGTTACAGCGTACTATTATGCGGTATGTTATAAATACGGCAGTCGTTTAAAAACAAATGTATTTTAAATTCCAATAATTGTAATTATGAATGATGTGAGGATATGCGAAACACATTTCGTTTTGACAGATTAAAATTATGACATCTGTAATAAAACGATGATCGATGTGGAAGGAAAAAACTGTTTCCCTGATTGGCATCCATCTTCCAGTGGGATTTGTCGCGTTTGTTACCTCTTATTTTCTTTTTTCCCTCTACAGATCATCCATAGGGATTTGGCAGCAAGGAATATACTAGTAGACGAAAACCATGTCTGTAAGATTTCAGATTTTGGTCTTTCTCGCCAGACGTGTGAGTTTACAGATACATACGTCAAGTCAGAGAAAAGGGTGAGGCTCATTAGTGTTAATTAAAGAAATACTCTACTATTAAAACCTATGACGATTTTTGGTTCAGTCTATTCCAATATATATATATATATATATATATATATATATATATATATATATATATATACATTAATGTTCTTTGCCTCTTGTGTGTGTATATATATATATACATACAAGTAAAGGTGCTTATAAGCAGCGTTGTAATTGATTCTTCTCATTATAGTCTCCTGATGAGTGAGTTGCACGACTCACGAAACAAGCCTGTAGAGACCAAACTGTAGTTTTTACTTCTTTTCCAGACTTAACGTATATTTTAGCTCTACTTTACCGTATTGAGCACTTTCTAGACGGTTACATTGAACCAAACATTCATTTATATATATATATATATATATATACATATATATTATTCCTTGAAAATCGACTGTAGTGGGCTGATGTTTGATTTTTATTCAATAAAATGAGAATAAGAATTGAGATCCTCCTTTTGCTTTGACAAAATCGATATAAAGAGATAAAACCATCAAGCTATGAATAAAAATAAAATTCTAAATTTAGAAAGCAATACAACTGTTCGTTATTGAGTGAACTAACCATAGATAAATGACCATTATTATTTTCATTACAATGTATTCTCTTATAGTTCATATAATATTTCATAAACCGGAACTGAGCGTATCCGAATTGAGACATGGTGGCTGCTGTCAAATCCATGTTGACTGTTGTTTAAACGAAATCGCCTTCAACAATTGACAATATAAGAAAAAAAAAAGAAAGTACAATAACAATATACTGTAGTATTGGCTGGCCATCTTTAGTCTGATATGTTAATAGGATTTTAATTTGACTTTAAGCAAGTAGCACACCATACGTGCCGTTGCTAAATATATTATATCCTGGATCCTACAGTGGTAACTCACTCAATATGTGTCATACTCCGTGGGCCTAAAGTGTATATATAAGTAAAACCAATAGACGTAATGGCATTAATCAATATTATCAATATATTTTAATATTATTATATAATGTTATTTTTTTTAGGCCCGACTGCCAATTCGGTGGATGGCGTACGAATCTTTATTCGAAGGTTTATACACGTCTAAAAGTGACGTCTGGTCTTTTGGTGTTTTACTGTGGGAAATTGCTACTCGAGGTAAGTAAAATACAAAAACACATTTTCCTTACAATAAAAGCTTTCTTTCTCAAGTGAACTTTGAATTTCTTATGAAACGTTCTTTACAACAAAACACAATTTCATTAACATCCGGTCAAATTCAAGTTTATACTGCACAAACAATATTTCTATCATAACGTTAATCAATTACCTGTTGGTAAAAGTTAATACTTTTTTGAGAAATGACGTTTTGTGAAGTAAGTAAAAGTTCGTTTTTCTCAAGTTAAATTAAGCCTATTATAATAAGAATAGGCAAGTAAAAGATATTATTGTTAATGAACAAAACAGTCGTTTTAATTTTTCGAAGCGCTGTAAAAAAAGCATAATATTGACGTCATTCATGATGCCCTATTGCAGCACTTTCATTTTGTGTTAATGTTGAATGTATTTTGTTCACACTCAATATCACAATATGATTTCTTACTAGTAGACATACTAATGACGTCATGACTAAGTCGACGGACGGGCCGTGGACACCACCACAGTAATGTGTTTCTCCGGCACTTAATGGTTTAAATAATGTCTATGTTTTTAATTAAAACAGTTTCATTTTAGCAAAAGACTAGGGCGGACAGATTGGCATGGTTTGTTTTTCACTTGTTCATTATCCAACTTGCTTCATACGGTTTGACTGACTTCCGGACAACATTTCATTAATTATACACCCCAAAAGTTATGTAAGCTTAGACTAGGCCTAAGCGAAAAATGATCTAGGATATTCTCTGTTGTCGGTTTTGTGAAAATTGATACAATTGTATGGTCGATGCACAATAAATCAGGAGTTGGAACGGGCCTTTTGAAGTCACACAAGGAAAGGCGACTGTTCATAGGACGCACCTCAAACATTTCGTCTGAATTTCCCATTCGATGAATTATCACATCATCTGTGTCATCTGTGTTAATAATATTAATATCCTCACTATTTTATTTAAACAATTAATATAACACCAATCATTACCTACCTCGTAAAGTACAGAATCATTAACATTATATACACGGTCTATTCAAGACGTTACGTTATTGATATAGGGTCTATTATATCATTGCAACTGCTGCTTACATTTTTTTGTATTACCCTCAATGGACTATGTGCATTGGTTGCGTTTTATAATGTGGTAACATATTTTTAGTCGACGTCCAAAGATTCGTAAAAGTAAATATAGTAGGAATAAGTTAATTTACGACCTTGTCATATTTGAGTTTTCGGCAATAAGCTAACCAACATCAACTACACACCTATATTCTATTAATAACATATTTTGTGTATTGCTTTATGTTGATATTAGAAATATCAAATGACTGAGCCGGTTTCACTGAACATCCTTGACTTCTAGCATTCGAACAAAACAACAAAATTCTTGAGGTGGGAATAAAGTGCTGGCGGAATCGCCATCAGCAAAATGAATAGGTAGGCATAGGGCCTACAAAGATCATTGCACTTGTAGATGAACATTTATCTACTGATTTGTTTGTCTTGTGTCGTCCTCTTGGCGGCTGCTTGTACTTATTTTGGGCATTCCGTTCTCAAAATACTTGTAGGATACAGTAACCACTGTATTTTCCTCCCACTTTCGTATCAGGTCATACCACGGCCTAAACCTTTGACAGGTACCCGTCTCCAATGGGTGATTGTCGGTGTTGTGTCGATAAAAAAAAAACACCGCGAATACCCGATACCGGTTCAGAAAGTGCTGGGTGGCCTAATAATTGAAAAAGGGAAATGTGTCAATTGATTTTTTTTGTGGAAATTTCGTTCACACTTTCACCCAAAAAATATATTGAGAAATGTATGAGTATATTTTGCGGCCTTTCCACAGTAAATTAGGCATTTTCTTGATTTTATTGACCCGACGTTATCTACCTTATAATATTTTATCATACTTTCATTATATTGGCAGACAAGTACGCGAATTTCAACTATATACCTATATTTTTTTTAAAAGACACACCAACACAAGGCCTATTGACTTGTAAGGTAGTTGAGTCCTATTTATATTTTGTTTCGCATAATTGGTGTTATACTTTAAAAAAAAAAAACTGTCAACTGTCATTCCACGACGTTTACCGTAATTAAATTCTAATTGTCAGATCACTGAAGCATGGCAATCTAAGTCGCATGACCGCAATCTTTGACAATAGGATCACAGGTACTTCTTTTAACGCGAGTATTTATGGTTCCCAGGACACCCCTGACCACTTCCGAACACTGATTCACGTTCTGGGGTTTCCGGAGGTGTCCCAGTTTGCACAACATTCCTGTACATACATTCCGGTTGTTTTTTTTTTTTTAAGGAAAGACGTTATTTATGGTTACGGTTGTAAATCATTCACTACTGCTTTAATGACATAATGATTGTTTTGAAAACCTTTACGGTTTTATCGTGTCCCCGTTTCAGACTTTCTACCTGGTATCGACAGATTTACATTCGCATTGTATTCACGAATCGTTCTGAACCCCCGGTGTAAAATGTAAATATGAAACCATAGCTGGTTAATAAAACGTAATTTTAACGCATTATCACGTGACATGTTCATGAGCAGGTGTATAAATGGGAACAAGGGGTACGAAAACGCGTTAGAGAGCTCATGACAAATGCAAAAAAGGAAATTCAGCACGATTTCGGCCTAGTATTTCAGTAGAACCTTTTATTTTGAACACCCATATTCAGGACCATGCTATTAAATGGAAACAGACCAAGTGTCAATATAATTATTAATATAACGTGTTAATATTATAAAAACAACCCCAATTCAGGGGACACACATTTTTTATCCAGAATTTGTTGTGTATTCTAAATAGCTATTGTTTCATATAAAAATAGGTTTATTGCAAGTGCAGTCACGTTATATTATTCAACATTTGTGACTCTTATGGGATTCCCATTAATCTCAAAATGCCACTTAAAAATGTCCGCAGTAAATTTTGTTTTGTTTGTTTCAAAATGATCATTATGTAATAATGGCCACACCCTCATGTGTCAACGAACATCACATTTAATGTCCACCCAAGTGAGGTTCTCAAATTGAGTAGGCCTACTGGACCCAGTGTGCACATTTTTATTAGAGCTGAGCCGGTTTTCTAGTAAAATGGATATTAGGCCTATCTACTTCTAAATATTTATATTAACTGTCTTACAAATAAATTTTAACACAATTTTAACCGGCACACTATAATAGACCTATAACATTAGTCTCCGATGTACGGTATTTCAAAGAATCGTTGAGAGAGTCATCTTTCTATCTGCGTGCTAGTGACATTTTATGAATTGATATATTTCAATTTGATAAATAATAAAGACTACTGTATAATGTGAGCCATGCTTTACAAGTGATTCTGAATAAAACAAAAGCTGTTAATTTACGCCACCGCAGACAAATCACAACGATGTTAAAAAAAAACCTTGTCTGAATAATGTTGTTATTGCAAAACAAAAGTTGACGTATCCAACAATCTGTCCCGTTCGTGTCGAACGAAAATCCTGTCAAATTAGTAAAGGCCGGCCCTAGATGTTGCTGCTCTGCCCCTTCAACAGTTTCTTTTAAGTATTACAATGACTTAGCATGTTCAATCCATAAGTCTTTGTTTGGAAAACTATCCGCTAAGTTTTCACAGTTTTTTGTTGCATTATTGTATGCCTAATCACTTACGTTTACAAATCAAAATGTGTTTGGTTTATGTAGGCCTATTTAGTTTGTATCTGGAAAAAAAGACAACAATATGCAATTGTTGCAAACACATTATCATGACTCAAATTGCCGTTTCTGTCAACAGTATTATTCATGTTGGCCTAAATCGAGTGCGCCCTCAGAAACGAATAACTTTTTTGGTTTTTATAATCACGGTTATACGGTATACAACTATTTTAATAGTGACATCTAAATTTTAATGTAACCATTATTTCGTATAATTCACTACCAAAATATATATTTTCATTATTTACATTTATTATTATTAGGTAAAAGGTAGTATTTATCAGATAAAATTATAACATATACATAACTGAGCCCTAATTATTTCATTTCAAATTGGATAGATTTTTACCCTACGTAAAACAGTTAAAGTCAATTATAAATTTAATAAAATGAATTGAATCGTGAAGTTTGTTGCTTTTTGGCTATCTTCCAATTTAAATGGTTGATCAGTAGTTCAAATATAAGTAGGCCTAAATACTTGCCGTCTCCAAAATGTATAATTGGTCTGGTTTGTATATTGGTTATTATTATGAGTGGAAAAATACTGAATATTATCGGTTATTTTTCATTATTTGTAAGCCAAAGTATTCACGGCTTAATGTTATGGGTAATTTAAACACACATCAGATATGGACATGTTTTTGTATAAATCATTGGAATTTTATAATCAATATCAAACAAATAAAAACGTTTTATGTTCTTCGTACGGATATTACATATTTTGAGCCCCAACGGTTAAGTCATTAGGGAATTACTTAACCCATGATGTAGAAGTACGCTACCCTGTCACATGCAATGTTTTTTATCACAATCATCTTACACATCAAGACATATAATTTCAAATAAAGTAATTACAAATTAGCCTATATTTTGTAAATTAATATTGAATTATCAACATTTTCTTACATTAAAAAAAAACGCGAACGTGACCTAATAATTAAATGAATGAAGTTTGAAATAAACAGTTCTATAAATGTTTCCCGTTGTTCTGATGAATCGATAAACATTTAAAAGAAAAAATGTACTATTTTTAGAGCAAAATGTCATAAAAGTTCGAATTGTAATAAGGTCACAAATTCATATAGTTAAATGTGACCTCTATTTATACCCGGTTGTTGCATATAATTGAAAACAGTTTATGTTGGTTATGGTATTATTTGTAGTGACTAAATGTGAATATTTTTCTAAATAATAAATATTACTATAAACTGGTAGACACTGCACTAAAAAATCATAAACTTTTATTAAAGTTTGGTAGCGTGCCGTAGGCTAATGACGTTTGAAAACATATTTGATTTTAATTATAACCAAGCAGAATATTCTTGTAATGCAATCACTCAACAGTGGGTCACACCCCCGTTTATCATTGTCTGTAAACTACCTAGTAGACCTACGTTTAATTCAAAAATATATTTTGTTTAATACTGTCTTTCTCGTCAGTGTTTTAAATACAAATATACGCCTGCGTATTAGACGAGAGTTATAATAATGTAATTGAGAAAAATAAAATATAACTCATTAACGACATTTCATATTTATATGTAAATATTTTGTGCTTCCACTGTCCATGCCGTAAAAGTAAAAGTTCTAACTGTAATGGAATGTCGTGTCAACGTTAATCAACTTTATTTTCACATGAGTTCACATGAGTCAGTTGTTGAGGACACACAAATGGCGCACAGTGTCCATACGATGGCCTGCATCAACAGATGTTTCACGCATATGTTTGTTGCTTATCCGCTGCGTACGCAAGAGAGCAAATGGTTCAAGTCATGTATTCGTATTTTCTTTCGTAATGTCTGCTGCATATGATCAGGTAGTACGTTTAAAAATGTAGGCGTAGGTTGAGGTCGAGTTGTAGTTATTGAAGAGGCTATGAAGTCAACGAAAATAACAGCAACAACCACCTTGCCTACCAACACATTTTAGTAAATGAAACCTAATTCCTTATTCAATACTTAAAGTCGTTTAATGTATTATTATATTAATAATATACAGGAGAACTTGTCAGTAAAGATGGTTTCGAAATAAGGTCACATTTTGATTTGCCCCCAAAAAACCCAGAAACACTGTCGGCACTTTGAGTCTGTAAGTTCTATTGTTAAATGTATCCATTTTAATGCGGCACATTAACCCATGTGCACTTTTCTAAGGTATAGATTTTCCCGTTGGTATATCAGGGGTGGTCCTGGCCTAGACGACTTTAACTCGTTTTTCTGGTCCACTTGTGAAAATGTGTGTTCTTCTCCCAAGCGTGGGACCATGTAAGGTCACGCTGTGTTGTTTATACATGGTCTGTAATCTTTAACATACAGGTCACTGGTTTATATTTGCAACTTATTAAGTTAAGTAAGTTTAGTAGAGTTTCTGATTATTTTTTGTTCTTCTTGGGCAATAAACTACCGTACGACTATGCAATACAAAATATTTGAATTTAGGCCTAATTTGAAAGCACAATCTTTGTGCTAACCCGGTTCAATTCAAAGTTGGTGTTTAAGCAGCTAAATTAAATAAATTCCAAGTTTTTTCTACCAAAAACACTATTCAATTCAATTCAATTTTATTTTCATAAGATACATCATAGTGAAATAATATGACAGGTTTTTTTTCTACGTAGAATGCACTTATGCTGGAGAAACATAAATAAGTCCAAAGGGCTCTAAGGCTAGTTCCACCAGAAAAAAATAATTCAACAAGTATATATAATAAATTATATATATAGATTTCTACCAAAAACTCTATTCAATCATGAGTTGCTACGCCGTGCCTAAAAAAATGATGGACCAATGAGCTGCTTTAATATAAAAAAAACCTCTGTTATTTCAAAAAATGAATAAGTAAAAACAAAGGCGCGAACTTTTGCATTGAATTTCATCAGAATTTGTACTAAAGGTTAAAAAAGTAAAACGATATTCCAATATTTATAAAATCATTGAATAATGAGAAAATAATTAGCGAACTAAAAGAATTGCAATTATTCAAAAGTTGTAGAAAATGTGTAGGCCTATGAGGCAATTAGCACTTGGCTATTAAAGTGGAATAATTTCCTGAATATGATTGAATGATATCCAGTAAATAATTGGTTAAGATCTTTTTTATAATCAATCAATCAATCAAAGCAAACACTTAAGTAAAATGAATTAATCACTAAGATTATATTTCATACGTGTGAATAGCAGAGTGGAATTTTCAGGAATATCGTGTGATGTTTATATTGCAAGAATATTTATTAATTTCAATAATAGAAAATAACAATACATATGATATAATTAAGACATTTTAAGGACCATTATTATCCTGTACGGTATTAAAAGAAACAAGTTTCTTGTCACATTTACTTCAGAATCCCAAAGATAACAACAACAAAACAACAAACAGTTTTGAGAAAAAAATGCTTACAACTTATTTTAAAGTACGAATAGGCCTAAGTGTTAATAGTAATTTATAATTAAAACCTTTTAATTTTTTCTAAAGAAAAATATTGATTTAGCGGTTTTAAACTGTCATCAAGTTTATTCCATCTTCGTGGACCATTTAAAGTGTGTTCAGTCATTCTTAATCTAAAAAATTGTATTTTGAGTAGCAAACTTCAAGCATTGTTCAAAGTATTTGTTTGATTTGATTCCACATTGTTTCTTGGTTATTTATTATATTAAAATATTTATTATATTAAAATATTTCGTAACAGTTAATTTCTAATTAATGACTACAAATACAAAAATGCAATTATCTAATTTTATGGAACAAAACATTGAGCAAAGTTTGAAATCTTGTCAAGAAAATATTCTTGATGAATTACTACGAGACCATATCAAATAAATACTTTTTAGGAAACAATTTGAATCAATTTTTATAATAATAAAAATTGGGATTTGCAAAGAAAAAAAATCAATCAATGTTTTATTCAATATAGAACAAGAACAATTTAAATACTGCGTAGTATAGGAAATAGATTAAATAAACGTGGCTAAACACGTTCATGTAATCTGAAGGTGAACTGGGCAACACCGGCGTGACAATTTAAATACTGCGTAGTAAGGGAAATGGGGTAAATAAACGGGGGTAAATAAACGTGGCTAAACACGTCCATGTAATCTGAAGGTGAACTGGGCAACACCGGCGTGACAACTATTTAAACATTTAAAAAATTCTAAAGTAGGCCTATATTTAAATCAAATATATTATACAAATGTTAATAATATTATAATTTAAACATTCTTGTACAAATTGTATAGTTTTTTTAAAACAATTATAATTACATGGTTAAAGTTTAGGTTTAAATAAATAAAATAAATTAAAATTGTGACAAAAATCTTCATAAAAATATATAATATCCACCAATGCATCGACAAATAAATCAGATAGTTAAACAAAGGTTCAACTGGTGATAGGCCGACAAAAGCATTGTATTTTAAGAATTTTAGAATATGTTCAATTAGAATATTTAAAATGTTTTAAAAGCGCCATATTAGCGTCTGAGAGTTATTCAAAATGAAAACAAATGCATCAATCATTTCGGGTGTTGATAATATATTTGTTAAACAATTTCGAATGATTTACTCTGTCCTTCAGTAAACTTTATACTACAAATATTACAATGTTTTACATTTCTATACACTGTCTCTCTCAAAAAATAACAATATTACTCATGTCAAAGAACATCATAAGTATATAGACAAGTTCTATTTCCTCTGAAATATGATGTAAGAAGCATTTTTGGGTAGAAGCTGGGATCCACTTGATTTAGGATATTTCGACCTCGCTGATTACGAATATGGCGGATCCCAAGCGAAATACGGCCATCTAAGCCCTTAATTTGTATAATTAAAAATGGCGGCCATTTTTTATAATTACCCTATATCTCGAGAACCACTAGTCACAGATAATTAATTTTGGTGTCAAAATGTTTAAATATATGTTTTTATATTCACTTTAATGACACATTTTCTCAAAAAATGGATGCAAGTCTTATTTCTGACATTTTGACCTTTGACCTTGATTTATCGTATCTCAGTAACCAATAATCGGAGAGACACGAAATAGGGCTCAAATTGTTCAGAAACTATACATTCTTATTTATTATAATGAAATGTTTTTACAAAAAATGGCCGATTCTACAATTATTGACCTTTGAACTATTAGTCAAATATAATAATATAATAATAATATAACTTTGAAAATTGTGGTCTTATGAATTTTTTTTTCTTTTTAAATTGTTTAAAACATGTGTGTTTCTATCCAGTCTAATGGCACATTTTGTACAAGAATGGCCGATAGTATGGTTATTGACCTTTAAACTACAGCATAGGCCTACTGTATACTATATATATATATATACTAATATAATATAATTGCATAACTATGAAATTATTTATACTCAATAATAATTAGTAAAATGATAAAATTCACTGCCATCAAATATGATGTGTTATGATTTATATAGATTTAAAAAAAAATTGAACACGCAAGTTACATTTGTTGAAATTTGAAATTACCTGCCATCAATATGATGGAGTATGATTATAGATTTTTTTAAATGTGAACATGTCAGCTACATTTGGAAATTACCTGCCATCAATATGATGGATTATGATTATAGATTTAAAAAAGAATTTGAACACATAAGCTACATTTGAAAATTACCTGCCATCAATATGATGGATTATGATTATAGATTTAAAAAAGGATTTGAACACGTCAGCTACATTTGGAAATTTGGAAATTACCTGCCATCAATATGATGGATTATGATTGTATAGTACCTGCCATCAATATGATGGATTATGATTATAGAATTAAAAAAGAATTTGAACACGTCAGCTACATTTGGAAATTTGGAAATTACCTGCCATCAATATGATGGATTATGATTGTATAGGTTTGAAAGAAAAGTGAACACGTAAGCTACATTTGGAATGAACATGTAAAGGGCATCAGTTTTGATCATTCATGCAAAGGTTTCCGTCATCTTTAGCGTTGTTACAGTAGCATATTAAAGCTGTAGCCTACATGGTAGTTTTGACTTTTTGCACCTACATCTATATGGTTATGCATCGTGTCTTGCATCCAAAATAAATCATCTCTAACGAAGCAGTAGGAATAGCTTCATTTTTCAGAAGCACTGGTTGAAGTTTACCATTAGATAGCTCCCAACCAAAATATGTTGGTGATGGCAAATGCTGGATTGGCGATACAGCTTTTTTCAATACGAGTGCTTGGAAGTGTGCTCTTTTTATATGCTGGTGCACTGCATCGCTTGTTGGGAGGTAATGCCTCTGGTTTTGTTTTTTTTTTAACATGGCATGCCTAACTTAAAACTGTCGATAAAGGACACCACCAGACAAAGATGAACCAAAACACAGAGACCAATTCGTCGAATTATAGAAAGTGGTGAAATACCGCTGCCAAATTGCTGTTCAAACTTGTTGGCATTACAAGATAATAATGCAGATCTGACACGATTTCTATCAGAGGAGTTGATTCGTCAAGCTCCTATAGACAAAGAAATTGTCACAGCTGGTGGATTTATGAAAGAAGTTGTTAAATCATCAAAATTCTACACGAATACGTTGTCTCTGGTCAGACCATGAAGAATCGGACACGAGACTTGTCATGCTGCCAATGTCCGATACGACACAGTTGTAGTTGCTTCTAGGGATACAGACGTACTAGTGATTCTAGTGTCTCACTACCAAAGCATGGTATCCAAATGGATGATGACAGGGACATCCAAAAAAAGAAAGTATCTATAAAAGACATTTTTCAAGCCTTGCCCGAGGGTTCTGCAAAAGCACTGATTCCATTCCACACTATTAGTGGATGCGATACTACTCATATCCAGGGAAGAGTTAAATTACATTAATACATACATACATACAGTAATTTAACTCTTCACTGCTCATATCTAAGTGGTCACTCAAAGGCATCGGCATGGGAAGTATTAATAAAAGGTATGAACTAATTAAAGACCTGGGAGAAAACCTATCAGTGACCAAGTTATTATGAAATCGGAAAGATTCATTTGCTACGTTTACGGTGTTGGTCAAGTTAAAAGTACCAATAAAGTTAGGCTTTAAAAAAAAGGGACATTACCTCCAACAAGCGATGCAGTGCACCAACATATAAAAAGAGCACACTTCCAAGCACTCGTATGGAAAAAAGCTGTATCGCCAATCCAGCATTTGCCATCACCAACATATTTTGGTTGGGAGCTATCTAATGGTAAACTTCAACCAGTGCTTCTGAAAAATGAAGCTATTCCTACTGCTTCGTTAGAGATGATTTATTGTGGATGCAAGACAGGATGCATAACCAATAGATGTAGGTGCAAGAAGTCAAAACTACCATGTACAGCTTTATGCCGCTGTAACAACGCTAAAGATGACGGAAACCTTTGCATGAATGATCTTAACTGATGCCCTTAACATGTTCATTCCAAATGTAGCTTACGTACGTGTTCACATTTTCTTTTAAATCTATACAATCATAATCCATCATATTGATCGCAAGTAATTTCCAAATGTAGCTTACGTGTTCAAATTCTTTTTTAAATCTATAATCATAATCCATCATATTGATGGCAGGTACTATACAATCATAATCCATCATATTGATGGCAGGTACTATACAATCATAATCCATCATATTGATGGCAGATAATTTCCAAATTTCCAAATGTAGCTGACGTGTTCAAATTCTTTTTTAAATCTATACAATCATAATCCATCATATTGATGGCAGGTAATTTTCAAATGTAGCTTACGTGTTCAAATTCTTTTTAAAATCTATAATCATAATCCATCATATTGATGGCAGGTAATTTCCCAATTTCCAAATGTAGCTGACGTGTTCAAATTCTTTTTTAATTCTATAATCATAATCCATCATATTGATGGCAGGTACTATACAATCATAATCCATCATATTGATGGCAGGTAATTTCCAAATTTCCAAATGTAGCTGACGTGTTCAAATTCTTTTTTAAATCTATAATCATAATCCATCATATTGATGGCAGGTAATTTTCTAATGTAGCTTACATGTTCAAAAATTCTTTTTTAAATCTATAATCATAATCCATCATATTGATGGCAGGTAATTTCCAAATGTAGCTGACATGTTCACATTTTAGAAAATCTATAAGCACACTCCATCATATTGATGGCAGGTAATTTCTAATTTCAAATTTCAAAAAAATGTAACTTGCGTATTCAAATTCCTTTTTAAATCTATATAAATCATAACACATCATATTTGATGGCAGTGAATTTTATAATTCTACTAATTATTATTGTGTACAAATAATTTCAGTTATGCAATTATATTATATTTAGTATACAGTAGGCCTATGCTGTAGTTAAAAGGTCAATAAATATACTATCGGCCATTCTTGTACAAAATATTCCATTAGACTGGATAGAAACACACATGTTTTAAACAATTTAAAAAGAAAAAAAAATGCATAAGACCACAATTTTAAAAGTTATATTATTATTATATTATTATATTTGACTAATAGTTCAAAGGTCAATAGTTGTAGAAACGGTCATTTTTTGTAAAAACATTTCATTATAATAAATATGAATGTATAGTTTCTGAACAATTTGAGCCATATTTCGTGTCTCTCCGATTATTTGTTACTGAGATACGATAAATCAAGGTCAAAGGTCAAAATGTCAGAAATACGACTTGCATCAATTTTTTGAAAAAATGTGTCATTAAAGTGAATATAAAAACATATATTTAAAACATTTTGACACCAAAATTAATTATCTGTGACTAGTGGTTCTCGAGATATAGGGTAATTATAAAAAATGGCCGCCATTTTTAATTATGCAAATTAAGGGCTTAGATGGCCGAATTTCGCTTGGGATCCGCCATATTCGTAATCAGCGAGGTCGAAATATCCTAAATCAAGTGGATCCCAGCTTCTACCCAAAAATGCTTCTTGATTCGTTTTCTAGGCCGTTTTTTGAGAAATGGAACCTGTCTAATAGGCCTATTGTTATTGTCAAAAAAATGTGTTTTCTTATTCTATTTGTTTGGTAACAAGGCCATACACATGGCTGCAGTCGCGTGCTCAAATTTGAGTTAGTGTTTATCGACCGATCCACCGACAGACAGACCATCCGACCAACCGACCGACATAGTAAGCTGTAGAGTCGTGATGCACGCGATTAAAAATCTCTATCATCAAGTCAAACAAGACAATGTATCTTCAAGGTCTGGACAAGACTTTTCTTGGTATAATTAGTAAAATAAGAAAAGAAAATGGAAATATGAAAAGTTGATCAATGAATTGTAAACTTATTTGTATCGATGCCAGATTATGAAATAAATACCAGATGTATAGACGTAACCGCGTAAATTTCGTTCCAAGTTCTTTACTTATTGATAAAAATATCACAAGCAGTCAACTTTCATTAAATAAACCTGCGTATGTTTGTTAAAAGTACACATAAAGTTCGCGCCAATCGTTGGTACATCGTCTGTTAGGAGTTATCGTGTTGCTCATCTTTTTGTGTGGACAAAACATTAATTGACAATATCCTAGATTGTTTTAATTATTTATAACGAATAGCCGTTCTCTTTATCTGATATCCAATCGCGAATTTATATCATCTGTTTCTAGGTTTCATGCTGATTGAAGAAAAGTTGAGTGTTTTGGACATTTTTTATAATCGTGTAAACTGGACTTGTGTTGGCGAGCGTGTGTTATGTGTTCCATGTGTGTTTTGTCACGTTACAGTTCGTTGACTGATAACAACATGACTATACCGGAAGTTAAGTCTGACGAGTGTTACGTGTAAATGTCGGGGTACTAGTACCGCGCCCAAGTGCACGCCTGTTCCACACCAATACTTGAATAATGACGTTGGTGTAATGGTCCTGTTTTATCCAGGTAGCGGCGCGATATTTCTATCCTTTTTAACGGGTACTGTACATGCCCAGCCACACCTACCCATATAAAGTGGCCAGTATCATGATTGCGTGTATTCTTTATAGGTATAATTACATGTAAGCCTATCAATAAAGATAGGCATAATATAAACTACAAAAATATATAGGCCTACATACATTGGGGCAAGTTTAAGTACCGCTTCTTAGAGCCTGCTATGACGAATTGGTTAATGTTGCTGTTTTTATTTCGAATATAACATTACATGTAACAACAACAAAAAAAGAAATTACCAAAACAAGAAAAAAACCAAAAGTTCAGGATGACCCAATTAATCCTTTATAGGCCTATAGGATTATTTTCCAATTGGGTCCTTATTCTTGTCATGTTATTTAGATATAGGCCTATAGAGCTTATGTGTAAAGAAATGTCTATAAAGTCAGTAGCTAACTACAAGACGTAAACGGTTGCGGTAAAACGACGGGCAAAGATATATCAATTAAGAATATTTCCCGCAAACTAATATGTTAATTGATGATCGTATAATACTAAAATTTGATCTATTCTCTCGTTATTTCTCATTAAATACTGTCAAGTTTAATAGGCTTACCGTTACTATTCGACATATAATAGCTTATCCTATCGAATTAGGCAACCGTGGGGGTGCGATAAGGTTGGGTGGAGAGAACAACAATCGGGTTAACTACGGGTTACGACTATTTCTATAGCCACCAACGATAAACCTAAAATCCGCACATAATTTAGATTTTATTGACTGCAAGTTGATCGACATACGATACATGGTATTTAGGTTATTTTATTACTAGGTTGATTGATCTTTTTATGTTCTTTTAATTCAACTTTTAATGATGTAGTATTTTCCAATGAAAGCTCTGAAAGTGCAAGTCAATAATACGACACCCACATTTTTAAATGAAAACCCTTTTATTTGTCAAGTATTGATGTATTCGGTATAATAAATGTATATAAATTAATATTAATAAATTATTTTCTGATCAAAGTTTTGATTGCTTCATATGAGACACCGACTTTCCAAATTCAAGTTTAAAAATAGTAAAATACCTATTTTTATCTTTGAATACATTAAGCTAACCCGCAACATTAGACCTACTTTCTTAAAATTGAAATGATGATACCAAATGAAAAAGTACACTAGTTTGTAAATATTTTGTGTTTCAGCCAAATGTGGTGAAATTGCAATTTATGGAAGAAATGTGTTTTGAGGAAACATGTGGTCCTACAATGGACATAATGGTCGAACTCATTAAAAGCAAAACCATGAAAATAGCAAACAAACCATCAATGAATGGTGTTGATATAAATTAGAACGAAAATGTTTAAATGTAATCTCGGGTCGATGAATTCCATTTAATGGACCATTAATTTTCTGAAGTAAGTACTAATTGATTAATGTATTGTTCTTTATTTTTTATTAGGTGAGAATCCATATGCCGGAAAGAAGGCAAACGACTTGTTAAACTTTTTACAGAAAGGATACAGAATGAAGAGGCCTCAAACCTGTAGCAGAGAACTGTAAGTTTGCCCAGACGTTTCTCGTACGGTGTCATGTCAGTCAGGGGAGAAAGGGTTGTACAGATAGCTAACAGACAGGAAAAGCTGCAGTTACTGCAGTTATTCCCAGCTCCAAACATGATGCCGTCCGAGAGGGGCTTGTCCTGGGGAAATAACTGTGCAGTCAGGGGGGAAAATGGGATATTCCTACTTTCTGTGTTGAGTTTTATGTGCTGGTTAAGGTATCATTATCATTACTCTTAACTCACTTTTTAAAATGACATCCATTCTCCTAACTGTGTGGGGTTTAATGTACTAAACAATATTGTAACTTTACTAATTCATTGTCTTTTTATTATTATTTTGGAAACGCATTTGATGTTCCCATGACGCGTGGTATTTGTAAAAAGAACGAAATTAACATGACTAAAAGCATGCAGTAGCCGAGTCTATAAAATAAAAACGTGCTTTATAGAGAAAGACAATTATTCACATTGCGATTGTATGTTTTATTAAACAATCCCACACGGTCATATAACAAAATCGTAGGCGTTAATATGGTAAAGCGGTTTTAATATTAATGAATATTAAATTCTATAATGAAGACTACAATCAGTCAGGTGTTCTACTAAAGTGTATATGTTATGGGGATTATACTGTTAATGAAGAAGTTCCTCGTTGCAGTGCACAGTCCCAGCTATCATAATAGTAAGGGGTAGGCGTGTCGATATAGCTTAAAGAGGCCTATCTATTCAATTCTTTTAAAGCTAAAAATAAACAGTTTTCGAGTAAATTTTGTAAAGTATCCGAAATAAAGAGCATAGGCCCAAATCAGGTCACATAAACGCCATCGAAATAAATATTTATGATTTCTCAAGCGCAATACGAAATATTTTTCTATTTTTCAATTCTTGTAATGTCACATCAAGTTAAATATAATTCAAGATAAACTGCTTACAAGGCAAAAAGATCAGAAAACAAGTTGTCGAATTTTGTCTTACGTGCTCCCTAATGTCTACGTATCCTGCTACTTCTTTCAAACTTTTGTAGGCCTATTATTTGTCCAAACATAGTTATTACTTTGAATCCTCTTGAGTAAACTATGAGCTAATTTCTCGACAGAATTAATCGAACTAAATGATTCCTATGCCAGGAAATATTTAATTCAAGCTATTGAACTTTAAAGTAACGAACAAAACGCCCAGGAAATTTGAAATATGCTCACAATACAGACATTGAATCGTTAATATTAACCCATGCTAATTCACTCAATTTAACTTGGAGAAACACCGAGTTAAACAGGGAAGCTTCAATTGCTCTGACATTGATTAACAATAATACCATACAGTAATAATACATTGTGTCTGTGTAAATTTAAATATGTGTATAATAATTTTGAATGAATGATGCCAAGTGTAAGTTCGGTATAGTAGGCCTATAGTACGTTGAAATGGAACCAACAAGTGTATAATAGTATTATACCTTATTTAGTGGTAAATACAACCGTATGACCTACTCAACTATTTATATTGAAATCATGATTTCATTAGATTTCTATCAAAGTAAACTAATTGAAAAATGTATATTTAATCAAATTACACTCACGTATTTAATCAACCTCTTTAAAAAGATGTTAATTTAGATGGTGGCCCATTTTTCCAAATCAATAAACCATCTCTTAACCTTGGCGGCCATTTCATTATTCTGTTTCCCCACCATTAAAGGTATGTTACCTTAAATTGACCCCCGTTTAACCTCTTTGATCTTTATAAGGAATGACGAAAGCAAATTCACAAAACAAATTCGGTAATCATTAGGAATCAATGAAACACGTGTTCATCAAAAGAAAGTTAAGCTATTTAATTGTAGAAATAACTGATTCAAAATGATGTAATCGATCATTCTAGAAATTCAATTCTGGTAACTCACTCCTCGTATGCCATGATCATTAATCAATAATGATTTATTGTCGCTCAAAACATACAGAAATAAAGATAAAATATTTTCTTAATTCATTCTTTGGTCAATTAAATATTATTTAGCTATAAAATGGCCTATTCAACAACATTTGTTTATAAATAAATTTTTCAGGAGGACAATAACCAACACTATAAAGTAAAGATAGTCTAAGTAAAATTGTATTGGATGTTTGTTTGTAACATCATTTCACATAATTTTTCGTATTTTCACATAAATACCTAGGCCTATAGATAGTGTGTCCATTTTCAATAGACTAAAAAAGTGCTTATTTCGTGGTGGCAATCACCAAAAGACCATTGGTCATCTGGTCACTCGTCTATCATCAGAAATCTTAATCTCAGTTCTCATCCATGTGATGGCCCATGGCAGAGAATGTCTGCAGCATGCTCTAAGAATGTAAACGTTCTTTTATAACCCTGCTGTCGAAAATTGTACAAAGTTTCTGAATTCAGGCGTTGTCTAATGCAATCTATTAAATACTCCTCGTAGACTAAATTACTTAATTAAGTGTTTTAAGATTGGGTAGGTTTGTCATCACGTTCATTGATGCGAATCGAAACGTCAACTCAATCGTTCGTTTATAAATAAACGTTGAACCATTTATGTTAGATATTAAAAATTCGCGGCTAAGTACATTTACTTTCCCTCCTAATTCAGTACACTAACTTGTTTTCATTACAGAAAAAAATAGACAGATATATTTTGTACAAACTTAATCGATTGAAGAAGATATCTCAATGTTTAGACTCCAAACAAAGTGTATAACATTTTATTCAATTATTTTCCTTTACCGTCGTTCTAATTTCAAATTTAAATATTTCGCGACTATTAATTTCCACGATAAATAATTGATAGTTTATCTGTTTTAAACGCTTTTATTTTCGCGTCACCTTATTTTCGCGTTTGTTTCTTTATTGGGAAATTAAAAAAATAAAAGTGTTTACAGTTGTAATTTAAGAGATAGATCAATTGCTTCCATTTGAAATAATACTTAACCCCTTTCCATTACTTTGGCTCATAAACCGGGACATGGTAGAGTTAGTAAATTAAAAACAATTTAAACAAGTACATTGTTCTTGTATACAATCTTAATGAAAACAAAGAACCTACTAATGAAATTCTACTTGCTGGAATCGTTTAAGTGTTATTTACTGTTTTCTGGTGATAAAGTTGATAGAAGTCGCAGATGATATTTTCTTAATAGGAAATAACATTTCCTTTAATTCTGTCACCAACAGTAGTCTTAAGATTTGAAAGTGTTTGAGTTAATCAACCATTATGCATTAGGTCTATATATAATATATAAAACTAACATTATATACATGTTTGTATTGTTGAATTAAATTATTTAATTTAATATATATATATATATTTTAACATCACGGTATATTATTTCAAATAGCCAAATTACAAGCACAGAGATAAACCCAAACGATCACTTCAGATCGCCCACTCGTATTTTTTTAAATTCCAATTCTCTTGTTGGTTATTTCCGCTACTACTGTATTCCGCACTAATTGATGGTGAATTGATAGCCCAATGACATTGTGTCGATGTTGTATATGTTACATTATGTCATACAACATTATGAACTGTAATTGTTGTAGGGTACGGTATAACTTGTTTTCTATTTCTTACAATATCACAGTAGGCCTACAGATTGAATACTGCAGCAGATTGAGCATGATATACCAACTTGGATCCTTGTCTGACACCCCTCCCCACTCACGACCAATTAGAACATTCAATACTCATTAGCTGATCAAGGACTGTAGTATTATGAAATAATAATATAAATTGTGACTAAATTAGATATACTATGGTAGGAAAATAACCCTTCTACCCGGTGGTTTGAAGTTAAATTAATCCGAAATGCCTTTAATTGCCAGTGCGTCCTCTATTTAAACTGAAATAATTAGAAAAGTACCACCCCGGATTACGAATTTAGCTGATAATTGCCTCGTTAGCGTTTAAAGGGAAAGTAGACAGTCGAGAAACACTTTAGTTACAACGCAAATAATATTAATTGGTATATTGTTTAATGATAGTCTGGCGTAATTACAATATTGGCGTAATTACAATATTGGCGTAATTACAATATTGACATAAGAACATGACTTGTTGGTAACGTTTTTATTTCCATCGCAAAGTACAGCAACAATGCTAATTATGTCCGGTAGGTAAACAACACACGTTAATTACCTTGCATAAAATACTGTAAAATCTTCTGTCAATATCATTTAATAAATGTATAAAACATATATATTATAATCATGATGATTAAAAACACTGGTCCTACAGTATTTTTCTTTAAATCGGCATCTGGCTCCTTAAATCAACGAAGTAATTCTGGACCCTGGGTGGTTACCGCAAGATCTTGTACCGGTACCTTTCAACGTATTAAGTGAGCAATTGCTAACAACGTTTGCAAATTAATTGCACTTGTTGATTTACAATACGTTTAAAGGGCTTCTTATCATGATATGATATTTAAAAAAATTTATGAAACATAAATGTGGAAGTTATGTTTGTAAGTTTTTAAAATCACGGTTTCTTGTGTACAATTATTATAATCCCACCTTCGGGACCCAAAACAGTTTCGTCTTAATCATAAGGTGTTTTTGATTATTGTGTTAAAACACGATATTGCCCCTTTTTATCGTGTCTGAAAGGAGGAGCCCTACTACATGTAAATAGGCCTAAGCAGACTTAAATAAGAGATTTTTTTATCTAGAAAAAGTCAATGCATCTTCAAAATGAAAGTTATTTCTCAATGTTGATATTGTGTCGATTGAGTATTGGATTTGATAGCTTTATGATTATCGACAATCAGATATCTATTTGATATACATACAGTGTACTAATTAAAGCAATAAGATGCACTAATACCATTTTAAAATTTATGAAATGTCAAGCGATATGATCTGGAACAGAAATTTAATATAGTAATATTAATAACTAATGCGTGCATCATTCAAAAGTCGTATACATTATTATCGTTTAAACGCGAAGCAAGAAGTAAACGCGGGTGGAAACGCATTAAAAGTATAAAGATTTTTATAATTAAGTTCAATAATAACTTTTAGTTATTGCATGACCTACTTTACTATATTGTCTGACTTTCTACTACTACTCGTAGTAGGTCTACATTCCTATTCTTCAAATTCCTAATTCATTATTGTAATATTTTATCTATCTAACAATTGACAGAAACCCCCTAACATGACCAGGGTGTCACTACGAATTAATACAGTTAATCAGAAGGAATTGAAAACAGTTACAACGGGAAATCGGTGTAATCAAGAGGATTTAACAGTCACCATCCAATCGGCCGAGAACACACTAGTATAATACTTCACCCCGTCCCTCGAGTACACTATATTTAGGGTAATCAACTTCACTCGTCCCTCGAGTTCACTTTACTTTATTAAGGGTAAGATAAACACCAATAAGAGTGAATGACTTCTGTAAACTTTACAGTCATATATGTAAGTGATTCTAATCATGGCAAACATATTTTAATTTATTCAACTCATTTTAATGTTCCATGCATTAAATTGAGGATGACTTTTCTTTTTACTTTATGTTTTTTTAGCAGATAGATAAATATTGTGTCTTGAATTATAAGGCACATTTAATATTGATATAAATTAGAAACATGATCTTAATTTAATTTAATAAAAACACATACGGTAACAAACGTCTGGACCGGATATCAACCCGAGTATCAACTCGGGTATAATCATGTTAATATTGGCCTAGTTATTATACTTTAAATTACGGTCCAAGTTCTGTATTCGGTTCTATCGCATTTCAAATTAAAAAATACATTTTATCTGATTCTTTAATTCAATAATTATAATCTTTTTTTGTTCATAATTTTGTTTTTTGTCCACATCAACATTCAATAATGAATGAATCAATCAAAAAAATAATAGGCGGTAATAACAGATTTTTTAATATACAGTAGTTTATTTAAATGTTCGTTCATGAAAAAGTTGTTATTTTTGACATTCATAAGACATCATGCAATGCACACATTTAGATTCAAGATTGACACGTAATCTGATTGCTATTTATGGAGCAGCACAGCATACGTGTTACTAATTACTGTATGTATATTGATAATAGAACACACAATGTCTACTGTTTACTTATTAACAAGGATTGAATATTGACAAGAATTGATTATTGACAAGGATCGATTATTGGCAAGGATAATTTATTCAAAAGAATCGATTATTGACCGGAATTGAATATCAACAAGAATTGATTATTGACGACGATAGCTTAAGAATTGATTATTGAAAACAATTGAATATTGACAAAGAATGATTATAGAGAGATTTAGTATAATTGACCAGGATTGATTATTGAAAATTATCGGTTATTGACTAGGATTGATTATGCTACTGTAATATATATTTTAATTATCAAACCTAGATGTTAACATTTTCTGACAAGGTCATATCACTTTATTAAAAACTAAATGGTTTGATTTTTAAATGAATGCCTCATAACGGAAAGATAAGTCGCCCTTAACTAATATCCGTAATAATGTGTGTAGTTTAAGGTTTTTAAATCTAAAGATGAGGCATTTTACGTATTAATGTCGCAGTTATTTAGTGAGACACTTTCCAGTGCTCTTTAATATAAGTTGCGACATTTTAAATTGGCTTAAATGCGTGTTCTCTTAATTTATTAGTCATTTATTATTTAAGAATTTCACATTCGTGATGATTTCAAGAGGGAGGATAAAAGGATTTTTCAAATCTTCAATGCTCATAATCTCTTGGCTCTTGTTTTAACTAATATTCGTCCCTTTTTTCCTACTTTTAACTCACATTCAACACACACTCACTTTTTTTCTCCTAGACAAATATCTATATTATTATTACAATAAATCTTAACAATTTTATTGGTAATCAATGTGTTGCTTGAGTAGTAATATTTTTTGTTTCTCTACGCAAAGGATGAAATATAATGATAATGCATCTGAATTAGTCAAAAAATGCATTATCAATATTTTTGGGCTATAGAAGCAATGAATTTCTGGAGCATCACTGTACTGTTTCTATGGATATACAAAAACATTATTGGCCTCAGTATTTACTTCATTATTCTGTACGAATAAATATAATAATGGTAATATGTTTTAATAGAGAAAGCCAATAATCACTATCAGTAAAGACACAGGCGCATCTTGACATTTTGTGCTAAATCCCTTGATTTCTTATTATAGACAGTTTTCAATGGAACACACTTCAGAGTGCTAAAACACACTTCAAATGACGTATTTGAAATGAAATAATTGAAATCTGCACTTCTTCAGCGGTATGTTAAAACATATTACATTCAATACAGGAAAAGATGACTTGGGCCAATCATTGTATATAATTATATAAATTGGAAACGAAAGTTGTCACTTAAATATGCTATCACACCGTACAGAAACAGACAGTTATGATCCATAGGGTCGAAATAAATTAAAGATACATGTTAAATTAACCCCAGGTTAATGTGAGTGCGCGCAAGCGCAGTAGGCCACCCCAACGGAAATGAGATGCTCCACTATCATCTTAATCTAAACAATTTCATTATGCAATTAGTTACTACCAGACGATATTTTACATGTTTGACCAGTAGGCCTACTGTATAGTATATGTAATAAATTTGTTGAACATAAATACAATGGTACGTTAAGGACAGAATATATCGACCTACAGTTTACATGGCACTGAGATAGAACACAATTTAGGGCGTAGTGTGTTGGGCGTTGGACTACTGATGGTGGGTTCGAATCCAACGCAAGGCACATTGCTGGTATCCTAGGCAAGATAATTTACTGTACCTTTCCACCCAGGTGTACAAATGGGTACCAGGAAGGTCAAGACACAACTTTACGTGTTTGATAAAAAAAATGTGCGGGGTAATAATATGTTGAGGTTTCACAACATTATGCGCTTTATAAATCCATTATTATTATTATTTGAACAAACTAACTAATATAAAACTAAATTGACCCAAGTTATACAAATGTTAAAAGCCCATTTCTACAGCACCGCCGCCATCAAATTACTCGTGTTATTGGCTTCAGAAACACAAGTGGTTGAAGTGAGTGTGTTAATATTACTCTTAAAATGTTATAATTTTAGTTTCATGCAATTAAAACAATTTGTGTCTAAGAGGCAGATATGCCAAGCCCACGCATTTTAAATCATCACATGAGCACTGCCTGAAAACCAACACCTCTCAACAAATTTTCTATTTAATTAGGATAGCGTCAGTTCTACTTTATTAAGCCTAAATATTATGATCAAACTAATGTAACTCGTTTACCATCTCTCTCAACTCTTGCCTTTGATATTACGTCTATGCTATACCCACATACGAGCAATGGAGAGAAAGTACCGATGTTGCATGCTCTTAATGAATGTCGGCCCCATGACCACTTTCCTATTTCCTATCTTGGAAATTGAGGACCTAAATTAATATGACCCCCAAATGTCAGCCTAATGTTTCAACTAACCATATACCTATTTTAATTACGCTAACCGTAATCTCCTACAGTTATAGTTTGACATTGTTGTTGATCCAAACAAGTAAACAATATGGGTACTTTTATGATTATCAGATAATATAAATAATATTGTTACGCAATTCTCCTACGTGAGAAGTCTGCATCCACTATTTTTATAACAAGATTATTATTTTGTTGTAATTTGTTCGTACCTATTGAGTTTTGTCATGCTTATGGTATACTTTTGTTTTGTTTGCAGATATGACGTAATGTTAAAATGCTGGGAACAAAGACTAGAGAGAAGACCAACTTTCTTGACCATATTTAGATTGTTAGACAGACTTTTAACAGACTCGGATTCGGTAATATTTATAATTCATTATGTCGATATATTTGAGTTCCTTCTGCTATGGCCAATTTTTATCAATGTGTATTTTTTATATGCTTATATCACGCCATATCACGTTTTCAATACGTTTTAAATTAATTGAGACTGTACTCGGGCAACGAATGAGCGCTCGGGATCCGCGAACACACGATATCAGACACGCTTGGATTCGCGCACGATAAAACATTACAATACAAATACGTTAAAGGCCTACGCACTGATCGAGGCTATCTTTATTCAAGAATAATTACTTTGGAAATCCATTGAATGTCAAGACATTATTTATAAATAGAGTAAAATCAACAACTATACGTCATTAAATGTGCTTAATCACAATCCAAACCATACTAGCATGCATGCACTATAGCACACATGAATAAAGTATTACGTGCATGACTTAAATGACGTCATTGAAATACAATTACGTCATAATGAATGGTCAGTAGCACGTTTGGATAAAAAGAGATAATTTCTTCCAATAAACGTATCCTCTTTAAAAACGTTATTTTAAATACTAATTAATCACTCTTTAAATGGGACAATTCATAACTTTTATTTTAATATTAATTTTGTATGAATAGAGAAAAAAACCGCAGACGTGTTATCATTTCATATGCAGGCAAAGTAGTATATTAGATACTGCCCTACACATGTTATTAAGGCCAAGAAACACGCCTAGCCGTGTCCAAATTTATTGAATAATTTCTTACACGTCCCACAGCGTACACAAAGTGATCCACTCACAAACTACAAACGTATTCCTTTCATATTGAGGATTAAATAGAATCAACGTGTAAACATCAAATCGAATGTTTGAACATGGAAGGGGCTGCAAACAAGGGAAAAGGAGTGACGCGAAAAGAAACCACGTCCCAAGAGACACGGGAGCTGCGCATATCTTTTGCGTTAATATCATGTAGAAAGAACGAATAGTAATCCGCGTATCCTGGGAACGTGTTGCGGGCTAGATATGGCAGTTACCGTCGACTTGTGTTGGCTTAACTGGGTTGAATATTGCCATTTTTTTTGACACGAGGTATATAAAAACTGTGTCGATGTATGATGAGGTAGGCATATTTTGACTGTCTTGTTACGGTGAATTGATAATTCTCGACTTACATTTGAACAGGTTCAGCCTGATGTATTAAGGTTGCCACGGTTTAATTTAGGCTCATTTGTCACAAAAAAAAACATAATAGAAATGTATATTTATGTTTGTAACATTGATAGTTCACAACATCATGTCAAATGACATTCAGATTCAGATTAATTTTAGATGTAATTCAATGCTCGAAAGATCAAGCTATTTACATTACAGTGAAATTACAGTATCAAATTAAAAACACACGTTTGGAACTATAATGTAGTTAAACAACATGATTTAAAAAAAAAATCCATAGAAACTCATTCAAATTCATGTTTGAATGAGCAACAGGCAAATTATTTAATTTCTTTAATTATGTTATTAGCGTCTACATCTGGTCTTCTTGTTTTAGTACGTTATGCCATACAGAAGATAAAATTAAACGAAGAGAAAATAAAAGTAGGGCTATGAGCCCGTCGTTTGTATTAATCATGGAAAGAATTCACAAGGGTTTGTAAACTCACTCTACTTCTGCTTATTAATTGGATTTGTACAAAGTATCGAAGAAGCGGTCAACATCTGGTCAAAAACTGATGATTTACTCGCTCATTTTCAACAGACAAGATACTGTTTAGGATCAATACTGTAGGTTTCAAAATATTTCATCCCACGGGTACATCAAATTTATCAGAGAAAAATAGCCTACTTTGGCTCGTTAAATATTATCTAAACGTCATTTATCTGAAGGGTTACAGTAATTCAGCCCTAGGCTTTAAAGAAGTAAATTAAATTGCTGTTTCAACAAGTTCAGGTATATTATTAAAAGCTATAACTCTAAAGTTTAATATTATTGGTTTATATATTGAATTAACATTTAACCTTTTTCTTCTTTATTATTTACGTTTGTTGACACATATTTTTTGTTTGGCTATATTTAATGAGTTACTGTATGTTCTATCTTTAGAATAAATCAGTACATTAAAGCTAATTCTGATAAAATAATGTTTATTTTTCATTCGACCTTTATCGTTACTATTAATATCACCGTGCATATGTTTTTGTAAATTTTGTTTTTGTAAATTTATAGTTTGTAGATATCTTTAAAAAAAAACACACATTAACGTATTTAAAAACCATGCGAGTGCAACTGAATACACTTAATGTTATTGGTTTACGTACTATGTCATTATTATTCATTACACATGACCTGTTTTTGGTTTAGGCACCTATCTCCGGTGTGACATACTTTTGTCGACTTTTCTGTTCATAAACTATAACGTTTACCTACTCTTTTCTTTCATTTGTATTCATCCTTATGTTTATTTTCTAGGACTACATAACATTTGATGGCAGTGACCACCTTGTTTAGGACATTCGCAGTCAAGCGTGTGATAGCAACCTGTATTGAAGATTTATAAAATGGATATGCACCCTTATTCAAAATTAAATAGATCTGTATGAAAGTTCAACCATGCATGAATTAGTTAATAATACTAGAATTAATGATACAATTATTGTTAAATATAAGTGTTACAATATAATTATGTTACTGTATATATAACAACAAATTTACGATTGTTGACTAAAACAGGTATGAATACGGTACCGGTAATAAAACCGTACACGCACAGTACATTCTGATAGTGCCAAATTGAGACTGTGTGATAGTGCCAAATTGAGACTTTAATATAGAAAATATGTTTTTCTTGTTCTTACCTTAGTTTTGGGATCTTGTTTTGGTTTTCTAAAATTACAAGAGGGTGAATCATCGTTAAACCAGTTATATTCTGGAACAAATTTCGTGTGGAAACCAGTGATAAGCACTTTCCAACATCTTTGCTAACTTCCAGATATTTGATGATTTTATTAGACAGGTTAATTTTCGTAGGAAAAAATTCAAGAAACCTGTAATTGTATCAAAATTAGGGTTAGTATGTAAAATGTTAACAGTGGATATGTACTGTATTTTAACTTGATTCTTTAAATTAATGTCCGGTCGTTGATCGGCTGTTATTTAATATTCAATGTTTGCTTTTAATTGATTTGAAATTACATACCAGAAGTTTTTAAAAATTACATTAATAATAAAGAACTTTTAACTTTAATTACGGAAATCTTGATATTCGTGTGATAAATTAATTTAATATTCTAAAAATAAACCAAAAGTTTGTAGTGTTTAACTCGTTTATTGTTTAAGGTACAAAATATATAATATATAAATGATACATCATAATCTGTTGTGATTGTATTTTCCATTAGATTCAGACTCAATTAGAATAGAAACATTTTATGTGCAATTATGTAAGTTTGTTCAGATTTGAAACATGATCACTGCATAAATCAAAATTTGGAAAATATCTGAAGAAAAAAAATAATGTGTTAACAGAAAATGAAAAAAAAGGCATCTGTACATTTTAGTATTTGTTGTACAGACATAGCCAGTTCTATATGTGAATTTGCAAGAATTATTATAAATTACGGCACAAAATCATAATTTCCTCAACCTTGCATAGTTTACATAATATCTCCAAACAAGGAGAGCTTTGGTGTAGGCCTAATTTATATTTCTAAAAAAGTTAACTGATTTAATTGATAAGAATATAAATCTTCTTCAGAGACTTTTAAGATGTATGTTTTTCAGTTTGGGGTAAGAACGATTTTACATTATGGAAACAGATCACACGTGTGATTGTTTAATACTTTATGGAATCAATAGGCCTATCATATGTATATAGTATAGTTCTCATCCCTATAATATTTCATTTATTGACTGTTTCAATATTCTAAATGTTCGGCTTTCTTACTACTGCTACTGTAGGACCTACGGTATAGATAAAACATTCCCATAGCACGGGCCTACTTGCTTGCTCTCCCTCCACATTTAATATGCCTAGCCCTTTTCTCATCAACACACATGGGAACCACAAAAACAAGAAGGGCCTATTATTATCATCATCAATCAAAGAGTTACAAGAAAACTATAATAATATTGTCGCGACGCATAACACTCGTAAATGAACCGTTAATATTATTGCTATAGCTTTATAGCAAAAGGCATGGCAGATTGTCTAGACGTATCCCTCTCTCAAAAATATTTTAAAAATGTAAAATCCCGTTTTATGTATGTCGATATGCGGTTGTACCCAATTATCCAGTTCAAGTTCTTTAATGGATTGCTGGGCTTTCTGACTGAAGTTTCCGTAAAGATTGTTCGTTGTTCATAGAAAATAGACAAACGTGGTTAATCCTGAAATGAGTTACACCTTTGAAGGAACAAAAATTGGAAAGTTTGACAAGTTAAATTAGATAAAAATTGGTTATTTTGATGGACTTTTAACAGGAATTCATCTGATGACTTGGCAATATATTTGTATCCAACAATATTGTGGTTATCTTTATTTCTAAACACAATTGCTACTTAATTTATTATTGAGCACTATGTCTTCAATATTAATACTATGTACCGGTATGTTGAACCACAAATTGATACAAGATGTTAATTTGCTGTATCACGATTAATGATTTTAACAAATGCTGTAAACTCAATATCCAAATATTCCAAATCTTTTTTTTTCTTATTTTTTTGCATAAAATTATATCACCAGGTTATTTTTGTGTTCTTCACATCTCTGTAGCTCCTTACAAAAGGATAACATATCTTCTGTTTGTTTAAAGCCATACACAAAAATAAAAAATATCACCTGTCAAATAAACCAGTCTCATATTATTGTATACTTGCCCTAGATTAAGCTAAGTAGGGTTGGGCTATGTTAAAGAAAGGGTACTTCATAAATCCGGAGCTGATGCGTTTCGAGAGGTGTGGAGGTCATTCAATGGAGGATAAACAAAATGCGACGTTGCTGATAGAATAATAATAATGCTACCCCCTTCACTCATTAACTCCCTGGACGACATATATACAACAGGTTTTAACCATTAGACAACAGGTGTTTACTGTACAGACAGTATATATGTATTTGATTGATTGATTGATTACATTGTATAAGCTTGTCATAATGGCGATTTTCCATCTTTCAGGTATATTTTGTACATGATATAATTGCAGTGTAATGTACAATGTAATGTTAATGATTATCTGGTTGGAATAAGTACGTCAATACTCACATTGGAGAGATGAGAAGGTAAATAAACCAAATGTCATTGCTGTCAATAGCCTACCTTCCCAAGCCTCCAGAATAGATCGGACCCATAACAGGTTCTTGCGCTTTGTCGGCCCAGCAGCCAACCTGCCTCCTATTGTTTCCCCGACATCTAGGAGAGCAAGACAGGATTTGCACTTCCTGTATAAATGTCTTACTTCTAAGTTTGATTGTAATCTTGTTTCGTTGTTTTATTTTAATGTTTCTGTTCGTAATCTTCGTAGTAAACCCTTTCTTCATGTTAAATATTCTCGTGTCAATGTTTGTAAAAATTGTATTTTCTGTAGATCTCGTCATTGTACAATTCATGTCTTTTAAAAAATTATTCTTTAGATATCTTTAACTGTAATTTCTCTCAATTTAAATGTATTATTAATGAAATTATTTAAATAATCTTATTTACATTTTTGTACATATTTATATTGGCTTATATTTTATAGTTTAGTTATTTTATTTTCAACCTGTTATTGGTTTTACACTGTTGGCTTGAAATAAAGAAATAGAAATAAAAATAAAAAAGTAAATGTTGTAAAAGCTCCAAGACTAAATCAATTCAACAAGTCATTGCTTAATTATCATTCGAAGACTCTTGATTGCAAATTTACTTTTTTCACACTTATAAACACATCATCTTTAATATCCAAACTCAAATATTGTCCTTACAGTTTTATTTTCAATATAGGGCCTACAGTATTATAAACAAGCATTGTTCGTGCCCGGCTCCCCAAACGTCTATACAATAATTGTAGTAGTGAATAAGAAGAAAGAAAAGGAAGGGTCATAATAAGCTATTTAGCTTTAACCGACCCATTAACATCAATCAAGTATCAATCTAGCTGTTCTATAATTGACATCGTTTAGTACAGTACCGTAATTCATCAGTAATCAACGTCTGACGTTCTACGAATATGTAGCCTGAAATGTGTTTAGGCCTAACCAATATTACTAAGGGGTAGTAATGGGCCTATCTGTGGTTGGTTATTATGGGGTTTGGTATAAATCCAATCTACTGTATAATCTACTGGTGGGATATACAGTACAAAGAACACTTACCATTTTTAAACCAAAGAGAAAAGAAACAATCCGTTATGACGACACGGTGAAACGTTATTTTGTTCATATCTTTGTCAAGACGTTGCTGACTTTGAATAATATATTTACATATCAAAAGACTTGTGGAATTTGTATTTCAATATCGTCCATCTGTGATTGGCTACCATACAACACATCTGCTTTGAAGTTTCGAAGAAATGTGATATATAGTGTTTAATAATGTTGCTTTCAAGTTATATTTATGTATCAACAATATGTTTACATGACTGATGTTTCGGGGTGTAAGCATTCATCAATGTTATCACTTGTTGAGATAGAGATTTATAGCAAAACCATTTTTCTCATAACGATATCATGAGGATAAATAAAAAAAAACGATGGAGAAGTTGCCCCATGGTTTACTGTACTAAGAACACGTGATAAATTACTCTCAACAAATGAAAAGAGGTTATCGGATATACCACTTCTGTCCACACCATTGTTGGATATAAAATCTCTGCAGGATTCATTTCACAGACGTCAATCTCATGAAAACAACAACAAACATTATTACCAGTTATTTGTTAACAGATAACTTTATTCTATATTGCTGAATAATAATTTGTAATTAATTTTTTTTTAATTTAAAAAATACTGTAAACTAGTCCATTTATATGGCTTAGCGTTGGAATGCATGGTTGTCACAGGATATGGTGATATACTGTATAGTAAATGGGTAAAAAAGGAAAGGGTGTCATTTTAACCATGCAAAATAGATACATACAAGATATTCAGTGTTAAGCACAACATTACTATCAATAAGAAACACAACATTTGGCACACGCGTTCACTAAGAATATCAAATTATAAATTAAGCCAAACAAAATTGTAATTCTTCATAAATATTGTAATAATATTTTGTCCATTAATAGCTTTTAATAGAAAATAATATAGATGAACTAGTATGGTTATTAATACGTCTTATACGATAAACATTTTATAAAGTCATTAAAGACAAAAGTTTAAACGGTATAAAATTATTCGAAAATCGTAAATATCACACATAATTATATTAAAAGCAATGTCTTAAAATCATAAATTAACATAATTAATTACCATCTTCTCGAAGACTGGAATGAACGATTTAACAGTCAAAGATGTAGTTAACACGTACACTATATAATTTCACAATTATTTTTATAATGATAAAATAAACATAATTACTTTTAGCATCTGTTACAGACGACGTTTACAATTTTTAAAGTAAATTCCGTCTCACAAAATGGTCCGTTTTTTTAAGTATTCCAAATTATAATTACTATAAAAACTGTATTTAACACTCTAACATGTTCATACACAGCCGGGTAAATGCCTGGCCGGGTATCTATGACACCCCAGTGGTAACACTCTAACATGTTAATACACAGCCGGGTACAGGCCTGGCCGGGTATCTATGACACCCCAGTGGTAACACTCTAACATGTTAATACACAGCCGGGTACAGGCCTGGCCGGGTATCTATGACACCCCAGTGGTAATCTACGACCACTGTAAATATTGCACTCATTCTCCTCAATCAGAGGAATTGTTTAAGTTAAGAGACAAACAATTATTATTATTATAGTTACACGAAATACATTTACATTTTGAGAGTCACATTTTCGAGTAAAGTATGAAAGCGTTCAATGCGACGACCCTCGGTGACTTATAAATTATACGTGAATATGTTCATAATATATAATCAACACCCACATATACACACATTCATTTAGTTATATATACATATTATCAGTCAAAATATGTATGACTATAAACAAATTATTCATATGAATAAATAAACATGGTATAAGACAAAATTACATAATGTATGTATTTATAATATACGTTCATACGAAGCTTTCACATAGGAAATCTAGATTTGCTATACACATTTTTTTAAATATACAATTAATAATGTATGTGAATGCGCGTATGAATTGTGTTATAAAAAGAATATAATAAACAAATATTCGAGAACCGACTTGGTGTCGATAAATTATAGAGTTTAATAAATAATCAACGTAATATCTTATGCTTACGATGAGCTCGTTGAATCACCCTCAAGCTCTGCAAATATATGTCTTAGCTCTTTTAATTTTTCTACAGGATCGTCGTCTAAAGGCGGCTGTTCATTTCTCGTGTTACCTGTACTCACATACATATTATTATTATACGCGTCCTCACTTGTATCTGCTGGTACAGGTTTAAAAGGCGGTCTAAATTGTTCGGTTCTCTGTGCCTCTTGTATCACCTCATTGCTACTCGATTCTTCTTGACTTAAGGATGAACTTAAATCATCTTCTGGTAAAGCGTCAAATTGGGTTGTGATATCGTCTATACTTCGATCATCGATATCAGAATCGTATATTTCCTTTAATATAAAAAAAAAACAATTTTTACTTAACATAACATTGACTTTTTAATGAAAAGTTATTTATTCTGGTCCTCAAGCTTAACTGGAAATATATCATGTAAATGTGTTAATTGCTACCTTGGACGTGTATTAGGGTTTGGTAAGAAGCCATTTATCATAAATTTGTCATAACTTTTAGATTTATAGTTTAAAATGTATCGTTATTTTTTATTCAAATTACGTTTTATGTGTTATATATAATTTTGTTAAAATTACGTTCTACAAAATTGTTTTCATATGCAATTATTAAATGTACATTTCATTTGAAAAGCGACACTATGAGATGTTTAAAAAGTTCACTTTTAATTTTACAGTTGCAATTAATTTGATTTGATGAATAAAATAATTTAATTACCTGTAACAATTTCTGGCTCAACAGAAAGTCGCTGAGAGTAGTTGTTTCAGAATCCCATCTCTTTGGTCTTCTTGTTGGTTTATTTTTCTTATTCCTTTTCCTTGTTTTTCTACTTCTCTCTTTCTCCTTCCTTTCTTTTGATTTTCTTACACACGGTTTTCCATTTTTATCTTTCAATGTCTTCTTATCACATTTGTTTCTTTCTTCTCTATTTTTTTTGTTTTTGTCTTTATTTTTGTTCTTCTCTTTTTGTCTATCCTTTCGTGGATTTTCTGTTTGGCTCTCATCGTCCCTGTTTTTCTCGGACTTTCCTGACTTTCGAGTCGTCTTAGGTTTTTTAGTTTTTAGTTGTTTTTTACTACCAACAATAGTAGTTGTTTCTATAGTTTCGCTCTCTACAGTAATGTCATCTTCGGGATTTGAAGATAAGCAGAAGCTGTCAAGAAAAGCCTCGGTACAGCGAGAATGACAGCATGCTTCTATAATGTCTCTATCCTTTGAACGTATCGACGCACTAATTTGAGGTTTTTTGTCTTGAAATACTGGTGATAAGAAAAGAGTAAATTAAATACACTCATACAATATTATGGAAATGGTATTAATAAAAGGTGGTAATACCTACAAAAGAAAAAACTTATCCTTCGGTACGGATCGTTAACAAGAAATGAATGTAGCAACTTTTAGTCAGGTAAACCAGTGCAAGAGATATCACTAAAAACTATGCCCTTGGAAATATAGTATGAATGTCTTATAGGCATAATACCATAGAAACTAGGTTTGAATTTCTATATTTTAATGTAAGAGTACGCGACGTGATAACGGGTTTATAGGACAAATACATTTTCTCCAGGTTGTATTATTTCTCCTTTTCCTTCTTTATAAAAATTCTAACATATGATATAATAAATTCTAAAAATTGTTTCGACGTTAAAAACAATCCTTAGCTCTCGACCCACCCTTAGAAACAACTGCACGTAAGATAAATAGTAGGTCTAGTACTAGTTAGTAATATCGGTGCCAAAGGTCTTGGCTAATACCCAACGATATATATTTAAAAAGGAGTGGAAATTTATTGACATAATAAGAAATAAGCCATCTGTAATTGTTTAGTTTGGTACAAAAATTAGAATACATTTTACTGATTAACACACAACACAACCTGTTTTCCCAGTTATTTACAGACAATACATTTGTTAAGAAACGATATAACATTCTGAGACGTAAAAAATGATATTAAAGTATAATATATGTCTACTTACACAAAGGTGAGTTTTGTTGTGGACCGTTGTAGCCCTGCGACCGACATCTCCTCTGTAGTTCACTTGCAAGATCTGGTCCGCAGTAACGAGCATATTTTGGACTAGAATCGACACTTCGTAAGTGTACTCCACAAATCAGCACCACAAAAATAGCTAAGTATGTAAGTAATCCCATGCTAATATCTGTAATTCGAAATAAATAATACCACTAATAATGCAATAACATTCACCGGTGTGCCCACATAAGTCTTGTTACAAAATAATTAATTCAAATACAAGTTTTTCATTTATATAGCTAACAAAAGGGGAAGTACCAAATAAGCATGCACAGCTTAGGGACGTGATTGGCTGAGTGATTTGATTGGTCAGAGGCTCGCGTGAGTATCTGAAAATTTCTCAAGACATTTTTTTTTTAACGTGACACAATTCTTAGGCATTTTTCTCTCGTCAAGTACCAATTGTTTTCAATCCATTGAATTGTATCATAATTTGATTTTGAACGATTAGGAATGTTTTATATAAAATAATTAACCTCAAAGATACACCGCATAAAATGTCGCGTCTTTCTCACCGCCGTAGTAGGTCTTACCTTCCACATAGATAAATCAAACAGTTTCAATGTACAGTATGTCATATTGTTTTTTAAAAAGTGATGGCAAGCGTTCATAACATTAATATTTGAGGCTATGTAGGCATACTATTCTTCTTTTTTTTTCTCGAAAATGTATAATTAATATATGTATATATATACATTTTTTTTAACTTATAACATCAAACCGGTGATATAGACAATTATAATATTGATACTATAATAATCTTTAACAATATAATATTGTTATAGATAATTATTATAAATAACAATCAAAAGTGAACATTTAAAGAAATAGGCCAATACACTCTTGTTTTAAATATTAATTATCATTGTTTTTATCATGGATACATGTATTAAAATATATGAAAAGTTTATTGAATAGAAGCTAACCTTTAACTGTTCTAGCTACTACAACAAATACTTTTTAATGATTTATATTAACTCAACTGTATGGGAAACGCACAGTGGTTACGGTATCCTTCGATTAATAATTGTTTAAAAAAACTTTGAACACTCTTTTGATTTTGGAAATTTTTCATTTAGTGGTCTTTATATCACATAACAGTGGACAAATCTGTAATTCCCAAACGTGTTTCTGGAGAGCACGGTACATAACTGTACATGTTGGATGGAGTGTTACCGAGCGATATTATACTTGTTATCGTACTAATATTATCGGCACAGCAATTGTTAATTGTTTGTCTCCCTCAAGGTTTTATCTCGAATTATCAACTCAATAAAGAAAGGAAATTATTATTTCGTTGAACGATTGAATCTAATTTATATAGGCCTATACTTTAATGTAATTAATTATACGCATATCTAACAACAGCTTGTTTATATTTTGGCTGAGGTATGTAAATGGAAGTACAATCACGATATAAAAAGCAGGCCTAAAAAGTACCGTTAAAGAGGTTGTTTGGAAAAAATAGCATTTGTTATAATTAACAAAAATATTAATCTTAATGTAAACACAAAGTATGGTTTTCGATGTTTCGATCTAATTTAGAGGTAACTTATAACATACACCGGTTGATCTACAGCCGTTTACCAATGTCGTTAATTATCATTAATTTCCAACGAATGGAATTGGGTCACTTTTCACCGGCGACTCCCACATCTGTCGCAATTGCAACAATGTTTAATTATAATAATATTTGATACGATAAGAAATTGTTTTTTTGGAATATGAGCTCCATGGAAAATATTCGCTGGGTTAAGCAGTTATGGGTCACATACCCATCATAATGCACTATTCCGTTTGTACCTTTGATAAACCACACAATAACTTTATACTTTAATTATAGGTTTGACTGAAAAAGAGAAATAATTTAAAATGTTTAAATACATTTCATAGCTAAAAGGGAAAATTATTTTTAAAATTTTAGGGTAGGTAATTGAGCATATGCAGGTTGTTTATTATGACTCAAACAGGCACCAGGGTTATATATCTCGTTATAATTAAAATATGAAATGATTTTATAGTTTCTACCGTATCAAATAACTAATTCTAAGAAAAGTGTTTGTATAACTCATGTTGGCTTATGTGATAATATTATTCCCATATGTTGATCACCCATAAAGTGATTCTATATATATTCGTTTGGTCTCAGTACGGTACCTGAGTAGATACGCATATTTCGTAGAAACATTCATCAAGAATAGGGGGCATACGATAAGTCGTAGGTAGCAGGTCTGCAGTGCAATAACCTACCGAATGATAGGGTCTGCAAAAACTGTGATTATAGACCTTAGAAATCAAACGCAAATGTCAGATTGCCAAAAAACCTGTTGAATAACAAATTGGAGTCAATAAGAAGATACACCTTGGTATTACGACCATCACAAATGATAATAATTTAATGTCATAGTGTCAATTAATATATAGGTAGTAGTTGAACATGAATGTAATAAAAGTTTCCTAGAATTCCAGGTCTGAATGCATCAAACGAATATTTATTGGGTCTACATAGTTTGCAAGGTATTCCAATTTTGCATTATTTCTTATAGATATATTTTTAAGTTGTAACTTTGTTATTAGAGTCCTAAATATTGTAATAATTATAGCTAAAACCTTTTTTAATCAAGCATCTATCCAAACAATTTCTCTCTAGACATGTTGTCCAAATGTTGAAAGTTTGCAATGTACGGGTGAGTGGTATTATGTTTCCGAAAATAATTCACCCGTAACTCACTATTGATTTTAGGCTTAACGATAGAGAAAAAACTCTTAAGTAAAGCCCATTTGGAACTTCCCATTTTTAAAATCATTAGTATAGACAATATAACAAAAAGCTGCATAAGAAAACCTTATCTTTCTTTATTCAACAGAAGTTAAAAAGTTCTTAACTGGTGTATTTCCTTAGTAGCCTACAGCTGTTTAATTTAAACCAGTCTGGGCTTGAAATAAACCAATTAAAACAATTAATTCATCGAAATAGTTCAACGCGGTAGAGAAGCAATCTTCGCCCTAGATATTCCTCCAACTACACTTAAAATATATATATACAGGGCCTAATGCATGCGACAGATAAAGAGGGGCAAGCCATTAAACATTTTTTCTTTCTTAAAAAAAATAATGAACGAACCGAATGCGGTAGTAAAGTTTTTTCCTCTTTAAATTCTTTAAACAGCGAAAACAAACGCTTACAAATATCTAATTGTTTATTAAGATGCATGGACCTATTACATAAAGGTTGAAGGAATACTTCTCAATTTAATGTAGTCATTACATTATTATTAAACCACAATAATATACAGCTGTATGTGGAAACTATGCTTTAGTTAGGACTTTATTAATGAACTACAAAAGCTAATAGGGCAGTAATTATTAAAATTAATTATTCAGGAAACAAATATTTTCCGTTTTGAGTCAATGTTTGTTATGTATTTTAGAGTCAGGTTAAATAGGGCACATGGGATCTGTTGGTATTTCATCGGCATTTCGTCTAACCGACACAAATTAATTTATCAAGTATTGGTGGTAAACTGGCTTTCCCCCGATTGAATTGTTACAGCATGTTGTTGAGAATGGAGCGTAAAGTGAGGAATGTATACTCCAGCAATTTTCGTGCGCAATCATTTATAAATTGCATAATATTAATTTTTAAGTTTTGGATATTCAAACAGTACTAACATAGCGGGTTCTCGGTACCGTACAGTATCATAGATTAGGTAATACAGTGTCTCATTGTATCACATATGACGCCTGTATAAGGCTATAAGGTTCAATAAACAGTTTTGTATTTTGTTGACGTGCTTACTACTAAAGCGTAATCTCTTCTTAAATTTTACATGTTCGCCATTTAAGGTATATCTTAATTTTTTGTTTTCAAAATGAAACAGTACGATGACTTATTTAAAACTTGAATCATCACTCTTTATTCCCAATTTATGTCAGTTTAAGGAAATCCTCGAGTAATGTGCAAGTTAACTTGGTGAGTAGCACATTGCCTTAATAATACCATTCTAAACTCCCATTTCCTGCTATTCACAGAGCACACATTAAACCATTACGCTTACATACCGTTCCAAAACTAAAATATATATTTAGTTTAAAGTTCATCTACGTGTATACTAATGTAGCCCTAATAATAGAGTGATGTTTATCTTAATATCAATGTGTTATTATATTATTACGTTTCCCTTGCAAATGTTACATTCTTCACAAGGCTTATTTTGACAAAAAGTATACTTTTGAGAGTTAAATGTTGTTATAGTAGTAGAGGTGGCCCGGACAAGGAGCTGGGCGAGACATCATGATATTAAACTTAACTTAAATCGTTCTTCCATGGTTTAACTAAGCTGTCGATGATGTATTTTTATGTTAATGATTGTGATGACAGACGTCAAAAATGAAAATTGAATTAATAATTATACTATGTTGGCCATTTACACTTTTATATTCAAAGAAAATATTTGATTTACTTACACAAATATAAAATGGTATAATAATGTTATACATGACAGACGTAATTTGTGTAAGCACGTGAAGGCGTTGTCTCAAGTGTTAAAACATGTGAAACAGTTCACCTTTGACTGGTTACTCAGTAGACGTCCCATGTCAATTGATTTGTGCAATGTTGTCGAATGGCCAACAAGTGTTTCAACAGTTCTCCTAAATTCAACTTATGAATGGCCCTGTTGTGGTTGCAATTAGTTGTTAAAGTGTGAAATATTACCGGACAAATATTGCCAGATAGGCGTTTGGTTTACGAGATATGATGGGAAACCCAATGAAAGTGGTACATTAACATTTAACATTTACTTATCTAAAAGTTAAATTCGAGAAAATCAAATTATGTAGAACATAGCAAATTATATTCCTAATATCAATACTATTGAATGATGACGACAATGACGATGAACAATGATAATGATGAAAGTGACTGTATTAATGGAGACATCGATGACGATTGCATGTTTTGTTTCCATTACAATGTATATTACGCTGCCGTAAATCGGTTAAAAAAAGACATGGTATCGTTATACTTCACCTATAATAATATTTTATATATTAACCATTTAAATTAAAAATGTGCAGCCTTAAAGGGCCCGAAGAGATAGGTAGGAGGTTTATTAACTATATTACACTTTAACCTAAAAGTGAACCTGTTTGTAGACATTCGTCTCTTTTTCTGCTATCCATTTTGGTTTATGATTCAATTCAAGTTCAAGTTATGAAAGCTAATAGTCTAAATATCCTGGGGGTAATTTCATCTCACCTACACACCTACTTTACAAACAGCAGCATCCCTGGTATTTCTAAGACAATGAGTTCAAAGGCTAAAGTCATACTGCTGCAGACTTTGAATTTGTTATTGACAACATAATCTTTTTATCTTGGGTGTTCTGAACTCATCATGCTATCCTGGTGGTTCAAGGAAGCGCCTCTAGGCAAGGTACGTACGCGAGTTGGTCATCGTAATTGTGTCCAAGTACTCTAATGAATATGTCTGGCGTTCCCATCGGCACTATCCTTGCTGCAGCATTTATATTTCTGGGGACGACTTAGTAATTAGTGGGTCATTAGCAACTATATCAATTAATTCTTTGCATCACGTTTATATAATCCATGGGTTATTCATGATTTAATATACAATATTAGTCTACGTATTAATGCCGTTTGCGTGTCCGAATTTAAATTACAAAAAGAAAATTTTCAAAATTCAATCTATGAATGCAAATTCTAAATTTTAAAATGAAAAAAAAAACCATAATAATATTTATAAGATCCGTATTATAAAAACATATTTGTGTCAAAGCTTTTTTTTGTTGACGTTCATCTGGGCCTACAGTACCAGTAACATCGAACCCCCGTCGAACCCTAGACCAAGCTTCACGTCCGTAGTCTTTTAGACTTTAGAAGCAATAGGCTATATGAAAGTTTCCCCCTCTTTTATCTAAAATGTATCCATCACTATCACTCTATAGAAGTGCAGTCTAGACCAAGAAAGTAGTATGAATTTTAAACTTTTAATCACAAACGATTGCTGTCACTGACATAGACTAAGGTTAAGTAATGTAAATCGTTATTAATGTCGATGTAAATGTTAGGATAAAGTCTACATCAATTCAACTTTTCAGTACATTAGTATACAGTTTTGAAATTCTTAGAACATGATACTTTTACAACACAAAGCTGACATGCCTGTTTCCAAAACTATTAGGCCTATCACATGCTAAATCGACTTCAATTAAATGTTATTTGTTATTGTTCATTGGGAAACAGTTACCAAAATTCAGTGTATATTTCGAAATTAAAAGGGTAATGGTCAAGTGTTATAAGACATACGCGACAACATGCCAATTAAACCATGGCATTAGAAATAGATAGTTACAAAATACGAAAACAGAACAAATACCATTGTTCCATATAAATACCGTGGAAGATAAAACGAACAAACGAACAATACATGGTCAATTTCGATTGCCAATTATCTATCCAATCAATGGAATTCCTTCATTATTACATAAAAACAAGTAGACCCTACTTTGTAAAACGTGTAAACAAGTCATGATACAGATTGTGTAAAAAAGGCTCTTTATATAACACGAATTCTTGTTACTTTTTAAACGTTACCTCTTTGATAATGTTCATGTGGTACATTATTACAATTAAAAAGATGTCTAATGTTGGCTTTTACTAATTTGGATATTATGTATCATAATCTCACTCCCTGATAAGATGATTTCAGGATCTCTGTACACGACGTTTGCAGTTTGAGTATCGATCAATACGGTATAATGAGTCTTACGGCTTTATATTCTTGACAAGGGATGACTAGGCAAATGATTCAGCGGTGAACACTGAGTCCAAACATAACCATTTTAAATAGAAGTTTAGCAGTGAGTAAAAACTAAAACTTAAACCCTTTGAATATATAAATGGGATCGAGTATTTATATGGACACTCATGATACAGTGTTATAGATAAAACCACGAAGGGCAATGACACTCGGGGGGTGCGGGTCCACTCATTAAAACATCTCCGAAAATATAAGTAGTGAGCATGGATTAAATAATCCAGTATAAACTGTACGGTAATTGTTTAATATATAGTATAACAACCTAAAGCTCTCACCTATTATATAAATCACTATACTAAAAATAAATTGTTGGTCTGTATGCAAGCTTCATAGTTTAAAACACAGTTTGGTACTACTTCTTTTTCTAAACTATTAAAAATGAGAAAACTAACACTAACCTCTATTCATTGAAACGTCAAATCTGATTTGTGAAGAATTCGAAAAGATTGAGAGAGTCTCAACAATTAAAATAGATATTGGTCAGCAAGGGGGTGGGCGTGGCAATGGGTATCTTCCAATGACATTTGAGAACAGGTTTTTTTGCCAAATTAATTAGAAATAATAAATAACAAGTTCCGTAGTTCGGTTCAATTGGTACTCAGTGTAGAATTTAGTTTACACTAGCGCATATTAATTCTGACATTATTTTGGAGAATGACGAGTTCGAATCCTCCATTGTTTAAAAAATAGAATTTGGAAATAAAATAGAAACACAAATGTGTAGGCCATGTACGTTGCACTAGGTATAAACTGATTTGCGGAATTTACGGAACAATATCGATTCCAGGTATTAAAGAAGTCGTTTCAGATCACGGAGCTTTTTCTGACAACAAAGAATGATTGTTGATTTATTTGTCGACTACAGATTTATTTTGTTATAAGTATGATACAACTGTCTTTATATTCCGCTTATAGATTTTATTTCCGTTTTAGGTTTTAGGTTTTAAGTCACTTGATCAAAGAGGCCACCCGTATTGGGCACTTTAAATGTACACGTACACCCCAAATCATTACACCTGAAAGTATTCTCATTCGAAAAAGTATTATTCAAAATATGTAAAAACCCTTGCCAAATACAACCACTAAAGTCGTTTTATGTGGTATATTTTTTATTTGTTTGTCGCGTAATTACACCGCAACTTCATCCGGCGTTCTAACCTGTCAAATTCTGATCCAAAGGCTAATAGAAAGTCCACTAGTTGTAGGTTTAAGTTCACAATTTTATAATATTCAGAAGAAACAAGCAAAATAATTTTGAAATTTGTACGTTAAAAGGAATTGGGCATATAGCTCAGATCTAAACAGAGGGCGCTCTCCAGACGACAAGATGTGCGAGGAATGTCTTGATATGCGAGAGTTTCAGTTCCCCACCGTTTATTAGTGTTTCCTTAAATTAATCAATTAAGGTACGATACATAAACTTAAATCCTAAATTTCTGTGTTTGTAGAATAATTATAGAACTAACCCCTACAGTACCAAATAAAACTATTTTTGTAATACTGACCGCATGATCCCATTCTAATGTTCAGACTGAATACTATTATTTTATATCTCATTTATAGATCCATGGTTTTAGAAGTACCACAAATGGTCGTAAACCTTTTAAAAATGTTCTCCTTGGTATATTACGTGAACATCAAACTTAAAATGTCTTAAAAGATCCGAAAAGCGTCACTCAAATAAGCCTAACTGTACTTTACTATGGTTTGTGTTGTGTTCTTGTTTTTAGCGTGAAAAGGTGAGAACAAAATAACAAAGTTGTTTTTGTGGTAGTTTTAATGATGGCTAATTGTCCGTCTCTTTTTAATCGACTTGGCTTGAGGAGGCGATGCCTTAATCCTATTTTTACTGAACACACTGTAATCACATGATGTCAATCAATTAGCAATGATCTTCTGAAAATGTAAACATGTACACAATAGTTCATGTAACACTTAAAGTAGGCCTATACTTCATTTAAATTAATTGATTTTTCTGCAAATGTGCTTGTACCGCTGCTTTACGCGGGAAAACAGGACAATTGAGATACGAATTGAAGATTGATCAAAACACAACCAGCACACAATTTGTAACAAAATCAACATTCTAACCTATTATTCTAATTTGTTATTCAGACATTAATTAATTAATTAAAATTGTTTATAATACCTACAATATTTAGTAATTCCATATAGATATTGACCGAATGGTAAACTCAGACATTAAAAAATTAGTAATTGAATTGAAAACATGACCTAATTTTGTTCTATTCAGGTCATTATGTCACAAAATGTTAAGTCAACATTTTGAATCCAGTGAACCATAAATGAGAAAAAAAATCAGTACTCTTTGCGTTGATGTTTCGAATCTATTTTATTTTAAAACGTCAAAATGTATCGTTATTGATTATGGTTCTGATACATTAATAAACAATATATAAATCAATTATAGGCTAGCCTAATTACACCGGAATAACCGCGGTGCACCGACGATATAATAATTATATTAAACTCAATTACAAACAAAACTGGTATATATAAGTCTACTGTTTTAATATGAATAATCGTATACTCTCTTAATGTAAAAGAGTGAAAATCCACTCTTTTCGAGTGAATTTTCACTCTTTTGAGGAGTGGTATTAAGGACCACTCTTCAAAGAGTGAAAACCACTCTTTGAAATAAGTGGAACTATTCACTCTTTGAAAGAGTGGGAAAAGAGTGGAAAAAGAGTGAAATAATATTGTCACTCTTTTGATAAAGAGTGATAGTCACTCTTTAAAAGGAGTGGGAGCTCACTCTTTTATAGTATTTTTACTTCTTTGAAATGCAGTACTGTAGTGAAATCTTAAAAAGTACTTTAAATCTGCTGGTTCAATGTATAAAATATCTCTAACAATAACACGACCAAAGATGGATTATAAAATCAAATATTAATTTGTTATCATAGTGCAAAATTGTTACTACTACTGCTGTAGATGACAGATTACGCACACAGGATAAATGAAATAGAAAAAACTTTAATTTCACTAAAATAGTAGCATTTATTAATTAATAATAAAGTTCAATGTAATATAGCACAATATGTTGGGCAACTAAGTGCTTAAAAATTAACCAAAATCAAGAGAAAAGTATATTAAGAAAGACAATTTTTTAATTAAAGCATACAAAGATTAATACAAATTTGGAATAAATGTAAGGCAATCTTTGACTTTATACACAACACCAAACAAGCAATAGTAAAACAAAAGTTAAAAAATGTATTACGTACGTATTTTACCTTTGCGTTAAATGGCTGTAATATTTAAAGTTGCATTCTCTACGTTTTTTCGACCTAATTTAAGGTCACAGACTACATTTTATGTAAAAATAAATAATATATGATCCTATAAAAAGAGTAAAGGCAGCCAGGAAAAAAAACATTAAAAGTATAAAATGACTTAAAAACTAAATCAAAAGCTAACACTACTGCCGAACCAGCTTCGGTAGCACAATGGTCACAGACAAGAAAATATTGTTCCGGATTTGTGGAAGGACCAAGGGCTAACAAAAATGGTTGAGTGAACTTGTCACTCTTGTTTTTGGAAAACGTGTCTACACTGGTGCCAATCTGTAAAAATAAGAAGAAATATCGTTGTTCTTATTTGTTTAATCAAAATAAGAGAATAAAAAGTACATTTATTTTTGTGTACTTTATGTCAATAATTGATAAACCAGGTACATAAAATAAAAATGAAACTACGCAATTGATGAAACATAATAGGACATTAATAATAGGACATTTGACAAATGTACTGTATGTGTGAATGAAACAAAACTTGTTAACAGCAAATTTATTTAGGCACAAAAGATGACTCAATTATTGTTACTGCTTGTGAATCAAGAATTATTTAAACAAGACCTTCTATTTTGTTACTTACTGGTTGATGTTGGATAAGGTAGTCAAGTGACTCTTCCCTACTGGCTCCTTTTGATTTTCCTTTGCCTTTCTTTGTACAATGTGCATTTGAAGATGGCAGCATCAGGGCTAAAACCTTTATGGCACATATGTCACCTGTAAATAAACATACAAGATATCAGTACTATGTTTTTAGTTTATATACCTAACTTTTCAATTTAAGCCATTTGACTTGTGAATAGGTATTGTAAATATTTAGATAAAGAATCGTCTTTTTAAAATGTAATACTGTGTACTACGCCTAGGCTGTGCACGCCAGCATACTTACAGTAAAAGAAAAACGTTCCATCTAGATAAAAATCCATCTGAAATGTCATCTCCATATGTGATCTTAAAATCAAGATTTATCTGTGGAAATATGTGAATAATTTCATTGTGCTAAGTTACATATCAAATATCGAGAGGTGTATAGGGGCCAAGCAGTAAGGCAGGGGCGCCACAAACCACAGCCATAACATTGGCAAGGCTCAGTCACTTCATTGTTCTGGTGGAAGAACAAGTCTTCTCGGATAAGGACTAAATCATAGGTCCAGTATACATACACTTAAATTGTCATTGTAAATATCTTACCAATCATGGCATGTCCTTTATTCGTGGAAACATTTCAAGCACTTTTGTTATTGTTGGATTTTTTGTTTTAATGATCGTTGACCTCATGGTGGCTGTCTCCTTAAAATATGTCCTTATCTGCACAGTATTTTCACGGTTAGCTGGGTGATACTTCATCCATTCAATCTTAAATAAAAAATATTTATATTTAAGAAAACAAAATTAAAACAATTTAATACGGTATTTGACAAAAAGGAAATAAGAACTGCTTTCAAGGTATTTATACCAAGTTGATCTTTTCTTTATACTAGAGTATAATCATTTTATCAGTTTAGACCACTACCAAATATGGTACACACTTAGCTAAGGGATCACCTTAAAGAGGTGCAGAGAGAAAGACTAGTAGTAATATCAACAGTGTGGTAAATTAAGATGATCTCTAAATTCTTTAGTCTTTACAAAGTGAGTTATAAATAACCCAACCTGTCATTCTTAAAGATCAAAGGTGTTATACTGTACTATAGTACTAATATAGACCTAAAATAGTTTGTAAGCATTTTTCTTCTGCCACACACTCATTTGTGTAGTCTAACTTAACTAGGCCTAGTATAGTTGTTTAAAACTTTATTTCATTCTCAGTGAAACAATGAATACTGTATTTAAAAGTTCCAACTACAGTACAGTTGGTTTCTATATTATCATTACAGCCAATGGCAACAGAGCAGCATCATTGGCAATCATGCATGAACATTTGTGTGAAAACACTAATTATAATTATAAAATTTGTTAAATGAGGTACAAATATATACTTATACTACTCTATCTAGCCTAGAGCCTAGCCTATCTATAAGGCTAGGCTTTGTTATCATATCACTTTTGGCCTAGGTCTAGACCTACTTACTTAAAATAGTACTAATTTAAAGGTCTAACATGATCGTGCATATAATAATTAAAATCGCTAGCTAGGCCTTCCTTCCTATGCTAGGTTTAGCCAGGCTAGTAGTACAGGCTAGTAGTAGGCCAATAAAAAAATGTGGCCAATTAATTTATTTAGGCCCTAAAACAAATAATATTAATTATTAATTAATATTAAATAAATATTATTAAATAATTAATATCATCATAACATAAGGAGAATAGACAAGCCTATGCTAGGCCTATGCCTATTATAAGTAGTAGGCATTTTGACAATTTCTAACTAGGCCTAGGCCTAGCTCTAGTGCGGCCTTAAGTTGTCATGCTATTTGCGTTTATTCCTCCTCCTGCAGCCGGACCGGTCTCCGTACGAGTACGTGCGAGTAAAGGGTAACAGGATGCGACCGGTCGACCGCGCCCTGCCTTCAGGCTAGAAGGATTATTATTTCAAAGTGTACAGTAAATTTGTTACTGATGTTTCTTCCTCGCCTCTCAAATATAATATGTCTCTATATTATCAGTATTGTAAATAATCATCTTATTCAATATTCTTACCTTCAATCAGTTTAATTGTCTCATTTTAATGCTAAATTTCTGAAGAAACTCCTCCATGATGACGATGTCACGCGATGGTGGTGAAAACAAAATGTCTCCCCATCAAGCACAAAAATTGCGCCAAAATTGCATACGCGTCTCTGATTGGTTCACGCGGTCACTCTTTTTTCACTCTCGAGGAGCGAACTGCTTTCAGCTATTCGTATTATTTTAGACGATTTTAACCACTCTCGGGGAGTGAAAAATCGCTCTTTTAGAGTGAAAACAGTTTCACTCCCCACAACGAGTGACGTTTTCACTCGTTTACAATAAGAGAGTAGTTGCAATAAGATAGAATCCTTTTGACTTTAGAATGCATTATACGTCACAAACAGACCTTTAATTAACTTGACACGCGACCATGAGGACGGTCTGCAGAAGTCTAACAAGTTCTAATTTGGATAATGACACGGTATTCAATACAGTAACGTCATATCGCCTTTTTCTAGTTGGCCGACTGGCGTAAATACTGTCGTAATGAGATAATATTTTCTAAAATAATAATATCGTTCTAATAATATATTTATATATATATATATATAAAACAAATTTGTAGTGATTAAAACAATGAAATAACCAAGTTTTCTGCTGTTATTTTATTTATATATATCGTTTCAAATTAATTAATTAAATTTCAGTATATCACCGGGCGGTTTAGAATTAATGTTCTTTGCCTGATGTGTTTATATATATATACATATATATAAACACAACAGGCATAGAAATAAATTCCAAACCGCCCGGTGATACACTGAAAATGATTTAATTAATTTTTGAAACGATAAAGATGAGGAAATCTGGGAGAATGAGAAAAAGTCGCCCCAACCGAGACTGTATATATGTGCCTCCTTTGTTTTTATTTCTTTTAATCTAGTCCACCCATGCAGCGCTTGTCTGCTTCATGTATTCTCAATTTCCCCCAAAAAAATCCGAACACTTTCACTTGAAGGGCTGGTGTTGCGCGAAAGCTCTGCTTCTTTTTCTGCCTGTTTTACTTGATCGTTTTGATGCAGCTCTTTGGTTATTTTATTATGTATCTCCACTGATATCGTCATCGTCATTTTGTCAGTTATTTGCCTTTGGGTTTATAAATATATGTAGATATTTTGTATTGTGCTTTTCTGTTCTAACTTTCAATTATGTCTATATTTATCTTTTTTTCTGTATTGAAATTGAAAGAATAAATGTTTAGTTGTATTGAATTAATAATATGATCAAGTACATACAAAATTAGGAAGATTTTGAAATGTGTCCAACAGGGAAATTAAATTCAATACAGACTGTGAGTAGAATGGCAAGTCTATCAATTCAGCTGGCAGTTACAACCACCCACGCTAGGTTCATAATAGTATAATATAACACAATTAACAATCATTTTTTCAAAATGTACTAAATTAACATTATCTGAACTAAGTCCTAATTAGCCCGGAAACCGCATTGTTTATATTATTTAGGCCTAATTATTTTTGATATAAATAAATTCAATTCAAATAATTACATTGAATATGTTTATAGTTATAGATCTTTTTTTGTGCTCTCAATCCATAAAAATTCCTTGTTAAATAATTGTTCATAATTATTTGACCATTTGGCTTTGTGGTGAATTAAAACGGACACTTCCAACAATGTTAAAATCCTTAACGAATCCAACCATAAGTTGGTCCTTGTCCATCCTGTAACCACACACGTAGTAAAACTAACACTATGGTATAAACATCTCATTACTTTTTAAAAGGTTTGAATAGAAACAAAAAATAGATATTGTAAGTAATTTGAAACATGTTGACGTTGCGGGTAGTCCTTTATACAGGAATCAATATAATATGCCAAAAATAAACCTTATTGTTTTAATAAATGCTAAATATATTCTTAAAATTCAATTGGAATACGATACCCAATGTTGATAAGACTGATCCATATGGAACGTATTTGTCCTGCCGCCCGCTGTCTTCTTGCAACTCACGGCATAATGTTCGGTGCGATACAAGTATCATTAAATTCGTTAAAAAATCACTTGTATCCTAAAGCATTGTCCTGTTATCACAGATTATATTTTGTGAATGATATCAATCGCGATACCCAAAAATTATGGAATGTTTTATTGGGTAATTAAAATAAAATTGGACGCAGCGACACTATATTGAAGTTATGATCAGATATTAATGTTTTGTCATTGCTACAGGCGATCGATAAACAAGACATCATCCTAATGTTTTTCATAAAATAAGATAGGCATCAACATTATTTGCGACAGATTGTACTTTTGCTGGTATTAAAAATACACGGGTGTACAGTATAAGTAGGTAGATCTTATGTTTCATTTAACATCATTTTTATATCAAACACTGACTGACACTCTCACACTGACACTCTCACACTGACAATCGATCCAAATCTCGTTTCATTTACATGGTTTTAAACAGATTTCGGAATAATTATGGACTATTTCAACTTAGCCTATGCATACTTTCATTATTAGATGTCTTTTTGTATATTTTTCAATCTGGATTTGTCTTTTTCAATATCAGATTCTCATGATTGATATTACATTTTTATCATTGCCATTGACATGAACATAATTCTACCCGATTAATGTTAGTTTTTTATGTTGAATCATATTAAATCCATTCATGACCTTTACTATTACATCATAATTTCTCATTTTCAACTTCCGTTCCATTCCGAGTAACGTAGTAATACTACTAATAGCCTCATATTTGAAATATCTCAATACGGACTGTTCAATATGAAAACGAATTTATATACGTATTTTAGTATTGTTTGTAACGCCTACGACAAAATGAGGAAAACTTTTCATAATACCGTACCCCTTTTACCTTATTGTGGTTATGTAGAAAGATTGAACATAAAATAAATACAAATAAATAGGCCTATAACCGTCCGCCCAGTATCGGTAATATTAATTGAAAGGTTTTAAAGGTCATTTTTTTCGAAACAAAATAGAAAACTCAAATACGGTGGTATACTTGTAATTCTAAATTAAAACAAATTTGAAAACGGTCTTTTAAGTATAAGGTGAAGGTGGGCTAGTAGTTATATACCTTGACATTCATTGTATAATGGCGAACGAAAGAGAAAAAAAAACAAATGTTCTATAAATAGAATATAAAGAGCTTCAAGCCATTCGTTAGAGAAGAATATAACAACGACGTGTCTATCAGTTTTGTTTTATTTACGGTCAATAAACTATTTTCGTAACACTTTGCGATATTTATTTTGATACAAGGTAATTCAGTTCTAAGAATAGTTACCTGAATTTAGTTGCATACTGTCCTTCGACAATGTTTTAGTGAGTTTTTATTTTTACGATATTCATTTTTGACACAAAGGTGATTCAGTTCTAAGAATAGTTGTCTGAATTAAGTAGTATTTATATTGAGTAAAGCAGAGTTATTACAACACACATTTACTAATGAATATCAATCATCATGGGGTTCTAGTTTATACAGCACTTGGGATCAATAAAAATGTAATAATACAATATTTATACAACAGTAGATAAAAATTAAGCGCGAATGAATACAGCAATTGTTGACGTAATTGGTTATTCAGACATCGCGTGAAGAGAAGTCGGCGTGAACATTGAATACAATTTCGTCCGACCGACGTAAAACAATAACACACACAATCTAATTTGTAAGTTCACAACACAGCAGCCTCTTATGAACATTATAGTTTTTCTTAAACATGATTCATACTGTATAGTTCCAATCTGTACAACCGGTAAAAGATTCGGTTATGTATTCTTTTACCCCGTCAATCTGACGTCGTGCTCAACAATCTTTTGGATACTGTGACTAGTAGGGATACCTACAATTTGAGTAATTATAATATTAAATTACTACGCAATATCATACGACAAATAAACTACGTTTCTGATTAAAATTAACTGCAGTATTCTGTAAAATCTCTATAGACCTATATAGGCCCTAGTATTTGATTTACAAATTAACTTTAATTGAGAATATGAAAACAAAAACAGACTAGATTTCGGAAATAAGAACCTATTTTTAAGTACCTCTCACTGTCAACTCATTGCCTACACATGTTAATACACGAAGATCTCACGCTCTGTGTGCCCCAGGTAGGCTATGAAGAACAAAGAAGAAAATTGAAGCAAAACTTCTGTTTACCACGTAAAAACAACAACTTAACTTAATAAAATTACTTAAGTGATACGCGGATAAGTGTTTCGATAAATAACTGAAAAAACTCTTAACTACGTAATTAGTGGGTACTTACTTTTACCGCAGATTATATTGCAAAGCGAACATTAGGCACGTCAGACTGAGGTAGGTCCTGTTGCAACAACACCGAGTTAGCAGTGACAGGCCTTCTCTGGTTGTCGGCTTGTTTAGGAGGCCTACTTAATTCATATCTCACAGTGGGTTAATTATGATCCTCCGACCCGCGGGCATATCACACAAGCTGTTAAAGGGTTTAATAATCTATAAACAAATTACACTCGATTGAAAACTATTATTATTATATTAAAAACTATTGGAATATTACGAGGACCTATGAGTCATTGTAAACTGTAAAATTACATAACTCAACGCTATTTCATGAATTTTAATCTATCGATATTGGGCAATCTCTTGTTTACACGTAGTAATCTTGTTTAGCAAGAGGATTTTAGGAAACAAACAATTGGCTAATTATCTCCTTACAAATGGATATCAGGAAAATAATTGCCTTATTTATATCACGTGGTTACGGGATATACAAGAGTTTAGCAAGGGGATTAGCTTTCATGGATTAGACCGAAGTGATTACTGCAGAGACACTTTCGGGACCCAACAGAGTGTCCCTTAAATAGGGGTGTTCCGGATTAGGGGTTTGTAGTGAGATGCAGTTACTTGTGAATAAGTTCATTTGCATATAGGTGTATTGAGCTAATTTGCATATCAATTTACAGGTTGTTGGTTCGTATACTTATATTTTTTTTCAGTTTGAACGTACGATAACATAGAATGCTTAGGCCTAAATAATAAAACACTTTTAAAGAATAATAAAAGACTTGAATTCTAATGATACCGTATCTAATCTGACTGTTTTTATTTGGTTTAACATGGCGACGAGGATTTCGAATTCAAGCACAGGTATTTTGTGTATCTTCTACAGTACGGTAATTCAAATATCTCTTATTATACCATATATTTCTTATTTCTACGTTGATAGTAAAGAAGAGTAAATTTCACTCTTCACTGATTGGTAGTAAAGAAGAAATGCAGAAAGCAAAAGTTTTTCTGTGTGGCCAGCAGTCGGAAAAGAATCATGGCCAGCTTACTCTTGAGTGTGTCTGGAATTAATGTTAGTTATTGAAAACCCTGTTTAAACATTTCATCCTTAATTACACAAACACCTTAAGACGTTTGTTGATGCTATGACGTATTAGTATAAATGGCCCTAAATTAATTAATCAATTACGATAAAGAGAATGTTGGATTATATTCAAGAAATACGATATTCTTTAATGCACCGAAAGTTAAAACTTTTACAGGAAGGACACTTTTGTGACCTTCGCTGCTGTTGTCGTCTTTACTTCTAAAAAAAAACAACTTTACGTTACGGACAGACGGACTGTATCATTTAAGTCGATAAGAATATTAATATAAAATAATAAATACAATTATAACAATAATGTGTTACATTACACCATTTCTGTTTAGTTAATGTTGATACATTGTTAAGTATTTAAGTCTTTTTTTATTTTTTATTTATTAATTTTTTTTTTTTTTTTTAATTTTTTTTTTGTTGTTCTCTTCATTTTGATTCATGCCATGAAATAAATTTTATTATTTATTTTGTGTGTATCTAAACATTTTTATTATATTTTTTTTAAAGTTCGTTTCATTTATTTATTTTTATTTATTTATGTTTTGTATTTCACACTACATTCTATTATTTTTACATTTATTTTGATTCATTTTTAAGTTAATAATTTGATTTATTCTTGTATGTTTTTACTTGGACGCACCTTTATCATCAAAGTGTGCCACTGTTGTAAAAGTGAAGTTTCCAATAAATTATTATTATTATTATTATTGTTATTATTATATTTATTATTATAGATGTAAATAAAGAAATAATAGAGCTGTATACAGTATAATTAAACACTCTATCTGCCGGGGTTGTTTTTCCCTCTCTAAAACGGAAGACCTCCTATGCACACATTGGTTACCCGAACCTTCTGTCTTATATACCGCAACTATAGATGCATCTTCATTGATATCAAGGTCAGAATTGTGGGTTAATTGGTCACTTCATTTTGATTGGGGTTCTGTTGAACAACTTGTCAGAATCGTTTTTCAGATATTACGTGCCTACTGCTTATGAATTTAAAGAATTTCAATATTGACTTGCTAATATTGAGAAGTTTCATGTTTTCCAGATGTACTGCAATAATTTTCGTGCAAAATACTTTGTTCCCTACGACGAGCACCCTGCCAGGGAAAACATTGTTTTAACATGCTAACTAATCTATCGCTTAATGTAGGCCTACTAGTACTGGTTGATGAATTTTAGATTAGATTATTAAACATTCTTGGAAACCTGTAATAGTTATGTAGTATGTTTATACGGCAGGTATAATTTTTTTCAATTGTTATACTGTATCTACAGTAGACAATAGAATATCCTCATTGGAATTAATTAGGAGAGAAGGGATGGAACTGCATTATAATAATATTGACGTTATGTATTGACGTATACAAAATTGTGGCTCATACATAAACATTTTCATTTGGGCACGTCGGACGGGTATCAGAGGCTTCTTTATTCTAAAACAAACAACAAAGCCTTCTTGAAGGATCATGTGTTTGCCAGCGACCCATGGTCGCGTTGAAGGTATGAATATTATGATTATACTTCAGTGATTAATAGGCAAGTAAAGAAGGAATTTACAATGACAATGTTAAATTGTTGTACAAATAAGATATGAGAAGAGGTTGGTTGGGGTAAAAAGATATGACAGTAAATATGGTACACTATATCGGAGTGCTGTGGATGACATTAGTACACTTCAGCAGCCGATTCACGTGCGGTGTGTCATGCCTAACAACAAGCAACTAACAGAGCTGTGTTTCATGTCAACAGACGGTAACATATGCCCATCTATATATCACAGGTGTGGCAGCATTTAGTATATAACGAATAATGGATACAAAATACATGGGTATATGAATAATTTGTAAAAGTTACGTAGCGACCTAGCCTTATAACGGCCGTTTTAGGTCTAATTACGGTATTCTAACAAGAAGAACAGTAGAAAGATCAGGTAAATTATAATATATACAGTATTCAATATAACTTATTAAAGAAAATAAATAGGCCTATACACTTTTAATTCAATTTGGTTCGATAAGCTTATCATATGAAGTGCAAGTTCGTAATTTTTTAAAAGCTCACAGAAATGTGTCCTTTGTTTGGTGTGATCTTATAGGTAAACGACTCAATTTATTATCGACGCGGAATTTGTTTTTGTGAGCCTTATCTGTTAAGCTTCCCTTGAAGAAAAACCATGGCCAGTACTGTCATGATATCTTCCTTAGCATTCCAGGATTCAGTGTAACGCTTCCAATGTGTTGAGTATGACACGCCGAAATGGGAATTTTAATCTAGGTTATTAATTCACACGGATTTTACACCACACACCCTACGATTATTATCATCCATGTGGGTATCGAGTAAGGACATTTCACAGACAAGATTAAAATCGAATTAGATCAGAAATAGTTTCATCTTGTTGTATGAATAAATAAAAACTTACCGTATTAACACCCGTATCACAATTAATAGGGCACGTTAATGTATTCTATAAAGTATATCAACTTTATAATTATGGAACGAGTCAAATTACAATTTAAAGTAGGCCTATTTTTGATGCGATTTTAATTCACGATCTGTGCAGACCAATAAATGTTTTTTTTACAGTAGGAACTGTGTAGTTTACATTAAAATGAGAATATTATATCACGCATTTATTAAAACACATGCATAATAAAAATAAACGCCATCAAAAACATCTTATAGGCCTATAAATATAACTTTAATTTACGATTAACGCCCACGACTGAAAATCGGAACCCTATATGGTTAATTGTGAAATTTCCAATGGCTATTCGTCGAAAGTGGGCAGATTATTATCATTAATAGCATTCGCTTTCGTAACAATAACGTTTAAACTAATGTATGGCATTCAGTTAATTACAAACTTTATGTTGGGCTCGTATTGGCAAAAGATTGATATATATAATATATATCCGTATTTGTCTATTGACGAGTACCACTTACTCTTGTAGTGGACACGTTGTCCATACGGTCTGTGAGCAACAATTGTACTTCAAATTGATTTACATAGACTCAAACTGACTGTTAATTTAGGGATCTTACGGATGAAATGCGTTCCGAAGTAGGGCTATCTTGTCACATTCCTTTAGATTACCAAACACGAAGCAACAGGTTTAATTAATCATATCCACATGGTTCTTGATATTATGACTCATTAAATGTCATGATTATCAATCATTTTATTTTGTGTGTACGTGTATCACTGGAATGTATGCTCCCTCAGTTTTACCGATCGGATGATCATTATTGATTTCAGAACTGTCCGCGACAAAACAGCACTGTTGCCGCGGCATATCACGAAGAATGAGGAAGCAATGATCGGTCGTCATCCGCATCCGCCGGCTGCCACATCAAGTAAACTACTGACCAATCAAAATCCAACATACGCACATTTAGAAAGAGGGCGCCAATGAAGTTTTGTAAAATAACTTATTTGAGTACTGTAATAAGTAAATATATCTCTATTAGTACTGTTAAAACCATGCGATTAAACTGAGTATCATTAAATCGATCATCCATTAAATATTTAATTAAAATAAATATTTTAGACTAAGTTGGTACTGTTCTCGTGAGTTTACAATGAGTTTTTAATTTTTAAATTTTAAATTCAACTCATAACTTAGGCCTAATATAGAATAGTATCTTCAGTATACATTAGTTGATTCGTTTTGTGAGAACCTCAGGAAACGAAATCTATGTGCAATTTCTAATAACTACAACGCCTATAATACGTATCTATATGGGTGTGCACGCACTGAATCTTAATGTGCATGTTTGCAGTCAAGTAGGTTGGGTATCGATCAGCGATATCCTGCTCTATGATATTATTATTAACTTAACAAACCCTCTAATTAATATCTCACTAAAACAATTAGATGGGATTCGAAACCAATGTATACCGGTTGTAAATCCGAAGCACAACGAATCAGCAAACAGCTGGCTAGCAGAAAAACGCCTTAAAATATCCCATAATGTGATGATAGTTAGAAGACGTGTGTATTGTATTTAGACATAATACCGAGCGTGTATCGGGTGGGAATGAAGAATATCCTTGGTGTTCATTAGATCGTAATAAAATTATCACTTAAATGCTAAATCAATATTAAGGCACGTCTTAGAGGTTAATACAAGCTGATAATTCGTATATTAATATTAATCTAGTAATAGGCGCTTGAATGATTACATAGTTCATGAACGCTCTTGAACAAAATTAGAATAATTAATAAAATTAGGCCTACTCAGCGCGTCTTTCCATTAATATCTAAAAAGGAATCAGCTATAACGGAAGGGAAGCAGTGTGGTGACATTTTAGTTATTCCTGTAACAGGGACCCGATGCAGCAGCACTCACAACCATATGCACCATTTTAACAAGCTAATCCTGATCTTCGATGTTTATTATTAAAATTCGAAGTAAAAATAATGCGGGTCTAAACAAAAGGCATTTATAAAAGAAAACGAAAAGGGTAAACCAGGAAGGGAGGGAACAGCAGACAAAAAATATAGACAGGATATAAAAATGAAAATAGACAGAAAATGTGTCGCAACCTTACCTCTCCACGCATACCCCTGTCTTTTCTTCATTCTACACAAGTAACTACAAAAACTAATCATACATCTATCATCCCTAGTCACTGAATAATAGTTATTCTTTTTTTGCTTCACTCTCCATTTATTCTATGATTTGATGTAATCGTAAATGACGTAATACGAAAACAGTTTTTAATATGCCTACATTTATTCTAGTAAAGTGATACTATACTAAAAAAAAACCTCATGGGTTCCTTAGTTCTACATCCGCCCACGTAGAAAGAAAACAGATTATTATGTTTTCTAATATAATCTATTCACTACTACAGTAATGGAAGAATTAACGAACATGTCTCTATCAATCTGCATTTGAATAGCTGTTACCAGGTGTTGCTATCGATCCGTAGCTACCTCTCCGGAGAAAGCAATTAAACATCAAATGCTAAATAAGTTTTTACGTTTTTACGTAAATAACTGAAACGGAAACCATTTACGGTTGTAAATCGATAGAGCTAGATGCTTGAATGAAACATACACGTGTAAAGATGAACTGTGTTATGCATACATCAATGGGTGTTATTTAAGACAGTGTATACAAATAGGAAATGGGGAAAGTATAAATAGCACGCAGCAGTGTTATTCTTAAGGGCATCCATGTAAATATATACACACAATTGTCTTTTGATTGTGTTTCCCCCCGGCAATATAAGATACATTCCAAATTATATAATTACATTTATATTACAAATATTTTACACTTTAAATATGCCTATACAATTGGACAATAATCAAGCTGTTTTTAAAAATATTAATCATTATTTGAAGATTCCACCTTGTGGATTTCTGTTAATAAGGCCCTCAATTTGGTATTTCCTTTCCAAGATATGTGCTGTTCCATCATACCACGTTGGAGTAAAAAAAAAGATAATCAGATTTAAACGGGCATATACAATGAAAGCCCATGCCCTAAATGAATGGAGTAGGCAAAGCAGAAAGGCTACCTGACTCCTATCTTTCACGTTTCAAGTTTATTGTTTCACACAATACAATACAATACAATATGAACAGAAACATAAATTAATAAATACAATTGTGTGAGGAGGACGCATTAAGCCAAGGCTTTAAGTTTGGTCCTCCTTTACACAGTTATTTGGAAGTACAAGCAGTTCTGAGTACAAGAAACATTTAAACATCGCACGTCATTACTGGTTACTTACCATAAACGTTGACCGTACTGCCATTTTATATACTGTATTTATCGCCAGCGTTGAACAAATAAATTGTTTGTTTGTTTGTAATTTTGTTCACGTATGGGGGCGTTCAGGTATGTACAATTGATATATTGAAAGTATAACAATTAATACAGTAAATTAAAAACAATGTTAATTAATTCAATGATTATAATAATAATAGAATCTATGTAAAAATTAAAAAGCCACAAAAAAGGACAAATTTAATTTGGTACGTGCCTTCAAACGAGTAATTATATCTTTTATCGTCTCGTAAAACATTACTTTTCTTAACTTGTCTTAATAATACTATTAGGTCCATACCGTATTTGATAATATTCACGTACTTACCTTATCCCGAGGAAACAAAATGCAATCGAGTTCCCTCCGGTGATTTAACTGCCTTCCTCAGAGAAGATAATTGAAGATGTTCGGGTTGACGCCGCGAATTTGTCTATAAATAGATGTACTTGCCATTTGTGATGACGTAGTAAATAAATTTAACAACCGTAAACTAGGAAATAATTTCTGAAATGTTGCTATGTAAAATCTTATTCGGGATATCATTTTCTTTAATGACGTTAATGTACATTAAACACGCCTAAACGATTTAAAGACGGAAAATAGTATATATAGAATTGTTAGCCCATATAGCACATATCAGGTGGGTTTTATTTTGAAATTACATTTAATGTAATAGAATACATTACATGTTGTGAAGGAAACACATCCTGTTTGACGTCCCTTATCTTCGACCACCAGTGGTACTTACGAGTCGGTTGGTCCGCCACCGCCTTGTGTATATGTATGTTATACTGTAGGCCTTATGAGTCGATTGGGTAGATCTAATCTAATCAAATTTTTGTCAAATTATACCATTTTAGTTAGGACTGAGATAATGATTGATATTGTTCATAGTTGTAAGTTTTTTCTACTTAATTTACTCTCACATGTTGTTAGATCTGTTCATCAGTGACGGATCCTAGATTTGAAAGTTGGTGGAACCGAGGTCCTACAAATTGTAAGCGCTGATTTTATTGGTGCTTTGATTATTTCATTAAAATTTAGGCAAACAAATAATAGGCCTATAGGGCCTATAATAAAATGATGTTATCTTAATAATAATAATAATCAATAAGTAAGGGCAACAGTAAAAACAAAGGTCACGTTTATCTATAATTAGTTGTTGCAATTATAGTTTTATTTAAACTTTATAAAATATAAATACGAAACGAAAACTGCCAAGTTCCAGGACTCTGTCTATAGCCAGTGTCTGGTGTGAACTTAATGGTCATCCATGGAGTTTTGCCAAATATATATAATAGAATATAGGACTACATTAGAACAGGATGGAAGCCTACATAAACTTTAGTTACATTAAAGATATATTGTCCCCCAAAAACATGAAAAATGAAGATTAATTAAATTAGACTTTGAATATGTTATTTTGTAGTCTTAATAAAGTTAATCACTTCCGTAGAAAAAAATAATAATGTTTTCACTTATAAAATGACAAAATAAATGGTTAAATTTCACTAAAAACCATTGGCTGGCAGCCAATTTGACAATTTTTTGCTTTAAATTACAGTTTTTTCAGGTAAATACATTTTTTTCGATCCGATTTTTGGTCAAAGTGAATAATTATTATGTGACATTAAAATGGCATATTCAACAAAAAAAATGTAACACAAATTTTGTCAGGGGGACAATACATCTTTAAGGGAAAAAATCTCCTCTCTAAAAGTACGTAAGTTACAAAACTAAAATGTCTTTAAAATAGGTCTAAATGTTGAGATCCACCGGTTAAGTGTTTGTTGTATACGATCTTGTTCTATTTATGTGTAATAATTTCTTGAACTATGCTGGATCAAATTTCTATTTACAAGTGATACAATGTCGCCAAGCTGTCCATTCATATTTTTGTCTTGCGTATAGTAACCAAGGGAACGTATTATAGCAACTTCATTGATGGTGTAAACCAATCGGGATCGCAATTGCAAATAATAGTTCATTCACTAGCTCTCACGGTATTCTTAAAACAACTGAACAAGCCTATATTTGAATTAATTGATAACCAGAACATGCACGTCTTATGTTTCAATGTTATTGATATGACGTTTGAGGCTAAGGTAAAATGTCGACAACAATTATATTTTGATTTTCATTTACTTAATACGTTGATAATGATGATATGAATAAAGAAAAACTTCTTCAACTTTATCGATTTTTATAATGTTGTTATCAAGTTTCTCAAGTAATACGTAATTGACGTCAGAATCACGTCATTCTAAGCACGAGAACTGTCAGGGCATTTTCGTAGTGAAGGTGGTTTCTTATGCTATCATGTTTAAAAGTACATTGAACGTAAAAAAGGTTTTTAATACGCCTTTAAAGATTCATCCTCCTGAAAAAAAAGAATTATGTTTTTGTTAAAACATGCGATTTTAACTGTCACATAATATTTTACTTGAAAAAAAAAAAGATAATTAAAAAAAAAAACACACATTGTCAATGACTGGAAGTTTTGTTGAATTTAACCGTTTATTTTTTCTATTTAAAACAACAAAAACATTACTTCTTTTTTTTCCAAACAGAACTTTATTAAAACTGCGAAATGGCCCTCAAAATCCATTTATTAATCTTCATATTTTATCTGGGGGGGGGGGGGGTGATCTTTAATGGTTATATAAAAAATGTAATGAAAATTTCAAGATCATAGTTAGGCCTAATTAATTTATTATAGAGCTCATAAACGGGAAACTTAATTTTAACTCGTGTACTGGTGTTAATATCGTAATGTATTGTGTACATGTGTATGTTTTAAGGACCCCATTGGAATATTAGGTTCGACATTGGAACAAAAAACCGAAAGACCGTCATTTTACAGAAGACCACACGGTCCTTATAAATACATCTTTCCTATCAGAATTATAATATTCATCATTGTGTTGTACATTCTATATTCTGAAAATAGGCTGGCAGAGTTCAATTTTAATTGAACGATATCGAACGTAATGAAAGGAGACATCACTATCCAGCCTAAAGTAATTCTTTTTATTGACCTGTCTAAGATCTACTCATCTCACCAAAAAACAATGTTTATCAACAATCACCTTGTAATTAATCGATGCAGTACCGTATGCTGTATTAAAGGTTACGTTGTTCCCTTGTTATGTACAATTTAAATAGGCCAATAAATCCTAAACTCAGGTTAGTTCTCTTTTTAATAAAAAAAGCAACCATCCATCTGTGTTTATTAGACTTTATTGGCCTCTACCCTGCGAAGTTAGGTAACTGTTATTATGGTGACCGTGAAAGTGAACTTAGCCGGGGAAATAATTTGGTTCGAACGGGCTCAAAGTAACGCAAGAGGTGCGATTATCGTCTTAACTAAATGTATATAATATTTCTACTGGCCGCATTTAACTAATTTAAAAAAAAAAGTATGGTTCACTGCAATATTAATTAAAATACAGTAGTAACAAAAAAAAGAAGTTGAATGGAGCAAAGTTGTAAATATATCAACTATTACTTGATGTTGACAGTGGTTTAAATTTAAATACATTTTGTTTACTTTATTTCAATCATTTTCTTGCAGAGAAATTATGAATATTTATCAGTATATTTACGTGTTATTATTGGTGGTTATCAATGCGTGGATATTTTCCACCCTAACTTTTTTTTCAAAGGTGGGCGGGGATCCCACGTTTCGTAGACAAATTCATTTGTTTTGCATCTTATATCCCCTCCCCATATAATATTCAAAACGGATCTTTGATGGTTATGTTATTTATTATGCCTTTCTGTATACACAGTGCATTGACATGTTTGTTTATCAAAGCAAGATTGGCATAAAACATTTAGATAAACAAGAAATATTTCTTTTTTTTTTTCAATTTTTTTTTAATGTCATTTTATTGTCTCATAATAGTTATTTTACCTGAAAAAAAATGTAATTTAAAGTAACAAATACTTCATAATAATAATTTCTGTCACTTTAGTTAATTTTATTGCTAAGGTCAAGTCTGGGGGTCACTTCATCACCCTAGATATTTCAAGTGTGAAGTATCCTATTACAAATACAAACTTTATTGGACTGTCTCGATAATAATTCAATGAATATCTGACAGTGAATATACCAGAAATGCTTTAGGATTTGTAATTTTATCATGACAATAGACTCTTTTCCCAGACTTTTTTTGGGTCTACTGTAGCAGCTGGAATCAATAAATTATAGTGGAGTTTCCATTTCGCAAAACTGTCGTCCTTAGAACTATAACTGCTGCTTGCTTTAGCTTCTGATTGAGTAGTCCTAATGGGACGTAGCGGGCTAGAGCAGCAGCGTGAAAAAACAATCTAGTTAGTGGTGAAACGGGGGTTTTCCCTTATCTATTGAACATTTCCCACTACCTTCAATATATTAAAATAAAGTGGAATATAAAATCATACATCAATTTAACTTATATACAGTAATAGGTGATACAATAAATACAAAATAGATTTGTTCACGATTTTAATATTTTCTCATTACTATCAGATGATGTGCAACTTTCAAATTTAGTGTCGAATAAAACAAAACAAACTCGAAATAATAAAATATTACAGTATTACAATGACAATAAAATAAAGTTTTTCTTCAAAATTACCATCTATCATTACCACCATGTCATTTGGGCTACCAATGAGGTAAATAAACGATTCATTAATTAGATTAAGTCATTAACATCTTTTCTAAGGTCTCATAGGCACCTTTAAAAAAAAAATAATAGCCTCGATGTAATTACAGTATTATTATTCACCTATCATAAAAAAAATCTTTTACCATTCGTTTAACATATTATTATAAAATCATTATGTACTTTATTATTATTTTTGAATTTGGTAGATCAAATTTTTTAACAAACAACGTTTGATGGAATAAACAGCATAAAAAACGTTCAATACTAGACAATGAGCAATCCTTATACACACTTACAAGTGACAAATCACAAACAACTAAGAATAAGATACTCATAGTCTTCATGGTGAAAAAGCTACTGCACATCAGGTATACACACGATATACAGAACACATAGTATTCACAAATTATTTCAGAGGAATCGAGGAACTTTGAAGTTCAATGTTTTAAATGTTATTAACAAGCAATGAAATACGAGGTCTCTTTCTGAATGCTGCCAAGACAGTCTGTTTTTCTTTAATTCGTTCTTTTAATTGCTTTACACGATCTTCTCTTGATGTGCAGACCTCACTTAAGTCTTCCTCATGTGGTGATTCAGTTCTCGCAGTAAACTGATCTTCTTCCTCTGACACTGGTTCTTCTTTTATTCTAACAATCTGTGAGGAACTTGAAGAATCTTCAGTGTCAGAAACTGGTTCCTTTTTTATCATTACAAGAGGAAAATCCGTATTTGTATTTGATTGATTTAATAACGAATTCATTGCTAACTGTTGTTCCTTTAAAAAACTATTCAAGTAACCATCACTGGGATCCATAGGTTCCTCTTTTATCACAATTCTATTACGCTTTAATTCCTCTTCAGTTTCTGAAGAAGATTCAGTATCTGTTAATGCTGTACCAATTGGCAATGACATTCTTGGAATCTTCTTTTTTCTTACTGGTCTATTTTCAATTTGGGCATGCTCAACTCCTTTTAACATTTTGCAAGATGCTGATCGACTAGTTAATTCTGCATCGCTGCTCTGTGATGAATCTTCAGAATCAGAGGAACATTCCATTTGTGGAAAATAAGCTCTTTTCTTTCTCTTTCTCGGTGAACTTCTTTTGTGTTTTCTGTGTTCATACTTCTTTGATTTTTTCTTTTTGCTTTTCAATTTAGAATTCTTATCAACTATTTCGTCTAGCTTAGCTGGTTTTGATCCCAATGTATATTTCTGTGAATTAGGTTTCTGTTCTACAACAAAGTTTACAATGGGTTGATGTGTGGCAGCAATGTATGTATGATCTGTGGGAAGTATCATGTTCCCTTTTCTATAATGTGCTGCAAGTAAGTGTTCAATATTTTTATTTGGTGATGTAGTTTTTTGTGTGTCACCTATTAAGTAAGCAGGAGACTGGATGTTATTTGTTGGAGCTGCATTTACAACTTCTTCTCTTACGACTTGTTTTAAACTGTCATTTGCAGATTTTCTAAAAAATAAACTGCCACTTGAATCAGTGGATCGGACATTACAACTTGTTGGATTGTTTGAATTTTGTACCAAATCATTTTTGCTTGCAAATGAAAACACAGAAGTGATTTTAATTTCAGATGTATTTGAAACGGTTTGGCTAGCTAGGCTTATAGGGTGTTTTGCTTGAGAGTCAGTGCTCTGCACAAATAACTTATCTTTCTGAATGGACTGTTGTGGTGGTATTTGTTTAGATACTGGAATCTCCTCAAACTTTTCAGGCAAAACTACCAAAGGTGTATTAGTATGTGTTTTAGGTGGTATAATATGGCTAATATTTCCTTTAGCTGGCTTGACATGGTTAACCCAGTTTTTAATAACCATATGACGCTTAAATTTATGATTCTCATCCAGTACATTTACAACTCTTTCAATACCAAACATATTTTTGGAATCAGCTTCAGCCTGCGTTACTGGAACATAATTGCTGTATGACATACCATTTTTTATGTAAATAACTCTCTTACATAATCGCATACTTTTGGGATTCCTATAAATAAAACAAACAAACATTGTAATATCAACAACATACAGTAACATTACAAGTTATATGAAGAATTAGTAATGAAGCACAGTACACCCCATATTATAATTTTGGAACATAGCACTAGTGAAATCACTAATCAATTGGATGTTAGAATATAGAATGTCAGCAAATGTGCATATAGACAAACAACACAAAATCCATTTTTTCCATTGAATTAATATATCTGGATTGCCAACAATTACAAAATACCCTCAAATTCATCAAACCTAGAGTAAAGCATACATCCTACTCAATATTGCGAATTGTCAATTATTAATGAAATATAAATCCAAAGACAAATTACTGAAAAACATGACAATGCTGACAATATTAATGAAATATAAAAATATGCATACCCATTAGATTTGTCTTTGTATGGAACAGCAAACAAGGCGGGAATGCTCTTTGATGAAAGAGGGGCAACATGAACTTTTTCTATAGACTTCATTTTCTGAAAGAAAAAAATAATAAACTCATTTCTGAAATTTTATTTTGAGTAAAACAGTATGAACCTAGTAAAAATGTCTATGTTACTGTTAGTCAAAACACGCTAGGAACTACTGTATAACAGACAAATACCATACTGCAGTCTATGAAACTTTTCCAAAAACCAGACCAAATCCAAAAAGGTCACAATTTATTTTACCATTAAATACTAAAAAACAGAAAACCAGGACAAGGGTGTCTGTTTAACCTATAAATAAATAACATCTTATAATACAGATGGAAAAAAAAATTGTGTTTCAAGCACAGCACAAATTGTCAGCATTCAAGATTGTTGATTTTCTGTTACTGGAAAAAAAACCAAAACAAATTGAGGGTGCTAGGCTAGCAAAATTCACTCATGCATGCAATTTGTTAAAATAATGTACAGGGTTACAAAAACATGTTCGAACAAATCTTGGGTTGGTTAGGCTTGAGCAATATAAATGTTTAGGTCTATTATTCATAATAAAAAGGTCTGTTTCGTTGCTGAGGTTGTATTTTATTTAGGGTGTTTTCTCCCTACTACCACTGCTGTGAAACACCTTCAAATTGAGTTGCTGTTGTCTACAAACATTATTTGCTCCTAAACAGTTATCAACATGACACGAAATTGCTATTTTTTTTTTAAACGCTGCACCATTTACTATCACCGAGAACAAATAAAAATGTGGTGAAATGAAATTGCAATGCCGTTGAATGCAATTCTAAATTTAATTTCTGTTACTGTTAATTTTGTTACAGTAGTGTATCTTAAGGAATCGTTAACATTTACTATACCTTTGTATCATTATTTTTAGAATCAATCATTTCTACAGGTAATTGTGAGACTTCTTTTTCGGGACTGGCTTTATCATCCACAGTAATCTTCTCAGGTTCCTTTACTCTTGGTCTCTCGGGAAAAACCGGAATATTTCCTGGTTTTTTTTCTTGACTTTGATACAACTTGATGGCAGTTTTTACATCTGCAAGCCATTGATTACCAACCAAAGACTCTTCCTTATATTGCTGTTTATTTTCATTTGTCAGCAAAAGGCAATATTTGTCAAAGGATTTGCAATATGACATGTAGAGATTTAACCAATTTATCAATTGTATATTTAATGAATTTGTATCTGCTCCATCTAAAAACAAGTCCATAATTTTGTCTTTTTTAGATTCTAAATGTTTGAAGTTGTCCTTAAGGGTCTTTTTCAGTGTCTTCTCTGTTAATAAGAGATATTTGGTTGTTGGTTTCCTAATACGCTTTTCCATCAAAGAAACTTTTAAGCGCAGAGGCACAATTTTTGCTTCAAAACTGTATCAAAAGATACTGAATGGTTTACTACAAAAAGAGAAGAACATGTGCAGGTGAACTAAAACATATCAGAGCAAGGGCTAAGTTTAATAGGCTTGATTTGATGGAATCAGTAGGTCTAAATGACAGTACATTATAATATTTTATCAACTAAGCATCCAATTTAAAATGTGTCCTTTATATTTATTTAAAAAAACCCTATTTATTCATAAATTGTTTAAACTACCTCTGTATGGATGTATCAACTGTATTAACTTTAACATTTTGTTTAGTTTTCACTAAATATTATTGTGTTGAAAAAAAAAAGAATTTTATATAAGTAAGAAACTGTTTTTAACTGTAAAATTCAGTAATTTTTTGCATTATAAATTGTAATGTTTTTAATTATTTATACAGTTCATTATCAAAGCACTAAAATCAGAAAATCACAATACAGCACACGTACTGAGAGGCCACACAACGTACCCCACCACCGACCGACGGCTGATGATCAAAATAAAACAGAGGGCGCTATACATATACCGTATATACTGACGTAAATTCCACAATAAAAAGCCGGTAAAAAGCACTCTGTTCACTACCCATAAAAACACTATTCATGATTTCTAACCTTGCATATTGTAATCGACAAGTTATGCAAAGAAAGCAAAATGGTATTCATCAAGCCAGCTAGAGACCTAGGCCTGGTACAAACAGTCGCCAGTAGTCCTACATAGTAACAAAATTAAACAAGCAGGCTGCTAGAGAGAGGCCTACGTAGCCTAGCCTCTAGTTACGAAAACGGCTAATGCCTCCTTCAAAGCAAAGCGCGCCGTCGGCATACAACTTACCTCTAAACGAATTTAGATTTATTGGGTAGCCTAGTGTGTGTGCTAAAAAATGGCATGCTGTTTATAAAAACTGTTCTTGTTTTTTTTTAAATTGAACAACAATCTCAACCTTTTTTATAGACATTAATAATGCGATTAAAAAAAAATGGCTAACCAAAAAGAGCGGGCGGCGCATTCATAGCCCATAGAGGGCGTGTATACGTCACCGCCGACGATGAAATCGCCATTTCCCAAAAATGATGTTCTTTACATTGTTGCAATAAGTAGGCCTAACTTTTGACGTTTGTGTTCGTATTTGCACAATATTGATTGTTTACCATATAGTGTTACTTACCATTTAAATAAAGGAACATACAATTATGCAAACTGTAGTGGCGAGAAGCTGTTTCGATTCGATTCCGTGGGGCGGCATATCATAAGCAAAATATTTCACATACGCATGCGCATCATATCAATGCGCGTGTCACAGGTCAAAAAAAAACTATTTGCGTCGATCATTTTGTGGAGAAATGATCTTATATCCACAAAAGGTGAACGTGAATCCTTAAATTAATGGCAAATTAACGGCGTATGCTATATATTGGCCTGTTGATCAATAGTTACACATCTAATTTTCCAATTCCAAGTCCGTATAATTTATCCAAGTCTACAATGATGCATTATGGGCTTTAATAGCCATTTTACAACGCATGTTATGTTCTTCATCTGCTGTATACTCATGGAACTTTTCATACGTACAACGTTGAGTAACTACTACAGTGTAGTAGTGTGACAGTAAAGCCTAGAGACAGACGTCAACATTACAAACATTGAAATAATAAAGTTCTTTATTTAACTAACCTCTAGATTGAACTCAGTTAGCCTAAATTTTAAACATTTCACAATTGCGCATGATCCAATTTAATCGTCGTGTTGTTGGTTATTGTAGTATTACAAGTTATAGAGGGCCTCCTTTCGCTCTCAGAAATATTATTTAAATATCTAATGATATAAGAAGGATTTTGTTTTTCCAAATGATCTGACTATACAGTTGAACCGCCCGTAGTATGCGACCACCCTCGGGACAACTCCCCACACACTGAAATCACTGAGTTTGGCCTCCTGACTAGTTTTTAGGAGTCAATTATGCCTTTGGATATAAATATTTTTTATAGATATGTATAACTTATTGAGTAGATCCGTAGGCCTACTCATTGTATACTGTATCTTTAATATTGATAAAAGCAAAGTAAGCCCTCTATTTTCTGAGATACAAACTAATTATAGGCCCATGGTTGGACAACATGTATGTTATGTTCAGCCCAATTCGTGAAATCTAATCTTTATAATACAGATTATAGCAAACAAATCAACAATAGTATAACGGCCTGGCAACCATAATTTTCAGCTTGCTTCGGCTAAATAATTATTTTTAATCAAACAACCTGAACCGAGCGAACACGCTTAGGTTGTGACCTTTTTGATAGTTTGTTGAAATTTCAAGCATGGGTGATTGTTGTCTAGCGCCCCCTGTGTTAGTTTATATTTTGAACTCGCTGCTGGTATCGCACCCACTAAGGACAGTGTGTGTCAACATTTTAAGAAAATGAACAAGAATACAATTACACAAAAAAAATCAGCCGAAAAAAAATATTTTTTTTTTTAAATCTGCCGACTAACATTATTCATAAACGATTCATTTCCTTTAAGCATATTTTTTTTAGACTTGTTTGACGAATGTTTACAGGTGTATATAATGTTATCATAGTCGCAAATCAATATCTATAATATATATGAGCGAGTCATATGGCCGAGCGGTTAAGGCAGGGGCGCCGTTTACCGTACCTAAAGAGCCAACAACAACATCGGCAAGGGTTCGAGGCCGAACTCGCTCCTAGTTCTGGTGGTGGAACAAGTCTTCTCGGATAAGGACTATAAACCGTAAGTCTAGTGTACTTTCAAGCATGGGTGATTGTTGTCTAGCGCCCCCTGTGTTACAATTACACAAAAAAAATCAGCTGAAAAAAAATATTTTTCTACAAGTTAGTAGTGTAGGCTACTTTACAGAACCCAGTTCATTATTCGAAAAAGAGTAGGGGGTTACCCCGGTGAACTGGTTCACACAATAGCCCATGTATCAGGGGGATTACCACCTATCTGATAGGACAGTGATTAATTCACTATTGGTAATCCTTGGCCACATTGCCTAAAGACATAAAATAAAATAAAATAAAATAAAATATAAATGTATGTAATATATTTATTAATAGTATATGTTAGAACATCGGTATGTAAACTCCACAAAACCAAATCCGAAGTTTTAATGCACCAGTTTCTATGTATTTATTTGTATACAATGTGTTTAGTACACAAATAAAACAGACAACAAAACAAGTGTTCAGTTAGCGACGTTTTACGTGACGACAAACAGCCAATCATAATAATTTTCTTTCATTGTATCGAATTTTCTTTCTAAAATATCGCTTTCCGGTAAAGTTCAAATAGTCTAAAGTAATTGGTGACGCTTCTTTCAGAAGAACATATTGTATAGTGGTTGTCTAATTTGTTCACTTGTTTCTTCAATCTATTTTTCTCATTTCTTTACTATAGAGAAAAATTGAAGACATTTTTTAATCTAACAACAATTTGGCAGAGCAGTAGCTGTAATTAATAAAACAAAGTTCCAGCTGATCTTTATGAACTAATCGTTATTATATCACGTTTCTACTGATCAATATTCCAATGAATGACGTAAGACTTGTACTCAAACGTTTCAATCGTTTGTACTGTGTCCTTAATGTTTGTTTACTCCACATTAATGTTACGGCACTTCTCCAGGGATGAAAACTTCACAGCGTTAATGATAGGCAACTATTTCAGATACAATATAGGCATTATTATTGCAACTGATCAACGACGGACGAGCTGATAATGTTCTCATATTTTACTTTTACAGCTCCATGAAATGCTGCAATTAATCCAAGATTTTCAATTGTAATTATCTCCGTTAGTGCTTTAATCTGAGCTACGTTGTCCACCAAAAGGTGGTGTTTCCTTTATCTACTGTATTTCCACATATCGTAACAATTATTATTAAAGTAGTATCCCACATTATATTCGCACTACTGGAACAAAGTAATTGTCACCACCACTATCCATCCATTGGTCATTAGGAAGTTGGCATCTATCGAGCCAGGGGTAACACAATCCTAGTTGAATAATCTATAATACGGTTAATCGTTATCTGAAAACGCCGCGTATATTTTCTAATTGATACCTATAAGTAAAATGTTCTACTAAATAACACTATTATTTGACCAGCAATTAATATACCATAAGTACCTACTTAATAGTGTTGTGTTCATCATTCAACTTAAATGCAAGGCTTGGATGATAAAAACCTATTAATTTTTTTGTCTTTATGAAGAATTGTTTTACAAAGTATTTTTTTCACTAAAACTGAGCTATCCTGAACTGTTATAGGCCTATCCATATTTGTTGTTGATTGGGAGAGTATAGAAAGTGAAATGTGTTACTCGTAATGAATCAGTAAAGTATTTAGACAATCATGAAAAAAAAGTAAAAATAATGGCTGAAATATTTGCAGGGTATGCCTATGTCCAAACACCTATAAACAAATTCGACCGTACTTGTAGAAGAAAAAGGTGTCAAAAACAAGCAGGCTTATATTAATGTGCTGTAGATTGAGATAGGTGTGAAATGAATTTGAACTACTGCACATCGGATGTCAACAAACATGAGGGTTATTATGCAGCATTTTCTCAAATTGCAAACAAGGACATACGGTATCAACTCTTTTTGTGAAACCCACTTACAATATGCTAGTTATTATAAAATAAAGTGTTTTAACTATATTATTTATACCTCCTCATTATAAAATAACTTAAATAGGCCTATGTTTTATAATGTAAAGTGAATAAAACTGGGTTTTTCACATTTATTTAATCAATAATAATACTTCACACGATTTAACACGTAGGCCTAACTAAAAACTGTGTAAGTGAAAAATAACCAAAATTACTCTAAAATGGAACTGTTTCTTAATAAGCACAAACATTTTATTTGAATGATACATTTTGTTCCATAGGATTTAATCGCAAAGTAAAATGTGTCTAAATGTTGTACGGTACCGTATACCACAGGGACATGAAGTATTGAAATGAAATATCAATACCAGGTGGTTAGTCTGGGCTCCAGACGGAGTTTTGTCTTAATATTAGTAAAAATATAAATATTTTTGCACATATGGCGTTTCATACGTGTATTACTTGAGTTTGGATACTCCGTCTGGGGAAACACGCACAAGTCACGTGGTTTGACACCAAGAATTCTTGGTGCATACGATTATCCGGTTGACTAGTTTTAGCTGTATGTGATTGGCTACTCACTCGTACACTGTTTTAATATTCATATTTCAGAATTTCAAAGACTCAACATCTAAGACGATGCGCATGCGCTATATTACGTTTAGACAATGTGCACTTGGGTACATTGATGACAATTTCTGAAAGCTAGAAATGATTTTATATGCCTAGTAGTCTGGTAAACATTTGATGGGATTTTTCCCAAGAACATGAAAACTCGTCTTGATATGATAGGCTAGCTTCTCCGCAAATCAAACATTGAATGGATCATTTATTATGCGGAGATAATTTAATTTATTTCCCACCCAGCCATACCCTGTCCTATTCTGTGTGGTGGTGTAGCCCTGTTGTGTGCCGGTGTAGCCCTGTTGTGTGCCGGTCGGTGGTGGTATGTACTTTATTGGCGTTCTATTTGGCAGGTTATACGTACGAGTTGAGTATCCCTACGAAGGAGGCCTAGGCCAGGACTAAACAATTAATAAACAAAACAACTTGGCAACACGATTTTATATTTCAACAGTTGTTCAGTCTCGATCGTACATTCAGCACTGTACGTACTCTATCTTTTTCATTTTGAAACAAAATGATCATTGGTTGATTCGAAATCCATATTTACATACCGCCCGCCCCATATAGCCAAATACGGTATGATAACCTACGTCATTCTTATCGGATGTTTGCGGTCTCCAAATCGATTTCTATACGTGTTTCACAAGTCTGTATTTTCAGAGAAAAATCGCGGTCGAAATAAAAACAAATAAATATAAAAAAAAGACAATAAATACAGACTTGGGGCAAGTCTACCAGGTGGTATGTACCAATTATTCAACTTTTATGGAGTGTTTTTATGCCAGCATTGCGTTTCAAGTTGTTGCGTCAATTTATTGGCCTCAGTAATAGTCAACTGCCACGCAGCCGGTAATCGAAGCATTAAATTGCGATCAGGCAGTAGCAATTAAATTTCTTTAAAAAATAATAACTACGACATTCCATCTTAGAGTGACGTAGTCTTCATATCAAAGTTCTGTGTTCGGCACCGCTTCTGTGATATCGTCATGATTTCATCGTGTCATAACGCTTCTTACAAGTACATGATTACTAGATTATAGCTTAATTACTATTGATCAAATCCGCTACTCGTTGGTGCTATGTTTAGTATACAACAGCGTTTCAAACAGGTTACATGTTTTTTGGTTGACATTGTGGAAGACGAACCTAGTCGACAGGCAGGTGTGTGTTACATACAAACTTCTCACACTCCCACGCACCATTGACCGGTTAACAACATTGTTGAGAGCGTTTTAATTCAGAATGATCGTCGTTTGGACAAAGGGGGAGAGAGTACAGGAAGAGCTAAAGCGGTTCAGCAAATAAAGCATTTCTTTTGGTAAATGTTGAAAATATGATTCATGAATTCTTGCCAATTGTCAAAGAATTATCATCTGAGATTTCAACTGACGTTCCTATCACACCACAATAAATGAACGAATAATGTAATGCAATAACTGCTAACTGTATAGTACAAGGTACGTTCAATTAGAAACACCGACACATTATACCAAATAACTATGGCCAATAGTTCAACTACAATACGCAGATGGTTTATAAATTATAATACAAAAACAATTAACGATTTTATGTAGGATTGTAACCAATACTACTGGAGACATTATACCAAAATATTATTTTCCAGTTAAGTAAACAGATAATTAAACAATATGAAACAGGTAGAAATATTTCGATATATTTATTGATCTCATCATTATAGATTTGTTGATGAAAACAAATCAACATTTTACAAAATCCCTCTATCTTGTGTCTTAAAAATTGTTTTTTAAAATTATATGAAACCACGTGATAGTATAGCAGACAATCAAAGAATATTTTCCAGATAATTGTTTTTTCCAATGTATATTCCTGATTTAGCAGATTTTTACTTTAAAATGATTAAAGGTTTAAAATAATGCAAAAGGATGAATAAAACCATTAAAGTTTTACTTAATTTAATATATGTCCAATTGGTCTTACTAGTCAAAATACTTTACAAACGAAATAATAAAAACAATAGAAAATTTAATACAAAATGAATCGTTTCTTGTAGAGAAAGAGAAATAGATTTTTATTTGATTTGAATTGAATTATTAAAACGTCACTATGATTTCTAACTGTCTTGTATAACATGCCATACACACGATATCTACCATAGGTATGTTCAGATCAATAACTTCAGTAAATTCACCAAATTGTTATAAGGTCTTTACCATGTAGGACTGCAATAACCGTTTAACTATATTCATGAATGTGTGAATTACTGGTCTCAATATCCTGTAAGAACCTTCTAAAGTGTCAAGTATATGGAATTTAGACATACGACCAACACACTTTTTCGACCTGTTATAAATTCAACGAAATAAATTTGCTAAACCACTACACAAAATTGCTATAACGTAAGTTTTCAAGCTATACAGTTACTCCTTGTAGTATTTTATGTAACATAATGTGGGCTTCTTGAATGTAGTTTACACTATATTATATACAATCATAAAGCTTTGAATTTACGATACTGTCCGATACTTTAAGCTTGGACATTTTTTATGTTTTATGTTTTTTCTTTCAGTTATGTCTGAGAAGATTAAGTTTATGTTCCTCCTCTATTAAATTGCAACTCAATAAGTTGCAAACATTCATTCGTTTTCCAATTTAGTATGGTTTTGAATACTATATGAGCGTAACAGATCATTACTGATAATATATTTAATTCACAATTTATGTCAAATTTAATAACAATCGCAGCATTTTCAAAACCAAACTAGACTATGATGAAGAATTTTAGCGCAATTTTAGCATCTACACTTTTTTATTTGTTGAAATGTATCTATTAATTTGGCAGTTATAATTCTTACTAATCAACCTTTCAAACGCCGGAAAACATAATGTCATCCACGACAGCAATACAGCTGCTTATCATACTGTTTCATTGAGTTTATATAAGTGGAAATATTAACGAATACATTTTTTGCTTTATTAGCAATTAAAAAACTTTCAATAATCTTTAGATTTTCTCACCATCTAAACGTTTATCTGATTGATGACGTAACATATTAAGATTCTTAGGTCAACGACAATTATCCAATCAATGAACTCAAATTGGAATATGTAAACAAGTGTAGGCGGAGTTGAAATTACGCACATGGTATATAAAACAGTACACTTGATTTGGTACTAGTACTATACAATACTTAAAATTAGGATTGTTGACAAGTGTATACCGCAACAACGAATTTGGTCGACTAAGAATATTAACGAACCGTAAGTATAGATACTTTTTGCTATGAATTTATACGATATGGTAATTGAAAAACATTTGTGCTTCTAGTAAAAAGAGTTTTTTTTCTATGTCAGAATTCTGATTTTTTTTAATAGAATGTTTAAATCTGTGTTACTCAACAGAAATTTTTTTTTCACAACTATATACTTCAATATCTCTGTAAACCATAAGTGGTAAATAACGAGTATGTTCTTTGTCGGCTTGTTAACACGCCGTCCTATCGATCTTCCAATAATAATATCGTGGTACCAAAACATAGTAACCCTGTGTTTTGTCAATTTGAGGTTGCGAGTTCAGAGTAGCCAATAGTTTTGTATAGAAAGCGATGTATTTTCGATTAGACTGATTATTGTAAATAAGTATACTGCTTAAATATAGAATGTGGTGTCTTTTTTCCTCAAAAACTTCAAACTAGCTTCACTAGACACTAACATTAAACGTGAATATAACTACTAACTAATTGTCAGACCTTCCATCGCTAGTTAACAGAAGAGTCCAACTCTTACTGAAATTTGGTAAAGGAATAATAAAGTCTGATACATTTAGAAGCATTCTTCCCCCTGTTCGTGACATTAGCAGAACCCTGAGGTCTGCGAGTAAGCCTCTATTCGAAATCCCGTTTGGTCGTACAGAAAGATTTAGATCTTCACCAGTCCCTTTATTAGTCCGACTCATTAATGATGAATATTGAATAGGCTGGCACTATTTTAACTTACAGGTGGACCAATTTTAATGTGGTAAATTTTTTATTTTTTTTTAAACTAGTTTTACCTTTTATACATAGGCTAATGTATTTATATATTTTTATCAAGTTTTGTAAAATACTACTTTTCAGCCTTTTGGCTGCCGTTGTATTTTGATGTCTTTTTATGAATAAATATACCTAAATGAACTGTAATTAAGAAAACAAATTAGAAAAACTATTATCAAAACAAGAGATAATATTTTAAGGGCTATGTAAATAAGCAATAATTGCATATGACTATAAAAAGAGCAGTTAAATAGTAAATATGGCACCAACTTCAGTAGTATATCTGTATAGTTAATATGTCATCTGATCAAAGAGTTGATAATATAAGAATGTCTCAGAGTGAAAGATGTATTTCTAAGGTAAATACAATTATCTTGTTCTCATCTTGCACTATCTTGTCACCACTGAATCAAGTGAGACTGAATGTTTGTGGACATCCGTGTCTATTAAATATCTGTGATATACTGAACTCACAGGAAAAAATTCTCACAACGATCATTGGAAGATCAAAATTGATTATATAAAGCTCTGTCTATACTATCAAATTAGTTTGACAAAAAAGTGCAATGTGCCCAAATATGGTAGTGATATGCTCAAATATGGTAGTGATATGACATATATGGGTACATCACATTTTTTTGTCACATAAAGTTTGATAGTGTAGATAGGGCTTTAGAACCAATAGTTCCTCTATTATTAGGCCTACATAGATATTCGGTACTGTTTGCCTTTGTATATTTGTGGAAAGTAGGATGATGTGCTAATAATACTAGTACCGAAGATCGTCTTGTTATGGTTAACAAAGCACCATTTAATTATTTTATTTATGAAAGCCGTATACATTTTTACAATATCTACGCTTCTGAAAAATAACATTGACAAGCAAGATGACATGGTACATTATAGCATAGATTTCATCTTGTTTAAGTAATTGCTTTAATGTTGAAAGTAATGTCGATGTTAGTTAAGAGCACTAGAGATGAAAATCGTTTACTGTGTCTCTGATTTATTTTTGTTCAGTTTGAAATCATAATTAGGGAAATTAACACTCAATTCCTTCTAATTATTGTAAGCCATGTTTCAACGGTTCTGGAAAGTTCAACGGGGTTTTCGTCTATGTATTATATACGATACTGTGCTTATACCTTAACTAGATCCAAAGAAGAGTGACGACCGAGTGTACCACTCAATTGTGCATGTATGCTTAATTATGTTATCTAGCACAAATTAATAGTGACCAACCAACTAATTCGTTTATCAGAATTAGTTTAGACAAACTAATTTCTTCACGTGTAAGGTACTGCGCAACGCACATTTCCTAACCTTTGTGTTATATTGGTTTCAAACTGTCATGTGTTAACTATGATTAATGTTAGGAGGATTAGGAACGTGTTAAACGCGTACCCTTTGGAGAGTCGTTATTGTGCAACTTATTAGTTTAAAATAATCGACTCGATTTACGTAAATTCGAATCATATTTACACTAACACGAGTTGAATACGGACGCTACCCATATTAGCAGGAACTATCGTATTCCATTCATCCATCGACAATAATGAAATACAGATGTTACTGGCGATTTTGAACTTTTCAAAGTATTAATATACAAATTTTAGAATTATAATAATTTTGAATACAAATAACTCTTATTTTAATTCTAGACAAATTTTGTGCTAAATGGATCAGATCAGCAAAACAATCTTGTATGCACAAACATCAAATGGAATCTTACATATTGATTAGTACCGTAATACAAAACTTAACAAACCTTCACTAAAAGTAATTAGACCGAAAATAACAACACGTGTATTTGTAAATCATATCAGCACCACTTTAGACTTGAGTTATTGTTCTGTGAAAGTTGGTTCACCCATAGGCCCTATAGAGGACACAGTTATCAGTAACGTTGGTGGAATAGGAACTAACTAAGTCTGAACTTAAAAGAATTTAAAGATAAATTACATTTTTCTTTAACATACTGTACTTGGGAACAATGTGATTTAATGTACACTGTTTATGTTAAAATAAAGTTGTTGATACAATAAAAATGTCTTAGTATCACTTGGTGTATTTAGGTATAAAAATGAAAGTATCAACCAGAAAAATGTATAAACTAATAGATATTATATCATCTTGACACATAATCTTGAGATCATTAATGTTTGAATGGAATGAGAAATGATGGTAACGGTGTTGCTCATAAGTCATAATTTGCCATAATTCAAGTTATATGTATGAAGTAACTTGAACCGTGAAATGTGTCTACTGAATGCCTCTCACATTTCAATTTAGCGATTACATTATTGTGAAGAAGTTGTTAGTGACGAGTACACATCAGGAAGCGATCGATTTTGTGCGTTCAAACGTTGTGTTTACCATCCTTTAAGTAATAGATGCATGCAAAACACAGCTCAATCCACACGTAGCTTCACTGTATTGTCGGTTCGTGCTTTACCTGTAAAATCTACCTGAGATCACACCTGCTCCCTGCAAGCAATTAAAGTAATGCGTATTTCTTGTCATTAAACACAACTTTACAAGATGAAATGATATTGATATGACTCAAACACACAAAAGTGCTATAACATTCCATCCATATCTACCCTAAAATTACAATAATTGAATAAAAATATTTATAATGTCGTATAGAACATCAATGTACCATTATCGATGTTCCTCAATGGCTTTCAAATTGCGAAATGGATTTAAATAACAGTTTATACTCGTAGGTATGTTGTATTCCATTTCCCGCCTACATCTTCCTTTCGGTTTCGACTATAAACCCGAAATTTAATTTAAACTTTGGGTCTAAAATATATATATAAGTCAGAAGGACTTTAAGTTTGATCCACCCCAAAGTATTAACACATCATGTTCGTGTAGGCCTAAATTTGTTGCTAAAAAAAATAATGTCAGCTAATGTGTGGTGGTATGTCTAACCAGGTAGAAACAGTAGATCGTTTCCCACTTCCAAACTTAAAATATATGCCAAGTTTCATTTTATAAAATAATTCGTATTACTTACTTTTACTTATTTTTAGTATGGCCTCAAGATGGTTTAAAATTTAGCTATTTCAGTTTTGAAATATTTTATAAAGCATCCTATCTTCTTGATTTATAAATTACCTGGATGAGGGAGGATAATTGATGTTGCTTGTGTATGTGTATAGATTGATCAAGGATGATTGTGTCTAATCACACTACCTTGAGGTGCAAATATATATATATATATAAGTCAGAAGGACTTTAAGTTTGATCCACCCCAAGGTATTAACACATCATGTTCGTGTAGGACTAAATTTGTTGCTAAAAACAATAATATCAGCTAATGTGTGGTGGTATGTCTAACCAGGTAGAAACAGTAGATCGTTTCTCACTTCCAAACTTAAAATATATGCCAACTTTCATTTTATAAAATAATTCGTATTACTTACTTTTACTTATTTTTAGTATGGCCTCAAGATGGTTAAAAATTTAGCTATTTCAGTTTTGAAATATTTTATAAAGCATCCTATCTTCTTGATTTATAAATTACCTGGATGAGGGAGGATAATTGATGTGGCTTGTGTATAGATTGTTCAAGGATGATTGTGTCTAATCACACTACCTTGAGGTGCATAAATATCTTTCAAATTGTTCTTGAACTTATCAGGTTATATTTCAATGCTTCTTTTATATGCCATCATAAAGGTGGTGTAATTCATGTACTAGTAATTCAAATTAACTTACTGGATTATGCCCAAATTTTATAAATTGTGAACACATTGGTTGATGTGATTCCCAATGTAACGATAACGTATACACTTATGCAAAATTGTATAAGCTAATACATTATAAACTAGAAAGCCACTCCGAGAGGGCATACCTCCGCCTACTGTAAAATTCTCCTACATAAGATTTCTCCGGTAAAAAAAAAAATATATATATATATATATTTGTGTGTGTCTTAATGCTGTTTGTGATTTAGGCTAATTTCATTACAAGCATGTGTATGAGAGTTTGGTGTAATGGTTATGTAACAAGCCTTTCAATTAACAAAAGCTTCAGTTGACTAACAATAGAACAGCAACGCGAAAATCAAACGAGTGAATTTGAAAAGAAATAGGTTTTTTAAACTACTCGCATCAAAAAACGTGCACATTAAATCAAATTATGTTTTAAAATTACAAATCACAAATTATAACTCTTGCCTCTTGTTCAAAAATGAAGTTTTTTGGACAAGTAGTTCTCGAGAAAATGCAATTTCAGTTTACTTGTTACTTTAAGACTGCTCGCCGGCTTTTGAAAAATTCTGTCCTATCTTTTAACACTAGCAGGTCTAAAAAAGTATACTAAAAAGTGGTCCAGAATTGGGACTGTGGTCCCAAATGGTCCCAAAATGGAATGGTCCTTGACCACATATCTATCTGTCTATTCATTTTGGTAAAGATCTTGTAATTACTTTTTGAGTAATCCTGCTAACAAACAAACAAACAAACAAACAAACAAATAAACAAACAAACAAACAAACACACGCTACCGATTACACCTTGGCGGAGGTAAATAAGAAACCGATCGAGAAGATATAGTGACAAAGTGATCAATTGACATTTCAATCCATATGGTGGTTTGAAAACCTTCTAGGCACAATAATTTTAGAAACATGCATTACCGTATAATACAATGTGTATTCAATTCAACTTTATTTCTCAATACATTACAATAAACAATAATGAATTTTGGAATTACATCAAACGTGCTAGCCTTCTTTTTTGAAGAAGTTGGTATCGGCGTCTGCCATTGCAAGCTTCTTGCTGAGCCTTTCTACAATAACATTACGGTAAATTTCATAATAAACAAGATGAACAACTTTTGACATGTGAGCACTCAACAAAATTAAATCAAGAAACACAATTATGGTTATAGACAATTTCCATCAATAAATGTAAATTTATTGAATCACTTATAACAAAATATCTGTAACTTCTTGATACAATGTTTATGACTACATCATTTGTATTATTTGTATAGTAAGCTGTGGTTCTATGTCAATAATATATTATACTAAATAATGTCTACTTTGGTATTTCTTATTCGTTTTATTTATATATTGGATTCTTCTGAAATTACTTTATTGACGGATTACTCCATACACAATAATCCTCATTATATTAGACTTGCCTGGTTTAGGTGCATTTACAAAATAGTAGCGCCATAAAATAGATGTATGTAAACACTTTAATTTGCTATTGGGAATTAATTTGAGTTTCATAAAATGCATTAATTGATATATACTTCGTATTGTTTCTTTGTGTGTGCTGAATTTGGTGTTGTTGTAATAGTAGTATTGTAATTAACGAGTGTAATTTCACTCTTTCCTGATTCAATCTCCTTCAGCCATTGATTGAATCTCTCCAATATATTTGGTTGCTGGTTCGTATAAACAAAAGTGGAAACTTTAGATATTTAACTAATTAATCAGCAGTCGTTCTTAATGGTACAATTTAGGAACAAGTTTGAAAAGTTATGAAGATTTTAAACATTTTCTTTTATAGATTATAATGACCAAACTATTTGATGGACAGCATGAACACGTGGCAACAACTAGCCTAGTAATAACCATCGTTGTAGTGCTACTAAGTCAAGTGCAAGTTACAGACGCCCGAGACTGGTATTGTGGAAGTGCCGCAAATACATTAATGAACTTTTGTCAGAGTTGTTATGCAACTAAACGGTCTCATTCAAGTTTACCATTGTTAAAATCAAAATCAGGTTAGTAAAATTACAAAAATGTGATAGTTTGTCAGTCTGTTTATGAGCAATCCAATTACATACTCATAATACATTTTAGCACATTTCGGCACTTATATTCGGTATGTTGTTTTAAATCAATTAACCACGACAAAGTAAAGTTGGACTGCGAGGAGTCTATTCTATTCCTCACCAACCCAAAGTTGAGTATCAACTAAAGAAGAAAAACGGTTAACTTGCGAACATTCGTTTGGTGGGGACGGTAAGAATAAACGTTACACGGATCAATACAATTCGATAATCAACGGAACGGTGTGTATAGTGCGTGTATAGGCATGCGCAGATTAATTTTGCAGTTTCAAGAAAGAAAACGCACCCTTACACTTGTTGAAAGATCGATTGAATTTACATTAAAATGTCAGCCCACTCAATTTAAATTTAGAATAATTTGTTCAATGCTATAACAATATAATTGTTTCCCATCCAATGTTTTTTGTATCGAACTGCCAATGGAATTGATTTAATTATCATGTTTCACCTTATTTTCATAAGTCATTAACTTAAAACTGTATTCAATCACTAAACTTATTATAGGCGTAATCAATAATTAATAAAGACAATGTATATTATAACGCAGTTTACATTAGACGTAAGCAAATAAGTCCACAATACTACTACTGCAAAATACATATATTTACTTGATATGTAGGCCTAAGTACGTAGACGAAAACGCTCTTATACTCATTATTGAGAGATGATTTAATATTATAAAACACAACATAATAAACATACACAGGTAGGCAGATTTTTTCATAAAAAAGAGTTACCCTAACAAGCAATGACCTAGTAGTAGACAATGAGACTGAATTGCAGGTGTCTAGGAGTACGGTAAGCATGCCTCGTAATGGACACCGTTCAATATTTGCATAGACAAGAGTGTACAAGAGCGATGGAATTACTACCCGTGAAAGATTGAGGACAAAACATGCACAATACTTACAGGTCAGAATAAAGCGCGTTGAAACATACACATCTTTGTCGTAGACTCACTGAACTTTCTCGCCATCAATTACTACTTAACCGTGCCCTTAATACATTGCAGACACTTTACTATAGTAAACATATTATACACCGTTTCCGATAACGTCATCAGTATAGAACACTGGAAGCGTAACGTCACATTTGTTATTGCACGCATTGATAGAACTTTTTCAAGCATAATACAACAAGAAAGGGAGACAGTTTAGTGATTCCAATGAAACCTGGTTGTGAAAATTCAATAATACGAATTGTTTCAGAATACAATGTAAATACATGTTGAAAGTAAAACATCCAATGACGTTAACAAAAATCATCAAAAACACAACAAAAAAGACGAAGAACAGATGTTTGATTTCACAATAAATTTCAAGATTTCATTCAGTATAGACCAAGAGAACACGAGTCTCGGTTCTGCATCTTCATTTCTCCATATTATAGAAAAATGTCATAATACGCATCACGTTATGTTTCACATGTATCGCTTAGTATCATATACCATAACCTAAACGTCCACGATACAGGCATGACATGTGACAAACATGAGATGCTGTATTACGGAATTTCCCTATGATACTGTGTAAATAATGTGAAAATACAGCACTGAGAATCGGGTAAAATATGAAACATTAAGCGGAAACTAAGTGGTGAATCTTTGACACTATATACTTAAATTTCACGATTATTATTCGCCAGTATGTAAACTCATTATGCACTGATTGAAGCTGAACCCACTTAAACTTAAATGTATTATTGACAAAGTAAGCTTACTCCATTCACAAACACTTAATGTACTTCCTTAAAAGGCTGATTGTTTGATGAAAACGATTTGACCAATATTTCAGTAACTTAATTCAGAAACGAATTGTATTACTGAGATAATTATATTTCTTTAAAATTTAGTGCAAATGTTTTTGATTTAAAAGTTAAATTTATGGTGATGGAAGCGGTAACATGATTAAGGAACCATTATTCTGCTAGTAATTATTTAGTATTACTGCAGTAACTATATTTTGTTTCCTCTTTAACCTAATCTTGTTTACACTATTTTGATGAGTATTTATTGCAGTCACTTCCTCAAAAATGTCTACTTATATTGAACCAAAACATTTTAAAAATTAAAATTACATGTCCGTCATTACTGCAATAAAATAAAATGTAGGCATAATCGCAGTAGAGTTTTAAATGACCCCAAATAAAATGAGATTGAAAATGGTTTGGTAGTTTGTATCATTTAATATAACATATTCTTCAACATCTAGTCCTTAGGGTACCAATTTACTTTTTTTGTAACAATTTGTCTGCTAATTAGCAGAGATGATTATTTTTTCGTTCAATTTTGTTTTTATTGAAAGATAATTACCTATGTGTAAGTATAATGATGAATTCTAATTGTTTCTATTTGGTCAGATGTTACAGTATAAGTGGCAATATAGTTATCTTGAATGAGCGTGTTATAATCGTGTTTGTTTTTATCATACAGTATTTGTTGTCAACAAGCATTTCAAATACTAAACTTGTTCTATAAAACAAATTACAAAAATAAAATGTTTGGAAAGTTTTTATTAAGGTTGCTAAAATGTTCTTTTCCAACTCATATTTTAATAACCTCAGTGGTTTAAAAAAAATTATATTGTAAAATTGTAATGTAATATGTGTAGGTTCGACATCGATGTTGTGCAGTAAGTCTTATTATGATGTATTGATTTTTATTTTTAGATGAAATGTTTTTAACAAAGGAAAGGGCGTCTGGATATTTGGAGGCTAAACGGAGTAGGCTGTTCTCATCAGTAAATTTAGATCGCCGTCAGCATGGCCAAACAAATTTTGTTACCGAATGCTGTTACAATCCATGCACACGATTCGAAATGATTAAGTATTGTTGTACCTCCAGGCAAATAGAATTCAATGACACGGAAGGGAAAAAGTAATAGTATTATTTTATTTTTGAAAATTGAAAAACAAATTGAAATAGGACAGTAATGTCGGGATGCTGATTGACAATTGTCAAATAACACGAACTAACAAAATCCTATCAATGATTAATGCATTATGATATATATATTTATTTTGAATAATTTAAAGTTAGACGGAAGTATCAATTTATAAGAAGCAAATTATCATATTATCATTGTTACAAATAGAAGTAAGCATTAATTAGAATACTATAGTATTATTTTTAGTAATATTTCATTTCAGTCAAAAATATTATAGGCCTACTATTAATGTAATCCGATAACCAATGTGATATAATTACATACATCCTAGATTGTTGAGTAACTTATGTGGTTAAACTATTGTCTTATTCACTATAATTATTGCTAATATAAGTGAAATTTAAAATTAATTATAACACATAATAGCCTGCATAGTTTAATAGGCCTATTCTTTATTGTATGTGAGCCAATGACATATTTTTTTAAAAACCTCAATTAGATTTTAATGTTAAATTCTTTTTCATTCATACTTCATCCAATATTACGATGCCGATGACGTTGTTTAAAAAAGTCCGAATTACAGTTGAATTATTACTTATCATTATTGTTTGAAGGTTTGCATGGCGAAATTAATATGTTGATATAAAGTTTGCGGTACACCACATTTTAAATAAAATTTAATTTAGTTTAAAAAAAAAGAACTGTTGAATTTCGCGACGTTTCAATCAATATACTTTGATCGTCCTCAGGGGTAAGAATTCAGAAAGTCCAGGACTAACTAATATACGTAGTTAACTGGAAACTTTATATCAACTATACTATCAACTATACTAAAAAGGCTAACAGCATGATATACATTCGCAAACACTGAGACTAGGGCAGGGCCATGATTTATTGAAAACATTAATAGACACATTTATATATATTTATATTTTTTTTGTTACAGTATTAGAAGTTATTACGAATATATATTTTTATTCTTAAAATATGTTTAGAGATACAAGTTAAATAATGTATATGTTTATAGTGGTCTTAATATGTGCAAATATGTTGTATCAGATAACATTTAATGTTTACCCATTGCTTCAATGATTGAATCGAGAAATTAAAAGGTGGAATGTTGTACCTGCTTATACATTCCCAAATATAGATAATATTTAAGCATTTTTTAGCATTTTCGATTAATTATTTAAAGCGTTTGACATTTCTAGTGCAATTTACAACTTATTATATCAATATTTATTTTATGGTAACGTCAATTATCTATAACAAAAGTTAAGAAGTAGTTAATATCACAAACCTCTCTTTGGAAAAAAACAGAAGCCTTACCCCTTTTACAATAGACACATAATTTGCTCATCCGTTGGATAGTGTTAACTCACCTCTCTTAATTGCTACTGTAGACACTAGTTCTTATTATTTTGGAAGCAAACTGATTGTGTGTGGTAGTCTAAATGATCTAATAATTCAGTACAGGAGCAGAATATATAAGTATTGTGAAATTGCTTTGCCAATAATAAATAATCTTGAACTGTTGAATTATAGTCATTTTCTTTGATCTGGTGAATCTAAGTTATTATAAGTAAGTAAATATCGTATTCACCAATCACACTTCGGCACATTAAGGAAAAACAACATTTAGGCCTAAAACATTTATTAGTTTATATTGAGTACTACTTTTGAAAGATATATTTGACACTTATTTTGTTTAAATTACATTTTCAGGTAAATAATTTTTTGTTTCGATCCACTTTTTGGTAAAAGTAAATTACTATGACGTTTAAATTGCATTGTTATTCAACAATCATTTCAGGGGACAATATATCTTTAATAACATTTTAAATATTATCTTTATTGACATGGTGAAACACTTTGTGATTGGTGAATACGGCCATACGTTTCTTACTAAAAGATAAAAATGCTTTGCTATTATGGAATTGTTTGTTAATTAAATTTGGGATAAAACGGAAGCAAACATAAAACAGTATATCAGTACTGAAACAAAATACCATATGCAAGGGGACCCACTTCACTAGGCCTGAAAATAACAAAAAAAGGTTCATTCGTTCATTTTCAAAATGTCAACATCATTCTCGTTTTCCTTATTCTAAACGCAGCCTACAAGTAGTCACTCATGACTTTTTCTTCGACCTTAATGCTAAGACCAGACGAAAGATTCAATGATCAACTAAGATTATATTTTTCTCAATTTTTTAATTTTAAATCCTCTTTAAGAACCAGTGAAAGAACTCATCATTCGTTCAGATTGAATGCTATTTCTGTTTTAGAATAATATCGGAATATTGAATCACGTTATTTTACTCATACAACTTTACAACTTGCTATAGCACGTTTCATATTACAAATAAGGTTCAGTTCACACTATGATATTTATGGATAATGTAACACATGAATATAAGTAAAAATTTACATAAATTGTTGCATAACTAATGGTTAATTGAATAATGGAATAAGTAAGAACATGGGAATCATAGAACAAACTAATTTATCTGTAACAAGCATACAAAACGATTCTCTTTAGTATCTCCACTACCGGTATGGTATCTATCTATAAATGTCACATGTATCATAGTGGCACCTGTAGGCCACAAACGTCACATGTGACTCATATGCGACACTGTAACACACTCGCAATGATACTGGACACACATTTCCGAATATCACCTTAAATAATGATGATGGTAATAACACATTCGGAAAAATGTAAATTACCTAAAAAGAAGTTCATTACATCTTTTTCATACAGATTTTGCACCAGAAGTGTTACGGAACATGTTTGTATTGATTAAAGTTCGCACAACAAAGGTTTGAAAAATGGAAATACATGTAGGCCTACTGATTTTTCCAGTCCGAATTCCATACGGGCCTATTGTCGCTACCACGCACCTTGCTCACAGTTACACTCAGTTCAAAAATATGTAATGAACCGTGAGATAAAGGAAAAGGATAGGAACAAATCATGCGTTTGATTCTTAAATCTATAACGCTTACATAAGATTTCATTTTATAGATATTAACATTAATGTTGACAAATCAGCAAAGTAAGTCCTCTTTTAAAATGTACGAAAGAGAAAGTTTATGGAATCGTAAACAATCGATAAGAACACCGCGCTGATTCAACTGTCCTGTCGTTTATTATTATTTTATTTTTTTTCTCTTTCGTGGGGGTCACCCACATTTATTCATTCCTTTTACAAATATATATTATATAACATACATACATTTTTATAAAAATAAAGAACAATAAAATTCAATATAACAGCTAAAAAGGCACTATATCTATACATGTACATAAAATCGATGGAGTAAAAGTTTGCTTTAAAAACGTACATTTTATGTTTATTGCAAGTTATAGTAAAAGTACGACTATTTATCATTTAAATTTACTTTATATTAAGAAATGTATTAAAAAGTAGCTGTTTCTTTTATTATATCTTAAATCAGTACTCACAATTTGTTTCTTTATTTCTTTTGACCTTATATTACATCCGTTACAAGTATATACACACATACACACATTAATATACCTATTTACATTTACGAATCAGTTTAATATAGTTATTATAAACACATTATATGCTACTTTTTATGTTTTGGCCTTGTATAACATTTGTTTCATTCCACTATTTCTATTCCTTTAAAGTTCTTTTCTTACTATGTTGGCCCTTTACATTTACCAGTTTGTTTACTTATATGTTTGACCGTGTGTTTCAGTCTATGTTTTACCCTAATACATTTATTTCTATCATGTATTAGTTTTAGTATAAGTCTAGGTGTTAGTTTTACACTACAGCTTGTACTAGTTTTATATTTTTCTTATTTTATGAATTCTAATAATTTCATTTTAACATCATTCCATTTTATAACTGCTTTATACTGATTACATGCGTATTCATTTTCTATAAGATTTTTTAATTCAAACTTAAACATATTCAAGATACTTTTTTATTCGTTACCCATCATGTTATCTAATAAACTAAGCCTTATGCGGGATTTGTATATACAAAACGTAAAGATAGATGTTAGCTCATTTACAAGTTTATCTTTGGAACCAGTAACTATATCAAACCAATGTATTGGCGTTTCATTAGGAAAACATTCAACAATAAGATTATTGAATTTCCTCCAAACTGGCTTAATCACTTTACACTTAAGTAACATATGTTCTTCGTTTTCTATCACATTCTTACATCTATCGCAAATATTAATTTTAGACAATTTCCAAATATGTAATCTTTTATTACAAACAAGTATGCGATGTAAAAGTTTAAAATTGAATTGCGCAACTTTTACCATATGTTTCATATCTTTGACTTTATTATTCCATATTTTGTTCCATACCATAGTCTTATTTAAAAACTCTGCTTCCCATTTTACTTGGGAGATTGGCACTGTCTTTAGTTCAAATATAAACTTATCATAAAAACCTGTTTTAACATTTGATTTGAATAATTCATTTTTAATATCAACATTAACTTGTTCTTTCTCTAATCTATGTCGTGCCAATACTTCCTTCCATTCAATAGGAATAGCATTCATGAGCTTGAAGTATTCTATTATCCCATTATGCTTTACTAATAACGTGGGAATTAAATCTCTAAGACTTACAATTGTGTTATTGACCAAAATGTCACCAATTGTTTTATAGCCCGACTTTAACCAATCTTTGAAGTATAAAGACTTTCCGTCTGACAGTATATGTTTATTTTCCCACAAGGTTTGAGATTTAATTTCCTGTACATTTTGAGGATCTAACATTTCAATATTCTTTATTTTCACAATTGCATTAATCATATTTAAATAAAATTCAGGCATAATTTGTAATTGTTTATGCTCTTCAAAATTAAGCTTACTTATCTCTAATGTACATTCTATAGGGTACATGTAATATTTTGGAATACATTTCCACTTGCCTGGGTCTGGGCTAAGTAGTCTCTTAACCCAGTTTAGCTTTAACGAGTTCACAACTACATAAAAATCAATCATATTAACCCCTCCTTCTTCTATTTTATTTATAAGTGTTTTCCTCTTAATCTTTTCTTTTTTATTTCCCCATAGGAATCTATACAGTAACTTCTCTACCATTGGAAATACATGTTTTGGTACATTGATAATACTAGCATTGTATATTAATTTTGAAATTGCTAGACTTTTAATTATTATCATTTTTCCAAAGAAGGTAAGGTGTCGTTTTTCCCATAGCCTTAAAGTATGTTCTAACTCCATAATTTTATCATCCCAGTTTTTTTTTTCACAAACACCTTTTTTATAGCCTACATAAATTCCGAGGAATTTCACTGGCTCTTTCGTCCAAGTGATACCACAAGGGGTTGCTAGGTTATTCTGAATTGATCCAATCCAGATTCCTTTACATTTTCCTTTATTTAGCTTCAACCCAGAAATATTACAAAATGCATTGATTTCAGTGAAAAAATATTTTAAACTATTTTCACCTGATGTAAAAATCACAGTGTCATCAGCGAGCTGAGCTATTTTCACAATATTATCAATATCTTTATTCTCAGGTAATTCAATTCCCTTAAACAATGGATTATTCCTTATATTTATTGCCATTACCTCGACTACAACTGTAAATAATAGTGCAGACAATGGGCAACCTTGACGTACTCCACATTCCATATTAAAACTGTTTGAAACCCATCCGTTATTTTTAACCATACATCTAGTGCCTGTGTATATTACATTTATCCAATGTACAAAAGATAAACCAAAACCAAACTTTCTTAGAACATTTAACATTAGCTTTCTATCTATTGAGTCGAATGCCTTAGCAAAGTCAAGAAAAATCATGGCTCCTGGTATTTGCTTTTCTTTCGTATAAGACAACACATCTTCAACTAGTCTAATATTTTCTCCTCCAAATCTCTCATTAATATATCCTTTTTGATCATTACTGATAATAGACCCTAATACTTTTTTTAGTCTGTTTGAAAGAGCATATGCCATTATTTTGTAATCTACATTTAGCAATGTAATTGGTCTCCAGTTTTCGAGACACTCTCTCTTTCCACTCTTAAATAAAAAGATTTATTACACCTAACCTCTGTGAGTTACTTAAACTATTATTGTTGTAACTGTAATTTAAAGAATTACACAAAATACCTTTTAGATATTCCCAAAAATGACGATAGAATTCGACACTTAGTCCATCGGAACCCGGACTTTTATTCAACTTCATGTTAGATATTGCTTTTGTTAGTTCTCCTTCTGTTAATATTCCCTCACATTCTATTTTATCTTTTTCTGATAGTTTTTTAACTGTAGTATTTCGTAAATATTTATTTATTTAATTTTCTGTTAGAATTTTATTTGAATACAGATGTTCATAGAATCTAATTTGTTCCTCTAGTATCTCGTGAACATCCGTAGTATGTTTTCCATTCCTTTTTAAGAGCATGGTAATATGTTTTCTTTTTGCATTGATTTTCTCCAATCCTAAAAAAAAATTGTTATTTCTTTCTCCCTTTTCAAACCATTTAACCCTTGATCTGACTATGGCGCCTTTTGCTTCACAATGATAAATCTTATCTAAGTCATTAGTTTTATTTTTTAATTTTTCTTCTATATTTTGATCGTATGCGATATTAAGCTTGTTCGTTAATACATTGACTTCCTTAGTTAGGTTTAGCTTATTAACATTCATCTCTTTTTTTTTACTTGCACAGAATTTAGCTGAAAATTCTTTTATTTTTATTTTAAGTAGTTCCCACAGCAAGTCTGGAGTAAGATTATTTTCATTTTTTTTTACATTTTCAATAATTCTTTTTATTTTTATGTTGTATTCTTCATCTTTAAGAATACTACAGTTAATTTTCCATATTCCTGGACCAGCTTTTTGTTGATTATTTAATATTTTTAATGAGATAGCCTGATGATCAGAACATATTGATGGTCTAATGTCGGTAGACATCACATCACCATTTTTATAAAGGGCACTTGAGATGCACCACAGATCCAACCTCCTGTACGTGCTTTTTCGTCTCCAAGTAAATTGGGTTTTTGTTTTGTGATATTGTCTCCATATATCTATTAATTTATTTTTTGTCATGCAATTCTTTAACACAGATGGTGACTTGTCGTATTGATTTACACTATTTTTTTGATCTAATTTTCTTTCTAAAATGCAATTCATATCACCTCCAATTATTGTATATTCTTCTTTTTTAAAACACATCAATTCAATCTTTTTTTATAATTTTTTGAAGAAGTTTGCCCTTTCTTTGTAATTATTAGGTGCATATACATTAATAAAATTAAACACCTTCTCATTATATCTTACTTTAGGAATAAGCATTCTACCTTCTTCGTCTGTATATTTACATTCAATATCACTTTGATCATCGTTTATTATTTACAGTATAATTTAATTGTTTCTTTGAGAAGCAAAGACAATATTTATTTTTGTAAATGTACCAATCGTAATTATTGCCTAATATCAATAAACTGAACCGAGTGTCACCGACTGACAAAGTCCGGCTAATAACGAAAATGTACACAGTAACTGTAAGCAATATTTATAGGTATCATACCAGTCGAATACATATAATATAATATTATTATTACCATCACAGGCACAGAACAAATTCGAAACCGCCCGGTCACAGCATTTGTTCTGTGCCTGTGGTGTTTATAAAAGTATCTCTTCGGAGATCCCGCTTCGTGAATAAAATACTGAAAGATGAGGGAGTATCAATTTGATCTCTGGTGCGCGTGCGTGCGTAATTGAGGGATTAGCGATGTTCCTCCGTCGTACCACGCCGAGAGTCGAGTTCGAGCAATACCATTAAAGTCTTATATTTAGGTTAGGACATCTGCATATCAATCAGAAAATTCCGGATTAGAATCTCGGTTGGAGCGACTTTTCCTCATTCTTACAGATTTCCTCATCTTATCGTTTCAAATCATATTTATTATTATATACATGCTAGGTTTTTGACATTCTTCACGCGATCTTGAAGATGTTATAGGTCATGTGTACAATCGATGGATCGCCTTTATATATTTTATTTTAAATTTTCCGCACTTAGTATCTGCAATGTTTTATTTGACACTGTAAGATGGGCCACGGTAGTTTTTAAAAAATGATTGAAGGCAAACAAATGTGTAATGTGATTGATAAGCACATACTTAGGCCCTATTGGTAATTAATTGGTATCGGTTGTCTTTAAAATAATTATAGTTATGGCAGTGGTATAAAATAATCATCCAAGAAACTATAGGCCTATATATATTTTGTGAATTTTGTAAATTTACAATATTTCACCGTTGATTTGATCCTTGAAACATAATCATTGAACCTTTTTCAAATAATTTGAACTGCGTTATTGATCTGTTTATCGCGATGGTTTCTAATTGTTAATGTAGTACTTTATACGTTGGAAGGCCGAATTCTAGTGCGCAGATGGTTCAGGGCGTAACAAATTAACAAAATAATCACTTGATAAGTTCTCACTTTTCTTTCCGTAGACTAGAACAAAATAAGATAGTCTTTTGTGTAGGTGACGATTTCGTTATCATGCGAACATAACCTCGTAAAACGACGGTGTTATATCATCAATATGATACAATCTCCTGCGTAAGTAATTTAGGTTAACTGGTACACATTTTACATTTCAATACCTGTATCGTCACAATACCAAGTGAGCAACTCAATTTTATGGGAACCCCGTGTACCTCAAAATGATTTATTTTTAAAGAGAGCATTTAACGTATCAGTTGGAGAAAAATGGCCGATCGCAGTTTCATAGACAGCTATCATTACTTCCATGGGACACAGTAGAAGCGGATGAAAAGATGCCGAACAGCTGGGCAACAAACTATCACATCAAAACCCTCCATCAATTAATAATTCATTTTAAAATTAATATTTTGCAGAAATATATTCTTTGATTCACATAAATACTTTAAAAAGTGCTCATGGTTCAATAAACTAGTACTTGGTACCAATTTAGATTTGCAGATGACGAAATGTGATTCTCTATTGGTTTTTAATTTAATTCGTCTTAACATCCGTATTCACGATTCAAATGTTAATAGAGGCAATAAATGTCGTAGATTGGTCACGATAGGGTCTGACAGATGAAGAAAATAAGTGATTTCAACACGTTCGTAAGCAATACTTTGAGATACCGTAATCAGTATGATGTAAATAATGTCAGCAGTATTCGCTGATCATTATATATAACTTGATGACGCTGCAAAACTTCTCGTCCTACGTGTTGACGTAACATGAACTTGAGTTAGTAAAACATGTGTATATATAGGTTTATACGTCATTGCACTCCCTTTCTCTGTCTGACCATTAATGGTTGTGCTGTGTGACGGTGTATTTATCCTATTTAAAATGTACTCAATTAACCTACAAGACAATGATCTGGGGTTATTATTTTAAATTATCTTAGAATCTCTATTTGTAGCTCATAAGCATTTGAAATTAGTATTTCAATGGTATAATAAATACACAAACTTACCATACCACCATCTTGCGGTTTGGAAGGGCAGTTCTTATGATTCGTTTCCTTTTCCTCGCATTTATCCCCGCATTTATCACCCCTATACTAAAGAAACGTTGGCCTAACTTTATCTAAACCTCCAAATAATCAGAATTATAACCCTGTAACAAGAAGCAATACTAACTTATTTTACTATACAGATACTGATTGCCAAAGTAGACAAGAAGTCTAGAAGGTAAAATAGAGTTGTTATTTGATCAGAGCGCCATCAACGATGACAAAATGCAATGACCCTTGAAAGACGCGTAACGACCTGGTATTTCATTTATTTTAAAAATACTGTTATATTTTTGTTCGAATTATTATATTTCTTATTAATCTAACTTGATTTCAACATTGGTCCGAAATAATCAAATTTACCATACAATTATCATTTTTGAAACAATCCAGTGGTTGAACATACTACAAATGGAGAGAGGCATTATATACCAATAGATAACAGTTTTGGTCCTCTCTCCCCTATCTTTTTTTTGTTGTAATGTATTATACCATATGGACAATTGTCTGAAATAAAAGTTGAAAATGTCAGTCTTTTTAAACATTATCAAGATCGCGCGTGGCCCTTTACAGTATTATTTGTCAGAAATGAATGCCAACATACTTTAGGGCTGTTCAAATTAAAATAACATTCTTTTTATATTAATCAAAATAGGCTTCTCTTTTTTGTTTTTATTTCATTCTCCTCTTATTATTTCTCACCACAGAATGAGGGCGCAATAACTGTTATAATCTGCTATTGTACCCGAGAGATAGATTATAAAGAAAACTATCGGGCCATTTTATTACAAAGTGACAATTGGGAAGCATTACATTAGTACGGATAAAACATATTTCAACATTATCTTCCAATGGGAAAAAGTTAAACGGTTTTTTCATAATTGGGAAATAGGGTCTACAATACCGAGTTAAGGGTTTTCTAATTTCTGAGCTCAACACTTACCGACAGAGTGAAGATGTCAAAACCTACTCGAAATTTTTAAAAGTAAATAGCATGCATGTAATAAATAAGCTAATTTATAAGCCTAATGTTATCCTGATTGATGTAGGCCCTTTGTTAAAATGCTTCATTTAAACCTATACACACTAAATTAATTTCAGCTAATTTGAAAATAATATTTTAATCACAAATATATATGGCTATGATAAAGATATATGTATTAAAAAAAACTGGGACGAAAAAGTTATTGAACTACAAAACGTTCTTCAGTTATGGAAAAAAGAAATCTAACTTTCTTTGGAAGAATAACAATCATCAAAACGCTTGCAATCTCTAAATTGATTTATAACGCAAGCATAATTAACGTACCCTTACATATAATTCCACTTGTTGAAAAAATACTTTATAATTTTCTGTGGAATGGTCAACGTGAAAAAATTAAAAGACTTGTTCTTATTAAAAAAGCATGCGAAGGTGGCTTGAATATGATAAATTTCAACTCCGTGATAGATTCATTAAAACTAACATGGATAAAAAGATTACTCAGTCCCGATCCAGGAAAATGGAAAAATATTCCGAAATACTTTATGTATCCAATAGAATACACTATAGGTGCTACTCAGCTTAACCTTGAAGATCATATTGACTTGAATAGAATGCCTGATTTTTATGTATCAATGTTAAAATCAGCGGTTAAGTTGAATAATATTGTTAGTGTAGTTCCACAAAATATAGAAGACATTTTAATACAACCACTTTGGGAAAATAAATATATAATTTCCGCAAGTGGAAAATCTCTTTATTTTAAAATATGGTTACATTCCAAATACAAATCGGTATGTGACATTATCGTTAATAACAGATTTCTAACTTCAGATGAAGTGATACCTACTTTAATCAATAAACAAAAAGGACTTATCGAATATTTTGCGCTCATTGTATTCAATTCCATGTTTGTGGAAAGAAATCATCTTTAATTCAATAGAAAACAATCAAATTAACCTGCAAGTCAAAGAAACCGTATTTCATAAAAAATACAAGGAATCTTTTCATTATACCCTTTTTGTTAGCAAGGTTGCTAAAATCCCCAATATTCAAGCAAAGTTGGAAGTTGAGTTAGGTAAAAATGAAATAGACTGGGACAAAACATGGTACTGTAAAGTTCACAATATGAAACATTTACCAAAAATCGCCCAATTTAATTTAAAATTATTACATCGTATCTTAGCTTGTAGAAAAAACTTAAAGAAGTGGAATCTTAATAAAAGTGATTGTTGCGAAAAGTGTTGTATAGAAATAGAAAGTGAAAAACATATGTTGTACACCTGTAATAGCATTCAATCAGTTTTAAGGAAGTTCCGTAAACTGATCGTTAAATGTATTCCGACTAATGAAACATTACGGCCAGGTTTCCCCGAATGGTCAGAACTCAGAAGAACACGCTCGTTAATGAACTCATCTCTTTATTTACATTTAGTATTTACAAATCTTGCATTATTTATAAAACAACCAAACGGATTATCACTTGGAATTTATTTAAGATAGAACTAAAAATTTAATTTCAAATGAATACTTATGTAATCTAAACAAAGCAGAAAGAAAATGGAACGACGTTAAAGAAAAACTCCTTGAATCAATTATCTAAAAAGAAAAATAATCAATAAAATTTAATTTAATTAAGAAATACACAAGAATAAACATAAACGTACGGTATACAGTATATTTTCTTGATTTAGATCAATTGTTAGTTTACCCTCATTATTATATTATTGTTTTCTAGGAGGCGCCCGAGTCCGGGATGACCGAGACGCAACTGGTGCTAGCCAGGATTTAAACTAGAACTATTAAAATAAACCTGGCTAGCGACGAGGGCGTATCCCCATACTTCGGTTTGGGTTTAGCTTTGCAATATTTATTAATTTGTTATTTTATCATATAAATAATAAAAGCAATATTATGTTCAAAATGTAAAACTATACAATTTTATAAAAGTATTCAAACAAAACATAATCTTATAATGCAATATACCATTTTATCATATATATTTATATTATATCGAATCTCTTTTTAATACTGATTATAAATCTTTATATCGTTTTAGCTCTGTAATATAAATTTTCTCTGTATACATGTTTGTTTTATCTAGATTTCAACACAATATCAAAATATTTTATATAATCTTTTAACCTCTGTCTGTGTAATATCACTTAAATATTCATTGATAAATAGATAGATAGACATATATTATACTGTAACCTTCACCATATTGTTTATCATTGCAATAAAAGAGAAAAAAATATATATATGGTTATATTTTGGTAAACCACAACTGATAGTTACATAGTATAACAATGAGCTGCAAATTATATTCTTAATGATTGTGTCACACTAGGTTACACGTGCTGCAGTTATTTTCCGCTACTTAGTTGCACTTTTGAAATATGCGAAACCTGTTCCCGTATTGCTTTTAAACATTGCTTTAGTTCGATTGCAATAAGAAGATAATGTATCCGCTGACCATTTTAATAGCTTTATTGCACTTTTTGAAATTCAAACCGTTCAAATAGATGTATACCACTAATGTTACATTTTGTTCCTCTGACGTCACGTCATCTTCATCAGAAAACTATTTTCAAACTTTAGTTTAATTAGGTTAGAAATTAGTTTTGATCATGTTAGTTGCTTTACTGTAGTATGATCAGTATGCTTTGATTGATATGCATTTTTTAAAGAAAAAAAACCCAATGTATCGAAACTTATAAACCAAAATGCGAATGACTCTTCTGACCAAATATAATAATATAACATAATTATAGGCAACAAATAAAATCATTACCATCTGCCTGCATCAGAGTCGGCCCAAATATGGAAATCATATCGGCTATGTCAAGTACAAACATTATTATTGTCCTACACAGTACAAAAGCTGGGTGTAAAATAGAAACAAAATGTAACATGATAATGCAATATTAATTGTAATTAAGTTAATATGTTGTAATGCTTCATTTGAAGATAATTTTGTGCGATATAATTCAAATTTAAATAAAGTACGTCTAAAATGATGTGGATGTCATCTGCTTGCATGTTTAATGTTTTTATTAATAAGTTTTTTGCGTAATAAACTGATGTAAGATAATTCAGGCCTAGTTAATTGTGAGCAGATTCGATTATCCTTTGCGTCTGGATTAATTACGTAACTCTTTACTCTAACCCCACTTGGGTACCACATCCGAGGATCTCCAAAATCACGCGTAGAACCAATGCATGTCCTTTTAAATTCTTCGGTAAGCTTTTGTAGCGATGTTACTTCATTTTTCATTCTTTCTATACCATAAGCCTCTATTTTCTTCCATAACGTTTTATTGAAATGGTTGTATAATTTCATGTCGGCTCCATTCCAACGTCGGATTTTGTCGGCGACCACTGGATCGGTTGTTCGTACTGAAGATTTGCTGCGTTGATTCTGCTTAAAAGACACGACGTCTGACAATCCCCAACATAGTTCGTTTTTCAAAAGAATCATGGATTCTTGAAAGTATTCAGCAATAAGGACGAGATGGAAATCTGTCTCTAATTGTTGAATCCAGTCATCAACCTTTCGGTCTTCTGGTTCTATATAGGCTGCGTCAAAGCCAAGATCAAATAGCATTGGGTTTCGTCCGCTAACAAGCGCCCCCTGTTGTCGCCGAAAGTACCTCATTGGTTGATCGATAAAGTGCGTAAGGTCTAGATTAAAACGTGTGTTCAAGCGATAATAATTGTAAATGCTTTCAAATTGTTTAGCAGGATCACGTAAAACAGTGACGTAAATCGAATCACCTGGCATTACCGATGACATGCCTATAAGATAAAAAAAAAAGGACATTTATTTTTACTTGTACACATAAGGCAAGGTTAGTGTGACATCACTGTTGGGTGTGCCCTCGCATAACACCCATGACACTTTTACAAATATTGTACGTTGCTGATAATTAAACAATGATATACCACCTATATAGGTTTATGTAACCAAAATAATTGGCGTGATTTTACTAGTCCACCTTTCGGATGTCTCTTTAGCTTATAATTTCATACATTGGACTGAAAATACGGAGAGGCATGTATAAACCTATGCGTAACGTGTGCCATCCAACTTGAGCACTAGAAATGATGAAGAGAACACAGACTTGTTTCAAAAGCACCTTATTTAAACCCTGACTACTATGCCACTGTGTCTTTACATGCAGTAAATTATAATGAATTAATCACCTTGTTTGTTGTATCTTGCATGATTTGCAAGTATGTTGTATTTTCCATCAAAAGACGGCATAGCAAACACTCGATTAAATAACGAAGGACTACCGAGATACGGTCTGTTACTTCGAGGTAGTACAAACGTTACGTCGTGGTCATCTCCCCAGCGAAATAATATATTCTGAATGGTCGAACTACTGCATTTATGTGTTTTTAGAAAGCAAATATTTCTCTTTGGTTTACAAGTTTGTGTTAAATTATCTTTGTATATAATATTCTCTTCATTGTCTCCTATGTGTAGTAGGAGTGGTGGATCATTGTCACTCTGTTCTGATCCTGAAATCAACTCTGTTTCACCAAAATTCACCCTATGTCTTGGAATGTTTGGACTGTTATCATTTGGTTTTGCAATTTCATTTATGGGTTTTTTAGGTACAATAAATTTGTTTTGATTGCGATTGTCAGTTAAATCGATATTGTTAGACCGGGTTTTAGTTGCATCATTGTGTTTTGGAAACTTATGTTCTTCTATAATTTTTAATTTCTGTCGTAAATTCCAATCACCATGTTGGTTGTGTTGCTTCTCAATACCACGGTACTTCATGTACAAATCGTCGCCAGGTGAAATTGACTTTGAGGTTTTACGATCTACATCTTTTGATGAAATTTGAACACTTTTGCCTACATTTATTGAATTAATGTTTTTCATATTTTTTACTTGTTGTAACTTATTATATTGGGTAAATGTTCGTAACTGTGTATCATTTCGTTTAAGTCCACCATGTTTTTTCACTGAAAAACTAGATTCTTCTCGTTCTTGAATCCGGAGTGCGCCATCACTGCTTGCCATCAAAGGCTCACTGAAAAACACAAAACATTTATTAAATAAAATTGATTGGAAGGAAGATGTCGTTTATGATAACAGTGATGATGATGACGTCAAAGATTATGATCATATAGTTCTGATTGTTGTGAAGATGTTGATAATGGTGGTAGATTCTGTGACAGAGATTCGGTAACTATTCCAAAACTATTCCAAAAACAGAAGATGACTACAAACTAATTAAAATTAAACCATAATTACGATGTTGATACGATCATGATAACAATAATGATGATAAGAAATATTAATCTCAAATGCAACGAAAATGAATACTGTAAGGACAATAGTTATAATAAACTCATATAACACATTTTAAACCATTTAGTTTACGATGGATAGAGGGTAATTGCAAATTGTATCGCATTGTTTATAATGACAATAATACTGTAATAACAATGTGAATATCTGTTTCTCGTATAATGTTAACGAGATGGCATGTTCTAAATCTTATTTGGCCTACATAATAATGTGTTATAAGTTGTATACCTCAATTTTATAATTATGAATATTATCATAAACGCGGTGATTGATATTTATGTTGAAACCCATAAAACTTGATATTTAAATATTTAAACCGTTTTCACAATGTATGTGTTTGCTAAAATCATGTAATATCTTTTAGTAGACCTACGTAAACAGGAAGAAACATTTTTCCAGCTCCTCTTTCTTACATACAAACATTTCATTGTATTGTAAAAAAGTTAATAATAGAATTTCTATCACAAGTTAAGAAAAATAATATTGAAAAATTTTCACCAACTCATTCACAAACTAACTATCCGATTATTAGAATGCCAAAAGAAAAATAACATCCCAAAGTTAACTTTTCCTGTAGCTATAAACTGATTGCACTTGGTCGATTCTCCCATAAACAACGAACGACGTGATCAATTAACCAATTAAATAGATTTTTGTATATGTAGACAATGAATCAGAAGGATGTTTTTCCACAGCAACAGTGCCTAAAATCGGCTCAATTTTAGCGGAGCTGCTTCATAAAAACATTAGACAATTCGCCATTTTCTACTATCATCAACCATCGGTTTTTATATATACAATATGAACAAATTTGAAAACTTACCGCTACCAAATGAAAAGACAGAAAAACAACAAAAATCGGATGCGAAGAAGATAAGATAGAGTGTTATCTCACTCTTCCCTGACAAAAAGTGTAACCTCATTCTTCTCTCAGATTTATCGTTTTTAATTAATCATTTCGCGATATTAAAACTTATAACTCGTAAAACGTAACGTATAAAAGTGATATAATGAATCAACTTACATATTCGGGTTTTGCACCTTTTTGATTTTAGATTCGTTGCTGACAATTCCAAATACGTGGTAAAGGGTACACAAAGAGACCAAACCAATCAGACCAACGTATAGCCGTCGAATTCGAGTCATTTTTCTAGTTGATTATGTTCCCCTGGTACGATTATTATAACAAATCACGTTCACATTTTCTTGTAAATTAATATATGAAATTTTACCAATAGATCTTTCACGTACAGATTTGAATATTACTGTGAAAACTGTTGACAAGATTAGTCTCGGTTCAGAGATGTAGCCACAACATATTGAATACTCATACGTTTATCCCACACTACCTGTCAGTTAGGCAGGTTTTGAACCCATATGAACGAATTACTTTCACTAACACTGCGATCGATTCTGATTTAATCCAATATAAAGCCATATGTGAACGTGAATCAATAATTTTTTTAAAATAACTCAAACAATTGATTGAAAAGTTGGTTTCATCGGATGAAATGCAAGTGTTAAAATCGATATCCAAAAAATACAGACAAAGCAGGTCTATCTCTCAAGCGATGTAGATAGGGCTTTTCCCATCATGGGAGTAATCCAAGCACTTGTCGAAAGCACAAAGCAATATCATGTTATCCATCAGCGCTATCGACATTTATTTATTGCTCCATCATTCTGTTGGCTGAAGCCTTTCCCGTGTCTCAGATTGTTCCTCTTCTTTACTGTCTTTGCCCAGGAGGTACGTTTACATTTCCTGCGTACGTTGGTAATTATTTAAAAACAAATATTTATACAGGAAAAAAGTACCGTCCTCTACGTTTTGGTCTTCCCCTGTTTCTTGTGTCGGTGCTTGGTTGACATTATGGCATTTGTTTGGTTCTCTTTTCTTGCTTAATTACCATGCCCGTCTCTATGTTGCTGTAACTATTTTCTGAACTGTTTTATTATCTCTTCAGTTGCAGCTCGGCGAAACAAACTTCTCGTTCTATTCGATAGTCAATTGAAGTTTTTAAAACACATTTGAAAACCCACCTTCTGCGTACAAGGTGATGTAAACTAATAATTAATGAAAAATACAAATTACATTTGTTATAAATATGTTAAAATTAATTCATGAGGTATGGCCTAAATCATTATCTTGATGATCACGTTATTTAAACATTATATCAATCATCGTGTTATTTTTTTTTTTGTTAAACCAAAATATTATTTGTCTAGCACTTGGTGGTTCAACCATCTACTAAACTATAATTACACATATATTAGCTAAGTTAATCAATAGTAGCTATCTCTCTAATACAACATAGGAGCTATTCATAAATTTAAGGCACTGCGATACATTGTCTGTAGAATTTGACACTTGAAAGTCTCAATTCCCCATATGATTTCAAGACTAATTAGTACAAGTATCTGAGCTAAAACAATGCCGCGGTAGCTAGATTGTCTGTCGGGAAAATACAGCAAATCCACGTCGAAAGTTATACATAGGCCAACATCATTATTATTGACATAGTTGTAAAAAATGTGAAAGCGTTATACAACTATTTTAAGACATTTTTGTGCATATAGATGATTCGTTGTTAATTTTGCGACAGTACGTACGTGAATACAACAGAGACAGGTAAGAAAATATGACGACAGTAGATTTAGCAATTCCAAACAAAATTAGATAAAATAAAAATAATGAATACTGGTCGTGAAGATATAATTAAAAGCGTGTTTTTAGAAAATTGCGCACAGATCACATAATTATTTACTGCGTGTCGTGAAAGCTTACTGTCCATGAGGAATATACCGTGAACATTTTAACAAAATATATTTATATGGCACACATATTACTATTTAGAATTACTGTGGCTAACAGCTGATATGTATTACTGCAGTAGAATATTCAAAGCAGTGGTGATGCTTCAGTGTACGATCGAAGCTACTTCAGGCCGTGCACTGGCTTAAATGTTGCACTGAACTGTCTCTTTTAAAAATGAGGCACAATTTTCATGAAACATTCATAAAATATCTCGTAAATTGTGAGTTTATGATAAAGAAAGTAACGGTTCATTGCTGTATAATTACCAAGTTGTTTTTGCTAACGACAATGGAGTTGTAAATACATCAACTATACTGCCGTCTAGGTCTCTTGTGTAATGACTAGTAAATTATCAGGCAAAACATTAGTTAGCTGTGAAGATGGTGTAGCAAATGAAGCGTGTGTGTAACCTCCGCCAGTTATTGAACAGTTAAGGGAGGACGAGGATCTCAAGAATTTCTTCGTCTGCTGCTGTCTAAGAGGTTTAACAGTTGGATTACAGTTACATTTTTCTCCATTGAGAAGTGACCGAATTTATTAGGATATTTTTATAAAAATGAAGATGATCATTATAATTCTTGCTTTCTGTAATGTGAAGATGATGACAATATGTTGATTACGACGACAGCGACGATGAGGTTGATGATGATGATGTTGATGATGTTGATAATGGTGATGATGACGATGACAAATTACATCTATATGTTTATTTTAAGTACAGACTTTTTACAAAAGGTAATGTACTTTGAAACACATTGTCTCTATCCCATAATAGGGTTTACATAATATATATATATCATGGCATCCTAATATTTATCATTTTACATTTCACTATTAAAAGTGAAATATGAAAAATCACAATTGTACGATTCATGGCCAATTCCCTATTTCCTTAATAAAAAACACCTAAATCCAGGAGACTGATAAAGCTCATTAATTACAAGTATTCCCTACTGAAAACAGTAATTCCAAGCCCGAGTTACCACGATTAGAGTTGAAAGTTGAGTTTGTTATTTATACAGAATGAGTATATCTGACGTACACCAGTGTACAACTGTGGATCAAGCGGCAGACAATTTACTACGAAAATAAGCATATTCCCAGGACTGTATTGTTTCACGTATCATGCATTTTGAGAACTCTAATTTGTAGAATCAATATTTAAAAATGCTTTCTTTTTATTTTATACCGGTAATCATTTACCTTTCTTATGAATAATTCATTTGCCACAATATTAGCAGTGAATGTTACTCAGAGTAAAGAATTATTATCTTTACATTTATATATCTATTTTTTAATTTAACCGCTTTTTAATATTTATCATTCAGATTGTTGACACCCGCTAAAAAAGATAGCAAGCGTTTGTTTTATCAGAGAATCGATTGTTTTCCCCCGAATTAATTTTCCAAGTCGATTCAGATTTCTTTATATGTTGATATAAAGTTCTTCTACGTCACACCAAAGAAGATTACACACAAGACATGTAAAATAAAATGTGAAAACATCCAATCGATGACGGTCAGCATCATGTGACTACTGGTCTTTATTTAATTGTAATTATTCAGCCAATCATCAAGTTAAATAAATAAATTTAAAAAAAGGTTAAAGGTCCGTTTACACTAGGACGATAACGATCGACAATAAATAGATAAACATACAAATGACGTCACGATTAGTAAGAGCAATACTATTGTGATAATACTTGTTTTTGTTATCATGACGTCATTTGATTTGTTTAAATATTAATTTTATCAAAGACAGCATAGATGATTCCAATTTATTTTGTTTTATGTAAAAAAAATGTATGTTTACCGTATCTATTTATCGTCGATCGTTATCGTCTAAGTGTAAACGAACCTTCATTGAAAACTATGAATACACAACGCTTGGTAAATTAAATCGGAAATCAACATTTTTTTTCTAAATATAAATATCGTTTAGCAACATAATTAGTTATTTCTAGGTTAATTACAACATAAGGCCTAATTACTGCTGTGACCAAAGGATGAAGTGGTCCGTGACGTTATACTTCACAAACTCTTTCTGTTTGATGTGCGAATTATAACAGTTCATTAAGAGTGTATTTCGATATTAAGAGTGTCTTACATAAAGTGTTTCAGAATAAATGACCGTTATTTCTATATTTTAAGTAGAAAACTGTAAGTAGAATGTGATCACCTGGTCGAAATCGACATATATAATAGCTCATAACGGTCATTTTCATATACAACAAATTCATGGAGCCATTTCGTGTCTTTTTTTTAACATAGCATACTAACTACAGTAGAGGTTTATTGCTAGAGAACATTTTTACGTGTAACAGCAATTCAACATTATTCAACATTATTATGACGTACGTATTTTGTATATAATCAATAACTGGGCCCATATGGCACTCAATAATGTAGTACATAAAGTCTTTCAAACCGCATACGTCAAGGGTAGGCCTACTATAGTTTAATCAGAAAAGTATTTTATTTGATAATAATGTTTAATTTATATTGAATGTGGATGAATTAAAAGGATTATCAATTAATTGCCATAGTAAAATTGGACACGACGTTAAATTATTGAGCTGTGACTGAAACGTATATACGTCCCTTAGTAAATTATCTTGTTATGGGTTGGTGAGTTGGTGATTAGTCGATACTGTCTAACTCCGATTCATTCTAAGATAGATTGTGTAAAATGTTTAAGATTTTATTTTTTGACATTTTCTGAATAAACGATTCGCTTGTGATTCTATTTAGATTATGTAGTATTATTTAGAATGTGAAAAAAATATAAATTATTTCCTGACATGTCTATTAGACCTTATATTATACCGGTATCGATTGAAAATGTAATAAAAAAAACAAATTGAAGTGCTAAATTTAGCTCATCCTTCGGTTAAAAAAATCGATTGAAATTGTTAAGGTGTAAAGACGATTTGCAATTAAAGAACTAACTGAAAATAAATAAAAACTTGGTTTTTTTTTTCGTTTCCTGTCATTTTTGTTTCTGACATTTGTCAAATACAAAAATGAAAATTATTTGGTAGTAAATAATTGTTAATCGATTTAAACGTAACCTTTTTAATGGAATCAATCTTATTGTCTATTTTATGTTAGTCCCCCCCCCCCCCCCCGATTTGTTGTCTAAAACTGTGTTTTCGAGTTTATACTTATGGAACGCCATATGTGCCAAAATATTTATCTTTTTACTAATACGAACCCTATACTAGGTACTATGTAGTCAATATAAAAATATGTGTGGTTGTTTACAATAAATCGATTTTTTGTTTTCACGACAACTGCAGTATACGCATCTGTCGAGTAAAGAAGGTGCTCAAATGTTTCTGAGCGTGCGCAAAATGACTTTTTTTACTCGATAGTAGTTGAGTGGCCCGTATCTCTTATTTTCCATGCGACACGAGTGAACCAGTTAATTTTATATGAAACACACAGGCAGCAAAGGTGTATTGGCATGAGAAATGAAAATGCCATTTCCTGTGTTCAGATGATACTATGAAGACTGACTTTAATTATCATCGGAATGAAAGTTTAAATAATATGTCTACCAAGTCTAATAAAATCGCACGTGAATAATAAGCAATACATAACGTTGATAATCACTTTCCGTTAAAATGTAAAAGAACCGATATGTGGCATTTAGACCTACATAACCATAAAAGGTATCGTCAAGTAATAAATCGAGAGTAGATTTTCAAAAGCAATTTCTTTAGTGTACGTAAAAATTGGATTTATTATTATGGTGCTTAAGGACGTCATTTTCCAACTATTATCATTAAATTGTACTGGATTTGATCAACTATTTTCCTGGCTGCTCCCAATAACCAAGTCAATCTTAATATTACATACATATTACGCAACGCAAAGAGGACGGTACGCGCAGCGCTAATTTGCGTACTGTGACTTAATTAAGTTGTGTTCTCGGATAGAGAACAAGCTTTAGCGAATATTGAACATGCACGAGATATCATATAAATAAATAGTTACCGAGATGAATACAATTTCTGTGTATTTATTATAACTATGATATGTAGACTTTGTTTGCGGTAACCTGTTCATAATTCAATTTTATTTGCATACTTACATATTCAACATCAACATTCACCTCTCGAGATTATTCAGACAGAACGTTAAAGTCAAGTATTATAAAGTTATTCAGTAGGCCTAATTAAAACGTACCGGTAGGTTTGAATTGCTGTTTAAATCAATATTGCCATTTTGAAATATATCTATATTTTTTGTTTTATTGGCAGATATATATTGATTCTTTGTTGGTTGAGAATCAAATGTGTTGTTGCCGGATATTACACGACCGGTACACGTTTTTACAGCCAAGCGGTCTCATCATTTACCATCCATCATGAACGTGCCGCGCGCGCACGTCTCTGCCAATGTACACCCACCCTAACTGTCACTAACTGTATCACATTTTTATACGATATTGTTTATTCTAATTTATTGATTGGAAATATTATCAGTCAAATTTTATAAAGAAGTACTGTAGATAATTAAATAAAGCCGTTCCTACCTCATTTGTAGCAGCATGTTGTACGATTTAGTCGGGCTATACACACGCATAACGGTTGTAATATATAGCAAATAGAAAGGCATGGACACCAAACAAGCTACCGTGAAGATTATAGACAACCGTTGATGTCTGTTCATATTGGCTACAAACAAAAACAAAACATTAATAAATCATTTGCTAAATAAGACATTTGGGATAGATTTTGGAATGATAAAACTTTAAATATTCACCGATATTCAAACTCGGAATCGTCATCAGCTTGATATGATACGCACATTCATGTATCTATTGGCAGGACGCACGCAATGACGTCACGGCACAACGCAATAGTAATTTGACCAAACACGACGAGATAAACCATCCAAATTGTCGCTTGTGATTGGTCAACTCACTTTTTTGCGCGTACGTACGTCCTTGCGTCGTTACGTCCTGAGAACCAAGCATTGCCATAGCACGAATGATAGCAATAATACGAACGAATCACGATTTCAAGATCATCAATGTTTGTTATTCTGATTCTCCTGAAGCACATGTGTGTCTATAACAATATAAAATATGGAGAGTTGATCTGCAAACGAAATGAGAATGTAATTATTATAATAAGTCATCGATCGTATCATGCTGGTACTGTATCACATGGTCTTAAAACTTTCTTGAAACAACATGTTTGAAATAACACTTTACAAACGTATAGGCCTACATATCCTACGGGTAGTGTGATTTTATTCTAAATATTTAACAGAAATCGTAGGGGCCTATTTATACTAACCTAACTTTAGAGTACGTATACGTATCGTATAGGTTACAGTACTGTTTTAAAAACGATATCATTTCCATTTTATTAACCGAGAGAATAGGCCTACCCCAAACTAACCCTTCGGACAACAAATGTTCCCTCAGGCCCTATTAATGGACGACAGAAAAACCCCTTATAATGGATAATAATGTCCCTATAATGAACAGATTTCACCACCAACCCTCTGCGCGCGAACTCGTAACCTATGCATTAACCGATCGGTCAATTAACATTTGCCGAAAAAATTCATAGCTGATTTCAGGTGTTATACGTTGTCTCACATTAGGCCTCTATAGGAATTATGAATCTAAATGATATGAATACATTATATTAGGATCATTAATGTGACTGTTTGTACGAACATAAAACAGTAATGTATTAACAAAGATCACGTCACATTGTTATTTTATACATTCCATTTCTGAATGTTGTTCAATGGTAAATTGCATACGTCTTGCTTAGTGATAATAGTGGCCAAATAATCATAAATTTAATAGGATATTTTTTTATGATATCACTTCTACAACATGACCAAATTCCCTCGTGGACGAATGAGTATCGTTTCTTACCGTCAATTTAATTTATTATGCCCGGTCTGTGTGGAATCGCCATGCCGTAGAATCCGATTGATTCCGTGATAGTAAACGGAATAAAAAAATCATATATTAAGATACGATTAAATAAAGGCTTATTTCAAGCCTAAATACCTTGATTTTATTTTAACAGCATTTTAGCTGTAACATTATGGCTTCATAAGTAGTCATCTCGACACTGAGAAAAAGCACAGGTGTGTCTTAAATCCAGGTGGACTAAGAATTATTACATCATAATGTGCGTGGTGTTAAAACTTAAAGAGAATATAGTCGCATCAGTAGAAGTACGGAAGCTTAAAGTATCCTTCGGAGGTCTGTATTTCCATGTTAATTACAGTATTAATCGTGTTACAAGTATGGGCCCACAGAAAAAATACATATCTAAGACATTCGGCAGACTTGACGTTGCTTTTAAAATGTTTTATTTCATTTATCAAATCGGTAATCTACATCTATCTAGAAGGAGTGCTTAAGATTCCCTGTTTTGATTCAAGTAGAGTGTTTACTTGAATAAAAGGAAGGACATTTGTTTAAAATGGTAATAATAATATGGTAAAGTTCATAGTTAATATTTTTACCGTAATTAAAAGAGTTGTATTACTTTTTATTTATTTTGATCATTTTCCGTCTCAGAGTCTCATAGAGTGCCAATGAAATCCCATGACACGTGTCCAATGTCTGTTGGTTACTCCTTTTAATAGGCCTAATGGTTATAATATTGAGTACGTCACTGCTAATGAGCACATTTTGAATCAAACAATATATCGATCATCAGTGCCAATGTTTAAAAACTTCAAAAAGAACTTTAAAACTATGATAGCAAAAACAGATGACGTATAATTTGATGGTACGTTTATGTGACTAAAGTATATAATTTTGTATGATAATTTGTTAAGATCTTAAGATTGCCACTTAATAAATATCTAAATTCTCTTATTCAAATAAAGTATTGAAATAAAACACACACACTTACCACTTGTTTCTTAAATGTATGACTATTGGTAGCCTGGTTGTTTAAGCATGGTGGCTGGTACATATTTCAAGTTTGGTAAAAGATGTTCCGTCGAGAGCCAGTTCAATTGTAACTCTTTATTTTGGAAGCTCTTCAGATCCATGGCTGAGATTAAAGGAGGGCGCACTATATACAAAGTAAACATGATTTTTTTTCTGGATGCTGTCATTCTAAAAAAAATCAAAATCAGCAGACCGTTCTATGTAAGTAAGTAAGTAAGTAAATTTATTGTTATTTTGTAAACATATAAAAACATTTACATTGAAATGAATTGAACGGGTTTGGCTAACAATAAATAAATAGAACTTAAAACTACATGGTGAAACTATCCCCCGCCGGAAACCATTACATACATCCCGGTATTTCTAGAACTGGTTTCGGGGTTGGTAAAAAAATAAACACCACCGGACACCATCCCGGTATTTTCAGAACTGGTTTCGGGATTGGCAAGAAAATAAACACCGCCGGACACCATCCCGGTATTTCTAGAACTGGTTTCAGGGTTGGTAAAAAACTAAACACCACCGGAAAACATCCCGGTATTTCTAGAACTGGTTTCGGGGTTGGTAAAAAATTAAACACCGCCGGACACCATCCCGGTATTTCTAGAACTGGTTTCGGGGTTGGTAAAAAAATAAACACCACCGGACACCATCCCGGTATTTTTAGAACTGGTTTCGGGATTGGCAAAAAAATAAACACCGCCGGACACCATCCCGGTATTTCTAGAACTGGTTTCAGGGTTGGTAAAAAACTAAACACCACCGGAAAACATCCCGGTATTTCTAGAAATGGTTTCGGGATTGGCAAAAACATAAACACCGCCGGACACCATCCCGGTATTTCTAGAACTGGTTTCGGGGTTGGTAAAAAACTAAACACCGCCGGAAAACATCCCGGTATTTCTAGAACTGGATTCGGGATTGGCAAAAAAATAAACACCGCCGGACACCATCCCGGTATTTCTAGAACTGGTTTCGGGGTTGGTAAAAAATGAAACCACACCGGACACCATCCCGGTATTTCTAGAACTGGTTTCGGGGTTGGTAAAAAACTAAACACCACCGGAAAACATTCCGGTATTTCTAGAACTGGTTTCAGGGTTGGTAAAAAACTAAACACCGCCGGAAAACATCCCGGTATTTCTAGAACTGGATTCGGGATTGGCAAAAAAATAAACACCGCCGGACACCATCCCGGTATTTCTAGAACTGGTTTCGGGGTTGGTAAAAAATGAAACCACACCGGACACCATCCCGGTATTTCTAGAACTGGTTTCGGGGTTGGTAAAAAACTAAACACCACCGGAAAACATCCCGGTATTTCTAGAAATGGTTTCGGGATTGGTAAAAAACTAAACACCACCGGACACCATCCCGGTATTTCTAGAACTGGTTTCGGGGTTGGTAAAAAACTAAACACCACCGGAAAACATCCCGGTATTTCTAGAAATGGTTTCGGGATTGGCAAAAAAAATAAACACCGCCGGACACCATCCCGGTATTTCTAGAACTGGTTTCGGGGTTGGTAAAAAATGAAACCCCACCGGACACCTTTCCGGTATTTCAAGGTTTCGGGGTTGGTAAAAAATGAAACCCCACCGGACACCATTCCGGTATAAGTTCAAGGTTTCGGGTTGTTAATACAAACCCAGCCAATCTTCCTCAGTTTTCAAGATGCAAAATGCATGCAAAAGCATAAAACAATATTTTTTCTTTCAATTATATTCTTGTAATTTTTATTATGCGTACGCACATGTAATGTGTAGTAAATGAACCATTTCAACGACAACATCAATTCTCATTTATATTTCTTTTAATTACCTTAGTACAGTTTCTGATTATTCAAGACATGGGGCAATCCATGATTTTCATAATGTATTTTCTTTTAAAACCACAGCGACTACTACCATAACATTATGTAAATATGCTATGATATTAAAACACTTATTAAAACTGTTTTTTTTTTTTAAATCTTTTTATAATGCATTATACAATTACAATTATTATACAAAACATATCTACCGCCCTCATTTGCAAAAACTTCGAGCAACGGTTCTAAAACTTATTATATTCCGTTCTCGTTGATCAGTAGGCCTATAGGCTACAGGTTATTACAAAGAAAAATATCTATATAAGTTTCCTTTGTGATTAGCGCTGAAAACTAGGCCTACTGGAAATGAATGTTATCTATTTTATATATTCTATTTATTTACAAATCCTAAATTGAGAGTTGATATGGAATTTGCAATAATTAGGCCTATAATTATTACAAATTATTTTATCGGTTGCACATGTTTATCATCGAAATCCGGCGCATCATACCGTAAGCGCTTATAATTATTACAATTAATCTGAAATGTCATTTCCTAAATCTCTGTCTACACTATCAAACTTTGTGTGTCAACAAAATGTGAGGTGCCCATATATATGGACATAATGATGCCATATCACTACCTACCATGTTTGAGCACATTGCCCTTGTTGTTGTCAAACTAGTTTGATAGTGTAGACGGAGTCTAACATGGGTGAAACAATTTCACTGCATACTGTATGCATATGGTCTATTTAAACAGATTATCTGCCACTATATTGTCAGGTGCGCTTTTACAAATATTTTTAAAATGTACACTGTTCCTAAGGTCTATGCAGGGAACGGCCAACAACACACTATTCGTAGGTCGTAGGTTCTCTGTCTGAAAGATCCCTAATTACAAATAGAACATCAAGTTGACATCATTTACATTTATCACTTTTTTTGTATTTAGTTTTAGTAGCCTTCAATTAAACTGACAGTTCTTTTAATTTCCCTAAAGCATTGCTTGTAAAAAGTAATCAGAGTTAAATTATGCATTAACATGAAAAATGTAATAAAATCCAATAAATGGTTATATTCAGTCAAGATCAGCAACACAATATGTAGGTATTAATCTATCTGGTGTTTTCTATACACTTGTTTCTATGAGAAATGATTAACTAATAAAAATGAAAAATGTCTAACTATTTATATCTGTAAATAAGAAAAGACATCAGAAAAATGAAACAATTGATTATAAATAGCTTGTTGTTTCAAAAAAACCGAAACAATCGATCTAACTCGATCGACTAGGGCCTGCATTATAATCCTTGTCATTTCTTTTTAGATCAAACCAATCATAAAGACATGGATAAAATGACATGCCGCAGCCAGGCTACTGTATTTTCAAGGAATTCGGTTTCTATGTGATTCTGTGTGCTATATTGCACCTATAGTAGGCTATATTCAACGGAATTTCGTTTTCGAGCAATTTAAAATATTGACCCGGTCGGGCACGATGACCCTAACGATAGCACAATGAGTGCACAAACTTTAAACCAATGACGTTAAGTGTATCCGGGCTCCATGGTTAAATTACATAACCCAATTTTTATTGTTGTTTTCATACCAATTACATGCCAATACATTACTGTTTACTCACGATGTCTTTAATTTTTGACAGTATCAAACAATTATTCGCTGTTTATGATGTCACGAATAAGAGTCCTAAATAATTGAATAAGGTATCCATATTTCCCGGAACAGTACCAGCAAGGGAACGTGTGAAATGGGCCCATGAGTAAATGTTCACACTATTATGAGACTGGAATTACACCATCTGAAAAGAGAACATGAAAAAGGGAGGTTTATTTATGTTAAAGTCATTAACAGAAGCCTCACTATACCAGTGAAGAGTGTAATTAAATGTAATTTTACTCTTCCCTGACTAAACTGTACAAGAGACTCGGCAAGTCCCCCACCCCCCTCTCTTATTGCTGCTTGGTGTTTCTTTGATTTTATTTACATTATTATTATTATTGTTGACGATTTCAGTTTGTTTTAAATGTGCTATAGGCCTACTAATTCCAGACCCCTTCCAGGGTCAATATTTATCAAGACGGAAATATTAATCTCATAGTTACCACTCCTACAAAGGGAACAAAGGGGAAGTCTACAACCAGGATGCAAACCGCGGCTGTAGATATAATTTCAGATAATATAATTTGGCACGACGTGTAGGCCTATCTCTCTCAATAACAAACCAACAAATATACCGATTTAAAAAATTATGGTTAGGCTTTTTTTTAGTTTTATAATAAGACTTTATAATTCGATGTATGTATGGTGTATCAATAATATATCGAATCAAGAGATCGAAATAATTCCTCCATGATCGGATGTAATTAATATAATAAAATAAACAATAGGCTACAACAGTGCCCATTAAATATTTCACCGTATACAATTTTACTATACGTGTGGCTGTAACATGCCTCAACATCGTAAATTAATGCTGTGTTGTTTAAGTAGTGTTGTTTTACATTCTCATAGCACTTGAGTATGCTTTACTTTTATTATGCAGATTTTTCAAAGGGCTGTCTCCGCTTTTAACATTTAAATAAGTGCATGGAGTAATTACTCATAGTCCGGTGGCAGGAGGGGGGGGGGGGGGGTGAAATCATATGGCCGAGCGGTTAAGGCAGGGGCGCCGTTTACCGTACCTAAAGAGCCAACATTGGCAAGGGTTCGAGGCCGAACTCGCTCCTAGTTCTGGTGGTGGAACAAGTCTTCTCGGATAAGGACTATAAACCGTAGGTCCAGTGTACACAGTTATAACCTGTGTGCACTAAAGAACCCAGTTCATTATTCGAAAAAGAGTAGGGGGTTACCCTGGTGAACTGGTTCACACAATAGCCCCCTGTATCAGGGGGATTACCACCTATCTGATAGGACAGTGATTAATTCACTATTGGTAATCCTTGGCCACATTGCCTAAAGACATAAAATAAAATAAAATAAAATAAATAAATAAATAAATAAATCACCACCCAAAGGTGGACATTGCCATCCAACTTTTCTAGACAAGAATTTTCCGTAGATTACGAATATGGAAGGTAATCGATCAGGATAGGAAGCGTTTTCGAGATATAAGGGGTTAAGGTTCAAAATTTACCAATTACAACAGTATTATGTATAATGTATTATAACAAATTTATTGAAGAACAATTTGGTCTTTTATGACATTGTTATGATTATATGTGTCTATTCAACCACCTTATGAAAAAAATCCTTTGTGATTAAGGGTCAAATGTCAATATCATAGACATAGATCGCAACTTGTCCCCTTTCGGGTGGTGATACCCGATCAGGGTCTCACACACATTGAAAACAACACCATATTCCATCGAACACCGTATATTTTATATGCAACCTATGTAAAGTAAGAGGCCTCTCCGATTATGAATTAATATTTACATCCCTCGGAAAAAAATATTAAATATTCAAAAGGCTTTACGGCTAATAAATTTGTGATGAAACATTAATTTACTGTGCTTGTAAATCGTAAATCAGTTTATATACCTAATTAGCTATGCAGAAGTTAAGTAGAAAAAAATGTGTAACTCGTAATACATCTAGTGCTATCAATTAAATTTTGTATTAGTAGGGAGTGTACGTAGACGTAATTTGGTTGGGGTTTAAAGTAATTTGATCGATGGAAAAGTAGCTTATATGATTATGATGACAACTGCCCAAGAAGAACAACTGTATTTAAACCATTTTAGCCTAATGTATTATATCGTAATGTACATCCTTTCTGGCCGTATGAAAAGTCAGTGAGAGCATTGAGGTTTACCTCCATGGTCAGAGTTAGAACTTTAGTTAGTCTTGAATGCCAATGATACTGAAACGGAACGAGTAATAATACAATAAACAAGTATATGTGCTATTATATATCTGCATATATATTTTGCAATTGACATACAATACATTAATGTAACCGACAATATTAATGATATATATTAAAGGAATTAACTCAAACTAAGCTATTAATAATATAAATAAAATGTATAATAAAAAAACTTTTTACACATTAACCCTGTGATAAATTCCATCCTTAAACTAAATGCGCATTTTAAAAGTATATTTAAAACAAGCCAAAAACGTTCCAAATATTGGCCTGAAATGGTGTAAATTGATACACATGAATGCTATATGTTTGCAAAAACAACTATTTTTTTCTTATTTAAAGCCATGTTTATTTCAGGATATTGGTTTCATACTCATGAATACTGTACCCTCTTTTGAAACGTTTGACAAATACCTTCACAACCCCAATAGACTTCCTCATCCCCAAAAACTCACCCATTAAACACACATTCTTCTAATAAATTGTTTTAATTAAAATTCTTAATGTAAAAATGTTAAAACCTAACTTTAAAATAATCAGCACAGAGAAATATCTCTAACCTATGTGCACACATTACAAGTAATAATGAAAATTGCCTAGACAGGCCTACAACGATATAACACAACAAATATTGTTTTAACATAAACTGTCCTTAAACGTACATAAATAAAAATATACTCAAAAATAGGATATGAATGTAAAACTATTAAATATATACAAAAATAAATATAACTAATATACAATACAAATATATAATCTTTAAATAAGTAGATTGTACATGGAGTTTACTCCATTACTGTCTGTCATGTTGCAATATAAACATAAATGTTCAGCAGTGGTATTTGGTTGTTGCAATATAATTTATAGTTTTTAAGTGTTTTTATATACAATCCAATACATTTTTTTTAAAAACAATAAATTATGTTTAAATTGTTTTTGACGAGTCCCATAATGGGCACATTACTTCAAATAATAATCAAATAATCATAGAATAAAAACAGTGATGCTAAATATGACCTCTTGTACTAAAAACGTTGGCATTGGAGTGTGTAGCATTTTGGAAGATAGATGAGCATATTATACCTGAGAAAGGAAATTCAGTGCCAATATCCATTAAATTTTCATTTACAATTACTGCACTTACAAATTTACAGTAATGTGAGCTAAGATCAGTATTAAATTTAATTTATTAGCTGACTAGTATATTTGTTTAAATTTGCTTTTGCTGACTGTGGCTAAGTAGAATAAAATTGAATTATATACTTTCCATCATTTTTTTTTAATTGCTCTTGTTGTCACTTACAGTATATAGGCATAACTGATACAGTATGTACCAGGTCAGAATAACATGTTGTGATCAGTCCAAATATGTGCTTGTAAATAACTTAACTATTTGTCTAGGCTTAGGAAAAATCATGTCACTCAAAATGGCTTTCTTTTTACTGGTGGCCGTTGCCGATGTCTCATCCCTTGAGGACTTTTAAAGTTTGGAAATTGCTTTCTACGCAAATCTTGTGTGTAGCTTATCTCAGGTTTCACCATTTGTTCGCATAATTGGTCTTTTTTCGCAGATTCCTTTAAAACAAAAGTATTTATTTTAACACCTGGAGGTTGAAATATCCTGTATTTGCCGTCACCCTGTCCACCAGTATCCGTAGCGATACATTTATCAAACAACTTTTGGTTTATCTCTCTAAGTTGTTCTACCTCTGCAGCCATTTTTTCAACACCAAACGCTTTAATGCGTTGCCATAAAGTTCTGTTAAAATGTTCATACAACATAACATCGCCTTTATTCCAATCAATTATACTTTTTTTCAGTTGATCTGAAAGCTGATGAACTGAATTTTCTTTACGCGAATTCATTTTAAAAAATGCAATGTCTTCAAGAGAAAAACAAAGTAATTCTTTCAGAAGTATAAGCGATTCATCAAAGTACTCGGCAATAACGATTAAATTAAACTGCTTTTCAATCATTTTTATTGCTTTTTGAATAAGACTGTCATCATCAAAGTCTTCTTCTGGAAAACCAAAATCAAAAAGCATAACATTTCTTGCGTGTACTTTGCTCCGCATTTTGTTGTAAAAATGCTTGGGCCGCTGTAAGAACTTAGTCATAGCGTCTGGATCTCCTGGCATGCCCGCGCGTCCATCCATCTTAAAGTATGTAAATGCACTTTCAAAAACAGGCACAGGATCTCGAAGTATACTGATGTAAACCGAGTTTGGTGGCATAACATCTAGTACTTCAGAACTAAATCGTGAATGGTGGCAATAAATATTACATGCACCATTCACAGGTATCATGTGTTTTTTCTCAAAATATTGTGGGTATCCCAGGTGGTGACCAATTGGTGGAATTGCAAAATTAAGATTGTTTTTATCGCCATAGCGTAGAAATATATTTTGAAGTGTACTACTTCCAGTTTTGTGAACTTTTAAAAGTGTAATGTTGACTTTTGGTTTGCAATCTCTGTGATATTGTTCATTTTGTTTACTTGATATTTTACTTGTTTCCTTTACTTCTTTATCTCGGTCCTTTTCAGATTTCCTGTTGAAAATAGACATAACAAATAATTATATTTACTGTATCATTTGCACCTAATCACATATTGAAATTAATTTATACATCGTCACCACAAGGCCCCTATAAAATTATTAAAAGTTGGATTAGTCAGAAGTTCCGGCGGCTTGTGAGAGTATTACTATTTATATGGCCTAACCTATATTTAGATAAATCCCATGCCGGTTACGTACAGCCCAACCCAACCCAACCATATGGCCTATAATATGCTACATTAGTCAGATATAATATAAAGAGTAAAACTATACATTTGTTGTACGTTACCTGACGTGGCTCTTCCAGTTAATTGGAGCTACTGCTGCACCGGATCTTTTTTCCCCGTTGTTGAAAGCGTAGCCTACAACAGTATCTTCGGAAATTTTACTATAGCTAGGCTTCGGTGTCTTCGGGCCTTTCAAATACAGCACAAACAATATAAGAACAGTCAGTGTAAAAGCTAGTATATACCTAATTTTAGTCCGCATATTGCTTCTAATGCCGGTCATAGCCTTTTCAACTTACAATACATAATTTAAGTACCCAAAGTATGGTGCTTAGCGTTGTTATTGTGTTAAAAATATCGATTTCATGTCAACTGGCTTTGGAGGAAAGAAACAAAATAAGAAACGCGGGTCAAAATGATAGAGGGCGGTATACTAAAAACCGCCTAAATTTCATATTTATATTGGAAATAATATACAGAAAGACTAGACGCAACACAAAGGATACATTAAGCGCACAGTGTGAGTGATTTGACTATCACAAGCGATGGTGGATTATCCGAACTGTCATGTGCTATTGGTCAACTCACTTATGTTGCGTCTACGTCCTTTAGAAAGGATGTACTGTATTCATCACAAAATCAAACTTATAGACCGAGTCCTTGATAAAGTTATTCCCTTCTTTAAAAAGGGGACTGATATGATTATTGTATATTGACGGTTTACTTTTTTTTTTATCAGCTAGGGCCTAAATATTTTTATCCACTTTTTGGTCAACGTATATAGGCCTATAGGTCTGTGTCCCATTAATTGTACATTAGGGTAGAGTGCAATAACTCGTACGTATTAATCATCATTGATAATATCAATAATAATAATACGCACAATGATACCGTAAATGTGTATTGAGGAAGTTTATCCATATTTTATATAAATACTGTATCAAAGACATTAGTCTCGCACAATTCCAAAAGTAATGTTAATATTGTCAAAATGTTTATAAATATAATATGTACCGACGGTAATCAACCAACTTGTTTAACTTATTGTCTAATCGAAACCATATATTTAGCACAGTTTTGAACGAGTGTTTTAATTGTTGGTCGTTTCACATACATAAGTACCTTTTTGATGAAGTAGGCCTACGATGGTGGTAAAGGAAGTTAAAACATATTTTGTTTATATGTATTGATTAATATTAACAAAACACATCCTGCTAAACATACAAAGATATTATTATTATTATTAGTTCTATCTTCCTTCTAGTTTCATATCATTGCCACTCAATTGAGAATTGTTTTGCTCATGTACCAAATAATTGAAACTCTACATGACGCAACGCACTATTACGAGATGACCAAACAACAAGCGACTTCGGAGGATCTATCGCGACGTGATTGGTCAATTAAACTTGCGGTACACTATAGCTTTTGTTGTTGGATCACAAAGTTTTATTAAGTCCATGATTGTTGTACCCGATCTGTACAATTCTAACAACCATTATGCCATGATTAGACAGTTCGGGAGAAATAGTTAAAACTACATTCGTTTTAATAAATTAATAATAAAAACTGATTTAACTATCATTAAGTAGGTTACATTAGGTGATTTCCTATTATTCGAGTAAAGATTCTACTAGAAATTATCATTTTCCAAACAAATGTTATTTTGGAAAAATTGTAAAAAGAGAGAAATAAATGTATCTAAGTGAATTTATTTATCATCAATTAAAATATTCGACCAGTAGGCCTATAAATGACCACCTAACATAGCCTGAGTGGGTCATTATAGACTCTGGTCACAGCAAATACATTTTTAGATAGCGTATCTCTGTGATCTTACACCGCCATCATACGTCACCAATTGATCGTCATTCAATTGGTGACATTGTTGATAAGTGAAGCGAGATATTGTGGCTCTGTTTGCCTACAGCAGGAAGTTTATACTACCAATAAATAAAACCAACTATTTCCTTATTTACCAAGCCAACATTGACAACGACATGAAGCCATCGTCAGCGGACTGATAGTTAAGGATTTACAAGGATTAGACTGTGGAAAACGATCCTGGAAAAACAAGGATAGTAGTATACTTACCCGGCAATTCGATCCGCTTCTTCGAAATATAAATAAAGTTTGGAAGCATTGTTGGAACTTATGGAGTGGTTATAAACTAATTTAGTTCTTCCGTCGGCAATATAGCGTTTAGTTTATAACAAGATATATATATTTAACTGATCATCACACTCAAATTATTATGAAGCTACATGTTTTAAGCTTTATTATTTGGAGTGTAATTCTAAAGGTAAGATATTACCGTGTTTTCCTAACTAATCCAGACTGCAGTACAGTCGTGTGTAGTAAAGAACCAGAAGAGGTCAAAAGATTATATTACTACTAAATGAGCTTCTTTAGTTTACGTTTAGTAAATCCCTAAACGGCTCAAAACGCAATCATGTTATAACATAATTGAAAACAGATGTATTACTTTAATATAAAAGTACTGTGTGTTATATAATTATATAAAATGTGACAACCCTTTACTTTTAGGCCGAATAGTAAAGAACTGGGTGGACACGGTTTTTATCCGATGTGTCATTCGGTTTTTGTAGTATCCACCACAGTATTGTGGTAACCGGTATTGTTAAATGGTTACGCTGAATGATTTCAATGAAAAGGGTAATTATTCAACCTCCACTTGTGACCCATACATGTACTGTACGTTCTCATTGTAGACTATAAATAACACTAGAGGGATGTGACCTTCTCACAGAACGTATTTTGATACATTCCATTGCCAATCATAAAGTAAAGTATAGATTGGTACTGTATATTTATATTACCAAACACCCCAAAAAACCATTATGGTGTCCTCTTATTCATATCGGGCTGCCAATGGCCCCAAGTTATTTTTTTTTGTCGGAATTATTATATTATCAGAATTACTGTACTATTTAATAATATAATATTATTAATTACAACTTTATTTCGAAACATATACAGAACTAGATTCACCAAATTGGTGTTTTTCACAAGGTCGTTTTTGCTTACGTAGGATGATACAAAACTGTATGTAATCATTTACTTAGATACAAAAACACAAAACTGACAACAATAATTTCGATTAAAAGTATGATTTCATAAACAGATTATATTTGAATACTAAAAATATAATTTTAATTTGATGACAACTGACATGTTGTTTCATGGTTGGTGGGGTAGACATTACATAATTTTACATTTTCTAAATGACAGTGGCATGTGCAGATTAACTGTAGCATAATAAGAATCACTGACAATGAAAACAAACTCTCTCTTAAAACTCTCTTTTACTAAAATGCATTTGGGAAATACTGTACTTTACAGAAAAAGAGACGTTTGTTGGAAAAACTGGTTTTGGTTGATTGTGTGGTCCTAAACAATAAAATTCTATTTTTTCTCTGAAAAAGTCGTAACATTTTTAAAGCCCAGAGGTATTCTGTAAATGTACAGTGTACAGTGATGTATAGTAAACTATAATTCTGGAAATTCCCAGGCAACCAACGCTCTAGTATTCTTTAGATTATCCCCACCTATCTCAAAAATAAAAAAAAAATCACATAAAAAAATTAAAGTACAAATAATATGATTTCATTAATTTCTATCAGATTACAGTACTCCTGTAGTGAATAATGACTATAAAGTACAGGTACTATGATTATTAATATTATTTTTCAATAATCTTACTATATTTAATCGTTTTAAATTTGGAATTAATGAATACCGTAACACCGTAGCATCTTTCAGATTATCTGTATGGTACAATACATGATGTACAGTAATGCAACAGTCTGTATTTATTGTCTTTTATTATTCAATTCAATTCAATTCAATTTCTTTATTCTTGCAAATGCCATCAAGGGCTAATATCTGCTTAAACATACTACATCATACAAACATAATTATACTGTACATATTTACATTTAAAATTTAAACACATACATTTTAGTCATTACTACTGTAGTAGTTATTGTTTTTAATTATTGTAATTATTGTTATAAAGATTATTGTTATAGTTATTATTAATAAAATAAAATAATAAAAGTGTAATAAATTATAGGTCAAATCTTAAGGGCAGTTTTAAATCCAAAGGCAAATTACTGAAAAAAATGACAATGCTGTGGGTACAGTATCAGTGGCTGGATTGATTTCAATGGAGATACAAAAAAAAGCAAAAAGCTAAATCAAAATGATAAAGTAAAACAGCCAGAAAAATTAGCAGAGCTTTTGGGCAACACTAGCCCTTCATCAGTGCGAGTCTTTTATTATATGTATGAAACATATTTATCTTGTTACCAATTATTAAGTTGAAATTCAGTCTAGAACCATAGAAAACACAATACTACAACAAAACTGATGCAGATTTACAACATCAGTTTGTTTTTACTATACAGTACTCATGTAGGTTGTGATGGTTTTTAATTGTTTTTAACATCTACAGTAGGAGTGCCTCATGCCTTACCCTAAATCTACCCCTGAAGAAGATCAATATCAAACAGAAGACACAAATCGTGGTTGAGGCATTTTTCACACAACCTATATTTAAATATTTATATTTTAGGCGTAACTACAGTTACCATTATTTCACTAGTCATTGTATGATGTTTGTTCTTTTTTACAGTTTTGCACTGCTCAAATATTGAACACTCCGGGTAAGACACATTTCTATTATGTTTCCTCATTCCATTTGACATTCTTAATAGCATAATGGTTTTAAATTGAACCATTGTACCTCATTGTACATTATGAAAGTTGTAAAATAATATTCTTCAACTTCCTGAATCTAGTTATAATAACAACTTATCTATGTCCTTTTAATTTTAATTACTTTTTATGTCCTATCCTAAATGCATTTGTTATAATATTCTGAGTAAAATAACAATTGTGTTTATTTTCAGAATGTTCAGTTGGCTAATTTCTTAAAACTATTCTTTTCATGTACTATACTATCATAGTTATTGTAGTACCTTAACAACTGTATAATATTATTTTAAATAGACTAGGCCTACTGTTAGTATACTGTACCTTTTGTTCAATAAAAACAGATTATTAAAGAAAAAAATTGATCTGACTGGAAAAGAGGGCAAGGAATATATGTTTCTATTTTTATGGTTTAAAAGAATAATATTATATTGGTGGAAGGTCTGGTTTAAATAAATGATAAAACAATTCATACATAAAGGTTTCATACCTGTTGTAAATTACCATACACCACCATAACCACTGCAGCTATAAAATCACATATTTTTGGATCATTTCATGGTTCTGGTGGTAGAATAAAGAAAACAACTTTTAGATGAGCGTGTTCAAATTAAACACTGTAATATCATTTGTATTATTTCAGAAAATGTAACAATAAGTGATGTAGAGAAAACCAGGTTTACAGTCAGCTGGGATTCCCCAAATCCTCCTGGAAGTTATAAAGTGCATTGGATAATCTTAAAATCATTAAATGATGAGGAGTTGTTATTTGTAAATGAAAGTCTATCTGAGAATGCTACTGAAACTATATCTGTGGATGTCACAGAGTTGCTACCAGGTGTAACATATAATGTGACTGTTACTGCTGTACATAACAATAATTCACTGTCAAGTGCACCAAGTGACCCTGAAATACAAACGACAGGTAAAAACCTAAATCTTAAGCTCTGTCACACTATCAAACTTTATCTGACAAAAAATGTGATGTGCCCATATATGGTCACGATTTTGTCATATCACTACCATATTTGGGCACATCACACGTTTTGTTGTCCAACTAGTTTGATAGTGTAGATAGTGAGCTTTAGGTTGTATGTTCAGACTCACGCCGTTAAGGTGGCTTTATTTAAGCGGCATACATATTTTTGTGTCTGAACTAGGTCACGAATTAGCATAGCTGTTACGCCGTTAATAATTCTAGCAGGAGAGGGTAGATTTAATAACGCTAATCCAGTAATGCATCAGTGAATTTAACCTTAACTAATGAAAAAACATGACCACGATTAGCAGACAGCAACTACATACCTGTACCCTAGTTTATGACAGATAATAGCTACAGTACTGTGTAATGTGTTTTCAGGTTTTCAATTTTAATGAACAGTACAGTTGGTGTCAGTGATATGATCTTTTAAATTAAATCAATTAATCAGATAGTTGTCCGTGTAATTTTACGTATAATTTAACTCTTCCCTGGTGTAATAACTATGTTTGAAATTATTTTGAATTATAATGCAATTCTGCAAGTAGTAAAAGAACAAATCAGTATATTTGAAGGTGACAATATAAATAAAAAATAACAATGTATACATAGTTCTATCTGCTTAGACCTGATCAAAATGTTTTAAATGCAAGGCATTGTTGATCGTTGTGTCTGAACACCTTGGCTTTTAACGCCACGGATTACCGTACACCTTGTGTAGATAATGCTACCTTAACGTGAGTCTGAACATACCCTTAGTCAAGTTAAGAATGTTTTGCTACAAAATTACATTATCAACTTAACAGTACTGTACAGTATCCACCATAATACTCGACAGTACTCTCTCAAATACTACATTTAAATCAAGGGAAGACCAAGAATATATAGAAAACCAGTGACAAACCCAGAGCACCTGCTAGGAGTTTGGTTTAGACTCCTTTCCTTAATGTATTTTGAAATATGTGGATATTTTCATATGTATTTCAGTACCAAATGCTGTTACACTCAGTGAATATGATGCTAATACAACATCTGTAACAGCACAATGGACATGGTCAGAGACAGATGATGGTGTGGCAGAACGTTTCAATGTGTATTGTAGAAGTGGTGATCCTACTAAAACAACAATCTATGTGACTGGTGACACATTGTACAATGCTACTTGCAACAATGTCACATCTGGTAGAAATGTCACCATAGTTGTGTCAAGTACAAGTGGTGACAAAACAAGTGACAATGACACCATCATTATTTCTGCAGGTAATCATTTTAATGTGTAATGTTTCAATATGAGATCATCGTTGCCTTATTGGTTTGTTTAACATTTTGTTAAACATAGAATTGTGATAATATATTTTTCAGTTATATCAAATTTGATGGAAAGTATTTAATAACGATATATGAATATTCAATTCTGAAAAAAAAAAATGTTACCACCATGCTAAATTTGTTTATCAATATCAAATAGTTTATCTACATCGATGTATGTGATGCCCCCCCCCCCCCCATAGGAAACAGTAGTGTTACAGAGAAAATCATGGATTGCTCATTCTTCTAATATATATATTATTTGGTATTGTTGAATAATTTAGGGAATTGCTGCCTTATTCATTTAATTGAAATATTCATTTAAATATTTCTTTAGTACCTGCAACAGTTCAGAATTTGACAGAAACCGGAGCAACAAATGACACATTCACAGTGGAATGGGATAAAGCAGATGGAGATGTTGACTTTTATGAAATAAGTTGCTCTGAGGGTGAGCCTCAGGTTCAGCAAGTTTCAGGAAATATATACACAGCATCATGTATTGGACTTGTACCTGGGGAAAATTATAATGTCACAGTAGTTGCCAACAGCAATGGAAAGTTAGGAGAGGAACAAACTTTAAATGTTTTTACAAGTAAGTACAGTGTACAGTCATGTTCAAATGTAGATATGAAGGTCCACACACCTTTAAATCTGAGTTTAATCTATATAATGTACAATTTAAATACTTACTCAATCTATCTATCATATGTATTTCAGTACCAAGTGCTGTTCAGCTTAGTGAATATGATGCTACTACAACATCTGTAACAGCACAATGGACATGGTCAGAGGCAGATGATGGTGTGGCAGAACTTTTCAATGTATATTGTGAAAGTGGTTATCCTACTAAAACAACAATCTATGTGACAGTTGACACATTGTACAATGCTACTTGCAACAATGTCACACCTGGTAGAAATGTCACCATAGTTGTGTCAAGTACAAGTGGTGACAAAACAAGTGACAATGACACCATCATTATTTCTGCAGGTAATCATTTTAATGTGTAATGTTTCAATATTAGATCATCGTTGCCTTATTTGTTTGTTTAATATTTTTATTTATTTATTAATTTTAGTACCTGCAATGATTCAGAATTTGACAGAAACCTCAGCAACAACTAACACATTCACAGTTGAATGGGATGAAGCAGATGGAGATGTTGACTTTTATGAAATAAGTTGCTCTGAGGGTCAGCCTGATGTTTCAGGAGATATGTACACAGCTTCATGTATTGGACTTGTACCTGGTGGAAATTATAATGTCAAAGTAGTCGCCAACAGCAATGGAAAGTTAGGAGAGGAACAAACTTTAAATGTTTTCACAAGTAAGTAAATTGTACAGTTACCGTAAAACCTCGAAAAGAAGCCCATGGGCTTAAACCGCGAAAAGAAGCCCATCTCGAAAAGAAGCCCCTCTCTACAGTTTGCAAAAGTACTCTCGAAAAGAAGGCCATCTCGAAATGAAGCCCCCTGGGCTTCTTTTCAAGATAGTATGGGCTTCATTTCGAGATAGACTACTCATACTGTATTGAGATGATGACGAAATTATTGTATTTGACGGTGAATCATAGGACTGTTTTTTTGCTTTTTATATTGTTTTTTAATTGGTATATTAAACATAATTTCATGGTTGAAAAAATGTCTCAAAAGTCACATTATTGTAGTAGAAATTCACAAAATTTACAGCATTCATCTCCAAAAGCCCATCTCGAAAAGAAGCCCACCCAAGAGCACTAAAAAAAGAAGAAGCCCATGGGCCTCTTTTCGAGGTTTTACGGTATGTTACTACATAATAAACTAATTCCACTATGTAGATATGAAGACCCACACACCTTTTAATGCCATTTTTTTTATCAATGTACATTGAGAAGTCAGAATACTTACTGAATCATATATACTTTCAGTACCAAGTGCTGTTCAGCTTAGTGAATATGATGCTACTACAACATCTGTAACAGCACAATGGACATGGTCAGAGGCAGATGATGGTGTGGCAGAACATTTCAATGTATATTGTGGAAGTGGTGATCCTACTGAAACAACAATCTATGTGACTGGTGACACATTGTACAATGCTACTTGCAACAATGTCACATCTGGTAGAAATGTCACCATAGTTGTGTCAAGTACAAGTGGTGACAAAACAAGTGACAATGACACCATCATTATTTCTGCAGGTAATCATTTTAATGTGTAATGTTTCAATATTAGATCATCGTTGCCTAATTTGTTTGTTTAACATTTTCATTTATTTATTACTTTTAGTACCTGCAATGATTCAGAATTTGACAGAAACCTCAGCAACAACTAACACATTCACAGTGGAATGGGATGAAGCAGATGGAGATGTTGACTTTTATGAAATAAGTTGCTCTGAGGGTCAGCCTGATGTTTCAGGAGATATGTACACAGCATCATGTATTGGACTTTTACCTGGTGGAAATTATAATGTCACAGTAGTCGCCAACAGCAATGGAAAGTTAGGAGAGGAACAAACTTTAAATGTTTTCACAAGTAAGTAAATTGTACAGTTATGTTACTACATAATAAACCAATTTTTATATGTAGATATGAAGATCCACACACATTTAAATCTGAGTTTAATCTATATAATGTAGAATGTAAGTACTTACTCAAACATGTATTTTTCAGTACCAAATGCTGTTCAGCTTAGTGAATATGATGCTAATACAACGTCTGTAACAGCACAATGGACATGGTCAGGGGCAGATGATGGTGTGGCAGAACATTTTAATGTATATTGTGAAAGTGGTTATCCTACTAATACAACAATCTATGTGACTGGGGAGACATTGTACAATGCTACTTGCAACAATGTCACATCTGGAAGAAATGTCACCATAGTTGTGTCAAGTACAAGTGGTGACAAAACAAGTGACAATGACACAATCATTATTTCTGCAGGTATTTTTTGATATCCTAATATCTTGGTATATTATTGTCCTAAATTGTTTTTTTTCAATTCAATTTTATTTTCATAAGATACATCATTGTGAAATAACATGACAGTTTTTTTTTAAAATTAGAATGCACTTATTCTGGAGAAACATAAATAAGCCCAGAGGACTTTAAGGCTAGTTCCATCAGAAAAAAAATAATTCAAAAAGTATATATAATGAAAATTGATATTTCCATACTCGATTTTCACTGTTGATCTTTCATGAAAACATGACCTGTATATTTCTTTTGTGTCATTTAGTCTATGAAAAAGTTTTTTCTACTTGTTTAGATGTTCCATGAACTTCTCCTCATTGCATGTTTTTGTCAACTACACAATTTCTGATCTTACACAGTCTTTTTAGACAATTATTTGAAACTTTGATTTTAAGGTGTAGAATTCATTAATACAGACCAATTTATAATTCATGTCTTCTGGTTTTGGTTTTAGTGCCTGAAACTGTTTTGTATCTTAGAGAGACCTCAGTGACAAATGAAACTCTTACAGTAAGTTGGGAACCACCAAAAGGTGATGTTGACTTTTACCAAATCAGTTGCTTTGAAAATGCAACTTTGCAAACTGTTGAACATACTAATGAAAAAACATATACTGCAGAATGCAATAAGCTCACTCCTGGTGAAGAATACAAGATTATCGTAACAGCATACAGTAATCAAAAGGCAGGAGAAGCATCTTCTATAACAGTGATTACAAGTAAGTATTGATAAAAAATGAGGATCTAATGTTTAAAACAATAAGAAGCCTTTAAAACATCTGGAAAATCTGTGTACCTCATAGTTTATAAAATGGTTTTGAGTATTGGTTTACTGCTATATTACAGAGGTGGAACCATGAAATTGGGAATGTGGGGTTCAATTGAGTTCTGCCACGGAAAACATTTCTCAGGAGCTCCCTTCACATAACAATTTTATGTCTGTCATTTCAATATTATTTTACTTCACCCTCAGCCTAAATTGTTAGTCAATTATAGGTGGATTTATGCTATCATTTTCTGTAAGAAAACTTTTAGAATCATTAAAATATCAGCTTTTAAATTCTTTAATCTATTATTTTCTTTCTAGCACCAAACAATGTTAAATTAGAAGAAGGACCATCGACCACTATGTCTGTTACAGCCTATTGGAGAAAACCATCTGGTGTATTTGATTCTTTTAATGTTAGCTGCGGAGAAGCCACAGCATATCCATCTTATATACCTTATAGCAACGATCTTGGTAACAACATTAATGCAAGCTGTATTAATGTAACCTCTGGTTCAACACAAATTCTAACAGTGGTGACAATCAGTGGAGCTGAAACAAGTTCTGATACTATTAGTCTTACAGCACGTAAGTTGTCATCATCCATAACTATAATAATACACTTATCTTGACCCTATGTAAAGATAATAGTCTATTGTTATATTAGCCAAACAAGACGTCTAATTGTAACAAGAGTAGGTTAATCTCCAATTGATAAATTTCAGTAAAAAAACATAGTTTCCATACACACAACATTTTATATTTACAATCTACTAAGCTACAGTTTAAAAGAATAAACTTTTGAACTTAATCATGTGTATTTCAGTACCAAGTGCTGTTCAGCTCAGTGAATATGATGCGACTACAACATCTGTAACAGCACAATGGACATGGTTAGAGGCAGATGATGGTGTGGCAGAACGTTTCAATGTATATTGTGGAAGTGGTGATCCTACTAATACAACCATCCTTGTGACTGGTGACACATTGTACAATGCTACTTGCAGTGATGTCACACCTGGTGGAAATGTCACCATAATTGTGTCAAGTACAAGCGGGGATAAAACAAGTGACAATGACACCATCATTATTTCTGCAGGTAATTATAGAATTGTGTTCATAATATATTTTTTGGGGGAATAAAACAAGTGAAAATAATATATCATTTCTGCAGGTAATATTTCTATATAAACTTAATAATTTTAGGAAACATAAACTTTTAATTTTTTTCGCATGTTAATTGTAATTAATTGTATTTTTTAGTTCCCGAAATTGTACAGAATCTAATAGAAAAGGAGGCAACACTTGATACAATTACAGCAACTTGGGAAAGTCCAATTGGTGATGTAGAATTCTACCAAATTACCTGTTCTGGTGGTGATGCCAAGCCTGAAAGACTTAATCATATTTCTGGACAAGACATGTATAATGCATCGTGTGTTGAGCTAACATCTGGAGAGGATTACACACTTACTGTAATTGCAAATAGCAATGGAAAGCAGGGAGAAGTAGATAATGTAAACATATTTGCAGGTAATTCAAATGACTCAATTTTTGTAATTAAATTTTACCAGTATACACGAGTATATTGGTGGCAAACACACCTAATTTTCAATCCAAAGGTCCAGGGGTCAATACTGACCTAGTGCCAGGGTTGTAACACACAACTGTTTTCTACTCCACATCTTAAGCTAACCCTCCATGGTTTTCAAGCAGGATATATTTTATCCATCCTTTTCATTACATAAATGAAATCATTGTTGAGTGCAAGAATATATTTTATTACAGTATATCTTTCAATAAATAAAAATTATTGTTTTTGAAGTACATTTTAAAACATGCAGTATTTGTTTTTATGTAACATTAAAAAAAATGTATTGGCTAAATATAAATGTTATATTGTATTTTAGGCCATATGTAATGGTATATTTATATTAAATTCAAAATTCTCAAGTGATGTGGCTGAGTGGTTAAGCCACAGCCATAATATCGGCACAGGTTCAATGCACTCCTTGACCATAGAACAAGTTTTCTCAGATATCAAAAACACATCGCATGTGTGCACATTATAGAATCCAGTGCAAAGAGGAGGTTACCTTGGTGTTTATTTGGTCCATTTCAGCAGCACTTGTAATTTCTTCACTGTGTTGGGTAAACAACCCTACCACTTACTTTGAGAGGACCTTCAGTATGTTCCAATGGGAATTAACTGGTCATATATATTATTTTCAGTACCAAGTGCTGTTACACTCCGTGAATATGATGCTACTACAACATCTGTAACAGCACAATGGACATGGTCAGAGGCAGATGATGGTGTGGCAGAACATTTCAATGTATATTGTGAAAGTGGTTATCCTACTAATACAACAATCTATGTGACTGGGGACACATTGTACAATGCTACTTGCAACAATGTCACATCTGGTAGAAATGTCACCATAGTTGTGTCAAGTACAAGTGGTGACAAAACAAGTGACAATGACACAATCATTATTTCTGCAGGTATTATTTTTATATTAAATATCATCTTTTTCAATTCAATTTATTTTCCACAAACTACTGTATAGTAACTAATAAATTAATAAAAGAAATCTATTTTCCTGATACACATGGAATCGATGTATAGCATTCTCAAGATATGGTATTCAAATATTTTTAATATCATAAATCTTTCCTGTAACATGTGTCATGCTTTAACCACAATATATGATACTTTCCTTCCTTTTGTTGGCAACATGATGCTTTCCTCTCTTTCCACAGCTAACTCCACCCCTCATCCACTGCAAAGACTTAATTTTGGCCATAATCAGTGCAAAAATAAAGTGTTAATGTTTGCTTTTCTAGTGCCTGAGGCAGTTCAGAATTTAATCGAAAAAAATACATCCAACGAAACCATTAAAGTAGAATGGGAAGCAGCAGAAGGATATGTTGATTTTTATAACGTGTATTGTCCTGAAATGCCTAGTAGCATGATAGAATCTGATGAAGATAGTGAGAATATTTACAGTGAGACTTGTACCGGACTTACTCCTGGAACAACATACATAATCGCAGTGTCTTCAAACAGTAATGAAAAAGAAGGCGAGAATAAATCTGTAACTGTAGTTACAAGTAAGTTTAAGCATTTGTATTTTGTTTATTATAAATTTGGTTGTTGCATCAATTGTGCTGCATGGCATTGGCAGTGGTATCTCTTCAAACTTGCAGAGTGTCACCACAATATTATATACATATGATTTGTAATCTAATATTATTGGAGAAAAAACAATCGTGTACGATTAATTTTAAATCTTCTTGCAGTACCAAACAGTGTTCAGTTAACAGAAGAGAGTCCCACAACTATTAACGTAACTGCTAGTTGGTTAAAACCGTCTGGTGAAGTGAATTCATTTAATATAACTTGCGATGGTGATACACAAGCATCTCCTTCTTACATACAAAGTAGTGACATAAGTGATACAGACAAAATTGAGGCAAGCTGTATTAATGTAATACCTGGTTCAACTCATGTGTTAGAAGTTACAACTGTTAGTTCTGGGAAAACAAGCTCAAATTCTATTTCTCTAACAGCATGTAGGTAGCAACCTATTATTTTTTTTGCTTGCAAACCACTGTTGATTTTCAGTCCTTGTAAGATCATTTTTTACTTCTCAGTTCGATGACAAGTAAATAAAAAGAAAATTATACTTACTTTTCACATCATAAACAATAGTTTGAAAGGACAGGGTTGAATCATAGCCAATCACTTAAAACAGTCTGGGAAAGATAACGTAAGCAGATGGTAATCGATGATCAACAAGAAACATTACATCAAAACTATGTTTATTTCAGCATTTTCATCAATATTGTACAGTACAATATATATTTTTGTATTTCTTGAATCTTTATGTAATTTAGATACAATTTCAAGCCAGTTTTCTTGTTTTTTTTTCAGTACCTGAGAAAGTTCAAAACCTAACAAAAGCAAATGCAACAACTGAAAGTATAACAGCCAGCTGGAAAGCCCCAGTAGGTGAAGTTGACAATTATAACATAACCTGCTCAGGAGGAGATGTTACAGAGCCAGTGGTGCCTGATGATGATCCACTCAGAGCATCTTGCACAGGGCTTACTCCAGGAACAATGTATTCGATTACTGTAGTTGCCAAAAGCAAAGAGAATAGTGGACAGGGAGAAGAAGTGAACATATATTCCAGTAAGTAGTAGTGGAGCTGCAGCTTGGTGATTAACAACGCTTGGCTTCCAATTTCAAGGGATCACGCCTGACCTAGTGCAAGGGTTGTAACTCAAGACTTACTGGACTCATTAAACCACAAATGGAACTTAATTTATAAGCACGATAACTTATAGTTTATCCTTCCTGTCATTTGCTAGTTTCTTGCCGTTAAATGTGTATGACATTTTGTAAAACTTAGTAATGATACTTTAATGGTAGTGCGAAGTTGAATGGTATAGAAAACGTAATATTATTCGTTGTATTAATGTTATAATTGTGTCTTAAGTACAGTATCATACCAAAGCTTAAAGTGGTATATATAAGCAATTTGTAAATTATTATGACAATAATGATATACAATTACTTTTTTCTTCTTTATAATAATAGTTCCGGAGAAACCAACAAATCTTGAACTTATGTTTGGCAAGAGATCTGTCGAGGCTAATTGGGATCAGCCTATTGGTGGTTTAACATCTTACTATGTGGTTTTAAGTAATACGGACGTAGTTCAAGAGAAATACACCACGGATATGTCTGTATCATTTGAAGAGTTGAATCCAGATAGTGATTATACTGTGACAATAACTACAATAAATAATGAAGACACAAGTGAAGCAGTCAGTAAAAGTGGTAAAACGCAAGAAGCTGGTAAGTACTTTAACTAACAATAATTATAACAATTTTGACTTGAAAAAGTTTTTGTTAAAGTGGTTCCCTCATTAAAGAAACATGAATTATGTGTTGTAAAATTATATCTAATCTAAATACTGCTTTCAAATAAGCATAACAAGTAAGAAAAGAAATTTTGTAAATGCTTTACCAAAAGCATCTTATTCATGTATCACACTGTAAAGATCACAGCAAAAAACTTTTGAATTGACAGAAATTGCAGCTGGCTATTGGTACAGGGTACCTTTAATGAAAGTACCACATCATTCAAAGAATGTTTTTATTTATTCTGTTTCAGCACCACCAAATGCAACTGACACACCACCAAGTCCTGTTGACACACAAACAACAACACAATCATTTACTGTTCAATTTTCAAGTTCATACTTTAGTGAAGAAAACGGCAAAATTAAGAATTATACTGTTATCGTATCAGAAGAATTTGGTAAGTCTTCAAAGCAGATAATGTTTTATTATTAACATTAGTATAATATTCATTACTGAATGTATTATTTAATATTCCTGATGAAATATATATTCATGATGCAATATATATTCATTTCCAAATATATTATATTCATTAGTGAATTATTATTATTATTGTTACAGTAGTTATTAGTCAATCTGTTGTAAAATGTTCATGGCCAAAATATATTAACATTCATTACCAAAAATATTAATATATTCCTTAAAGATGTATTGTCCCTTGAAACACAAAAAATGAAGGTCAAAATAATCTAAATTTAAATTGGCAAGTGGTTGACTGACTGTCATACAGAGAGACCTGGGTTCAACTTCCAGTCTATTCAGCTGTAAATGAGTACCTAGTTGAAAATACTAGGGAGGATAAGGCAGCGTGGAAAGGAACTGGCCACCCTACCACATAATACAGAGGCTTAGTAAAATTAGCTCCTAACAACTCATTTCCCTATGTTCAGAGTGAATACGCAACTTACCTTTACCTTTTCTTTTATTATTTAATTTATGGCCAAATATAATATTATTCATTTGCAAATGTATTATTATTCATTTGCAAATGTATTATTATTCATTTGCAAATAGAATATTATTCATTTGCAAATATATTATTATTCATTTGCAAATATATTATTATTCATTTGCAAATATAATATTATTCATTTGCAAATATATTATTATTCATTTGCATATATATTATTATTCATTTGCAAATATATTATTATTCATTTGCAAATATATTATTATTCATTTGCAAATATATTATTATTCATTTGCAAATATATTATTATTCATTTGCAAATATATTATTATTCATTTGCAAATATATTATTATTCATTTGCAAATATATTATTATTCATTTGCAAATATATTATTATTCATTTGCAAATATATTATTATTCATTTGCAAATATAATATTATTCATTTGCAAATATAATATTATTCATTTGCAAATATATTATTATTCATTTGCAAATATATTATTATTCATTTGCAAATATAATATTATTCATTTGCAAATATATTATTATTCATTTGCAAATATATTATTATTCATTTGCAAATATATTATTATTCATTTGCAAATATATTATTATTCATTTGCAAATATATTATTATTCATTTGCAAATATATTATTATTATTTGCAAATATATTATTATTCATTTGCAAATGTATTATTATTCATTTGCAAATGTATTGTTATTCATTTGCAAAAGTATTGTTATTATTATTATTGATGACCAAATATATTACAGTATTAAATTTCCAAATGTGGTTATTACAGTTTCTCAAGCATCCAATTTAAACCTAATGTCATTCTACATCTTTCAGCCAAAGATGAACCATTGGAAGACAGTAATGGTAATTTCAACAACTGGGATAAAGCTGGACGTGGAGATACGATTATTCCATATCAAGCTTTTGAATTTAAACCATATTTTGAAAATAGTGGTATGAGATTCATATTCAATCTGGGCTTTTTGATTACTTTGTTTACTAGCTTTGATTCATTTTCAGTGAACCACATATTAAGCTGAAATTTAAATTAAATCAAAACTATCTTTAAAGGTCCAGTTTAAATATTATACAAATTGCAATACGAAGGCTTGTTTACTAAAGGTATTGAGATGCTATCAATTCTCGGCTTGCCTTCCTTTGCTTAAGGATAACTGTTAGCAATCTGTCTTAATTACCATGTCTCCTAAATCTATACCATTTATGAAAGTAAAACTATGCTTTGCATTTGCATTGATGGGATATGCATATATTGGAAACTACAAATTTCACAATGGATGTGAGGTTACAAGTTTGAAACAATCAAAGATAGCCATGCTAGTGATGAATGGCACAAAAGAAACTGTAGATGAAGTAATCATCAAGATTAACTAATAAGTGTAATATAAAATATCTTGTACAGAATCACAGAATCGGAGAAAGAAAAGGGAGACTACAACTGAGGACGTTACCATTGGTGAAATTGATTGCAGGAAAGGCAAAGTTGATTATTATTGTAATCACTGGTTAGAAGATGATCAGACTTATGTGTAAGTAGCAGGGTGTTATGCTAATATAATACCTCATACATACACCACTACAGTATAATGTAGAGGTCAAGTAAAAACTGATTAGGAAGATTCAAATTGTTCGATTAGGAAAGATTTCATACAGTTAATATTATAATTTATTTGATGACGTACCTAGAGGAATCTAGGTGCTATGATTAAACATTCAGCCTTTGAATTGTGTGTTTTTATTTAAATACCATATATGCCATGTTGAAAATTCAAAACTGTATGAAAATAATTTTTCACTTTGTATTTTAGATACAAATTTTATGCTTGTACTGATGGAGGTTGCACCAAGTCACCTTACTCTGGTCCAATAAAATTAGGTAAGTAAGCTTTCCTGTTACCTGAATGAGTTCAAACATAAATTTAGAACATAAAAAACACCGAATATTCTTTGAGTCTCGAGTATTTTAATTTCTTACTTTCCAGTTGTAACAGCAATATTAATTAACCAATAAATAATGTATTGTATTGTATGAATATGCATAGGGCATCAAAACTCTGTAATTATTTCAAAGGTGTAGTACTGATACTATCTAACCAATGATATTCCATGATTATCTAACCAATACATGATATTTTCCAGAGCCTATCTAGCCATTCAGTAATATTCCAGGACCTATCTAGCCATTCAATATTATTACAGGGCCTACAGTATCTAGCCAATGAAAAATATTCTAATGCTTATCTGGCCAATGAAAAATATTCCAATGCCTATCTAGCCATTCAATGATATTCCAAAAAATTAAATTAAATTAAAACTATCTTTAAAGGTCCAGTTTAAATATTATACAAATTGCAATACGAAGGCTTGTTCACTAAAGGTATTAAGATGCTATCAATTCTCGGGTTGCCTTCCTTTGCTTACTTGTATTTAAGGATAACTATTAGCAATCTGTCTTAAATACCATGTCTCCTAAATCTATACCATTTATGAAAGTAAACTATGCTTTGCATTTGCATTGATGGGATATGCATATATTGGAACCTATCCAGTGAATGTTATTCCAAATGCATATCTAGCCAATGAAAAATATTCCAATGCCTATCTAGCCATTCAATGATATTCCAAATGCCCATTCATTGATATTCCAGAACCTATCCAGTGAATGTTATTCCAAATATATATCTAGCCAATGAAAAATATCCCAATGCCTATCTAGCCATTCAATGATATTCCAAATGTCCATTCAATGATATTCCAAATGTCCATTCAATGATATTCCAGAGTCTATCTAGCCAGTCAATGATATTCCAATGCACATTCAATGATATTCCAGAGCCTATCTAGACATTCAATGATATTCCAAATGCACATTCAATGATATTCCAAATGCACATTCAATGATATTCCAATGCCTATCTAGCCAGTCAATGATATTCCAAATGCCCATTCAATGATATTCCAAATGCCCATTCAATTATATTCCAGAGCCTATCTAGCCATTCAGTAATATTTCCATGACCTTTACCTACAATAGTATTCCAAATTTCTCACCAACCTGAGGCATATAACTGGAATTAAATCGTTTTTTATTCCATTTCAGAAAAAGATTATACACCATTAATAATCACTTTGTCTGTAATTGGAGGAGTGCTGTTGATAATTATCATTGTGATTGTTGCATTAATTTTTCGACGAAGGTCAGGGTCAGGGTATGTTTTTTCTATGTTTTTAGGTTCTGTTTTCAGAATTCAAATCTTTGTACTGTTGTCTGATTTTAATACAGTATATATTATATAAGATAATTATGGATCAAACATATACCCTCTAATGATTAGTTAATACCGCCATGGTTAAAAACGTTTCATGTGATTAAATGTATTTTAAGAATGTTGGCATGTTTCACATTACATGGAATACTTTGTAAAAATGAATTATGATACTTTAGATAACAACATATTGCATTAACAAATAGAAAAAGCTATATAGAAAAATGAATGATATTATGCACACAATATGCACTAATATTTTTGCTTTTCTTTTTCCATGGCTAGTTAAGCGCATACTGTATATGGCTTTTGGAAATCAGTCTGCTATATTATTATTTATTTTGTAGTAACATTAGTAATTTTACTCTGCTATATTTCAGGAAAAGAGATCACAGTGGGAATAATAATGAGAATCTTCTTTTGGGTAACAGACAATCAATCAAATCTAAATCTCACTCAAGGTAAGCGATATGAACACATTACAAATTTAGAATATAATTATCAACATTCTAATGGTAACTCAACAGTGGTTGATGTACTACTGGTGAGAATTTTCTCATTAAGTAAAGAATTCGGTTGAAGGGCGGAAATATAACATCTTTAGGTGATAGAGAGTTACTGTTGGGTGAGTGTTTGATGTACCATAATAATTTAGTTTCGAGAGATTTTACTGTTATTTATGAGTGAAAACACACAGATGAATGTGTTGAAAATTGTGTTAACAAACAAAAATAAACTACGGCCAGTAATCAGGTTTGAATTTTCAACACTTTATTGTTGTTTTATTTTCTATTCTCTCAGATGTGTGAAATTAATAAATTTTCCAGAACATTGTCAGAAGTTATTGACAGATTCCAACTACTTGATAAATTTGGAATATGAGGTAGACTTAATTTGGAAAATGATGGAAAAGTGTGATATATTCTACCAAATTTGTTTCAGTTATACAGATTGCATTTGAGAATTTGAGTGAATTAGTAAAAATTACACAAATCTCACACAAACAGAAAGTATTTGTTTGTAATTTCTAAATACAGTATAAAAATACTTTCTCAAATGATCTGTTTTAAATTTGGTAGTATAAATCGTGCATTTCATAACAAAAATAATTCACCATTGCTATTAACACCTCTATTCCCTCTTTTTTCTTCCCATATTACAAATCGCATATTATAGGCCAATCAGGTTGATGCAATTCGCCGAACATTATAGAGCTATGAAATCGGACTCAGAATATCATTTTTCTGAGGAGTATGAGGTATTTTAATTCAATATCTGGTTGTGGTTTTATTCACGTCTTCTTGTTATTTCTAATTTCCTTGTTGCCATATTTGTCTATTGTATTTGACAATCTTCTATGTGATGAGTCTTGTATCTATCTAAATTATAACTTACCACTTATCAATTCAATTTCTTCATTTCTGACTGTTTAAATCATACCATGTACAAATACATCTTCAACCAACCAGAATCTAAGAAAAGAGAATACTTATTTATTAAAAAGATGTCTTGCAGTATAATACAAAGCAATGGAAAGTAATATTGTAATTTACTTTAATTTGATTGTGTTGAACTTCCCATACGAAGTGTCCATTGATGGGGTTGGCCATATATTGCTATTTCTCAATAGGCGTGTCCACTGAATAGGCGTGTCACAAATAAGGAAAACTGTCCTGGATTATTTATCAACTGTTTTATTTGCATGTACACAATCTACCATTTCTCACACCATGCAGTAAATAAGCTTTTGTTGCATCAGCTAACCTCATTGTTATTACTAGTATTGTATGCACGTGTGTAAACATGGTAGTATTTGTTATATTAATATATCATTACAATCGTATCCGGATATTCACCCCCTGGACATTTACCCCCCGGAAAACTACCCCCGGACAACCACCACCTGGACAACTACCCCTTTAGGACAACTACCCCCCCCCCCCCGGACAAACACCCCCTGGACAACTACCCCCTTAGGACAACAACCCCCTTAGGACAACTACCCCCTGGACAACTACCCCCGGACAATTACCCCCTAGGAACAATGGTAAACATCCGGGGGTTAACTTTCTAGGGGGTAGGTGTCCTAGAACCCATTACAATACATACAGTACCTAACATTTTTCTACTAACACTTAGTACATTGAACACAGTCCTTATAAGTCATTATTTTCTGTCTGTTTTTAAAGTATCAACAATCACTTAAAGATGTATTGTCCCCCAAAAACATGCAAAATAAAAATTAATTAAATCAGGCTTTAAGTATGTTATTTTGTAGTTTTAATAAAGTTAATCACTTCCATAGAAAAAACAACGAAAAAAAAAAATGTTTTCATTTATAAAATGACAATATAAATGGTCAAATTCAACCAAAAATCCATTGGCTGGCAGCCAATTTGACTATTTTTTGCTTTAAATCATATTTTTTCAGGTAAATACATTTTTTTTTCATCCAATTTTTGGTCAAAGTGGATAACTATTATGTTACATTAAAATGGAATATTCAACAAAAATTTGTTTAAGAATTATTTTTTCAGGGGACAATACATCTTTAATTTAAATCATTTATAGTATTTCATTCCAATTCTATTTAAATACTGTAATGGTCTTTCAATATAGGATATCTATATTTCTAGCTTTTATGATAATTACTACTTTCAAATTTCATCAGAGTATTTAATGTTATTTTTTCAATATTTATATGTATGTTTAATTTGAAAAAGAGTACTTTATGATATTATATGAGATAACACTGAATTTCTACCCGTAGCCAGAATTTGTTGTATTGAGGAAAAGAATTTTTTTATAATATAAACATTGACTTAATAATGTGTTTTTTTGTTCCATTTTAAAGGAGATACGAGAGGTTGGTGTCAACCAGTCTAAAGACGCTGCCATAGCTCCAGTAAACCGGACCAAAAATCGTTTTACAAATATTCTGCCGTGTATGTATTAAAACTTATTATTTATAGATTTCAGAAAAACCCAGCATTTTGGGTACCTATAATTTTCAACATTTGCTTTTCTTGTTTTATTTAATAAATCACAAAATATAAGATAAAAAAAAGGTATTTCTATTGTGGTTCTACAAAATTATAATTTATGAAAAAACAAATAAAAAATACAATCTAAACATTAAATTTATTTTCTCTTTCAGACGATCATACACGTGTTAAGTTAGCACCAGCTGATGATGAGGAAGGCTCAGATTATATAAATGCAAATTATATGCCAGTAAGTTCAAAGAGTTAAAGGTTGAATATTCATTCTTTTCACAAAAATTCACATAAACTAAGTCACTCAATGAATAAAAAAGAATTAACATATAATCCTAACTCTAATTTATCATAATTTAGGGTTACAACAGCCCAAGAGAATTCATTGCTTGTCAAGGACCACTACCAGCAACAGAAGACGATATGTGGAAACTGATTTGGGAGCAACATGTGGCCACTATTGTCATGGTTACACAACTGACAGAACGAGGCAGGGTAAGATAACTTTGTGCATGCTTTGTACATTTACCAGTAATTTTCTCTTTTCCCCATTTCTGTATTTTAAAACATGTTTGTATCATTTTCAGGTGAAATGTCATCATTACTGGCCATTTGATAATAATCCAACATATTATGGCGATATCATGGTAACAATTGAAAAAGAACACAACTTACCACATTGGACTATACGCGAATTTAAACTTGAATATGTAAGTACATACTAAGATAATCTAGTGGATATTAAGTGATATTTCACAACCTCACAATCAGGAACTTACAGTATCATCAGATTTAATTGAATATCCTATTTTAAATAGGTATTTAAAAACATTCACAACTGTAAAGCTTTGTTCCCACTAGCACGCAATGCAAGGATGTAAGCTTAAGTTGATGCGACACAAACAATGGATTATACTGTTGCTCACTTGTTGCGTCAATGTCCTAGTGAAAACCAACTTTTGGTAAAATATTTTAAATGTGTTAACTGTACACACAGATAGTATAATTAAATGTATTCTTATTGTTTTATAGAATAGCAGGATAAGGCATGTACGCCACTTTAGTTACCTTGCTTGGCCAGATCATGGTGTTCCAGATTCAACCGATACTATCTTGAAATTTGTGAACAATGTCAGAAGACAAATACCTAAAGACGGTACACCTACACTTGTACATTGCAGGTAATGTTTAACAAACATTATCTCCTAATATACAATTTAAAATTCATTCCCACTCTGGTGCACTGCGATTATTATTATCTGATTATAGAGTTTAAAAGTAGCATATTGTACAACTTGTCAAAAACCAGAAATCCAGAAATCATCCAAAAATTATATTTTTTTAAAGATGTTTTTCATACTTCATGATACACTCTGATGAAAATTTCTTTTTCAAAAAAAAAATGGACTAGTCTAAAGGTGTTAATTGTTGTCCTAATTCTTATAAACACTTTTTTTTAACTGTAGTGCTGGGGTTGGACGCACAGGAACATTCATATGTCTGGACAGACTGGTACAACATATGCGTGAGCATGATTATGTCGACATATTTGGAATAGTTTGTGAAATGCGAATGAGTAGAAATTTAATGGTACAGACTGAAGTAAGTATACGGTTTTATTTTATGTGCCACACTACATCATCAACTGTAAAAACAATTATTATTAATTATTTGTAAACAGGCTATTTTATTAATAATAAATGTCTTTAAAACTTTTTTCAGAAACAATATATCTTCATACATCAGTGTGTTTTAGCGATACTTCAGGGCCATAGCAACACACAAAACGAAGCCATATATGAAAATGGTGGATTCAGTGCATCATAAACAAAGATTTTCATTTTGCATTATCATTCAAAAGGGTAAAAAGAAATGGCCAACGACTTTATAATAATCCGTCTTGTCTTCCAATTTATTCAATAAATATAAAACCTCTTAAAGTTTCAATGGACAATCAAGTGTAACAATGAATTTTGTGACAGTGACAATGCTTGCACACTAAACGACAAACAAACCAATTTTAAATGCAAGTTTACAAATACCTTTATTCCATTTATTAGTGTAAGATTAACTTTATTAAATAATTTAAAAATAGGTTAGGATATCTTATTTTGGACATGAGTGTGGTTGCATTTACAGAACTATTATGATATGGTACTGTATAACACAATGCATTTTAGAACAAAGACTCTCTCAAAGCCTGATTTCCACTAGGCAAAACACTTTTAAACTTCATTTCAATAGAGGCTTTCATTCAGCGTAATTGTAATAATTTTAAAATGTATTATAATAAATTTGTATATTTCTATCCATATTTATATATGCAATATATATTTTGGTACAACTGGTTTGTAATATTCTATTTTATTAGAATAATACTGTAGTAATAATTATGTGATTAAAATCTATTTTTTGATTAGTTAGTGGACTGGACTAGATTAAGTTGATTAGCCAGGATAAAATTCTGGGCCCATTTCTATTTATAAAGGAATAATTTTTGTTTTAAAAATATGGTTCAAAATATGGTTTTTAAGATGGCATTTTCTCTTTCTGGACTACACAAATGAAGAAATGCAACAGATAGGCTTGCCTTTCAGATTCTCAATAGAATCTTGAACTCTGATGTGAACAATTATTTTAAGAGTACATTTTAAATATCAGGACAAATTTAACCCACCTTTGTTCAATAATCATTTTTCAATAACATTTTTTACTTGATTGTATTTTTATACATTTTAAAATTGTTTTTATATAAATACTTATATTTCCAAAATGGTGCTGTGCACTATCATTGTAATTGTGCAAGTAAATTTATCTTGAAATATAGTGTTATAATATGTGTCAACATATTAACTCTGTAGATCAATCTACTTTATATTGTTTCTATACTTAACTTAATATTAAGCGTATTTATTTTTTAATTATTGGTTTTAACAAAATTGTGTTATGTAAAAGGCCAATTGGCTGTATGCATGGTAATGTATAGTAGTTATTAATTAGTACAGTATTATGACTATAGAGACATGGACATTAGCAGGTGGAATGGGAGTAAATCTGATATAATATTGTGTATGTATTGTAATTTCACACACAAAAATGGGCCAAAACACCCCTCTATCTGCATCTTTCTATTAACATTAAGTATTGTTATTGTTTTTTAGTATTAGTATTAATTTGTTCTTATGCTTTTTGTAGCTTAATGTTAAAACTAATTTATATTAATTGTACATCTATGCAAATAATGTTATGTATATTTTGTAATAATAAAATAATTTTATACATTTTTTTCATATAGAAATAACAAAATATATAATTTTTCAGCCTACGTACTTGAAAATAGAAATCATACAATAGATTAAAACAAGTCTCATTTTGTGTTATTCCAGAATCCCAGTATTTACAGTATTTAACAAGCCCAATAACAACTCCCAGGACATGTTTGGGGACACTTTCCCATAAAACAAATGACGGGAAATGCATGCTCTCTAACTCTAAAGTAGAACCCCTATTCAGGACATCCCAATAAAGGGAACACTTTTATTGGATACTGAAGGTGTCCCCTTTGAGCCCCTATTCAGGACATCCCAATAAAGCGAACACTTTTATTGGATACTGAAGGTGTCCCCTTTGAGCCCCTATTCAGGACATCCCAATAAGCGAACACTTTTATTGGATACTGAAGGTGTCCCCTTTGAGCCCCTATTCAGGACATCCCAATAAGCGAACACTTTTATTGGATACTGAAGGTGTCCCCTTTGAGCCCCTATTCAGGACATCCCAATAAGCGAACACTTTTATTGGATACTGAAGGTGTCCCCTTTGAGCCCCTATTCAGGACATCCCAATAAGCGAACACTTTTATTGGATACTGAAGGTGTCCCCTTTGAGCCCCTATTCAGGACATCCCAATAAGCGAACACTTTTATTGGATACTGAAGGTGTCCCCTTTGAGCCCCTATTCAGGACATCCCAATAAGCGAACACTTTTATTGGATAGTGAAGGTGTCCCCTTTGAGCCCCTATTCAGGACATCCCAATAAGCGAACACTTTTATTGGATACTGAAGGTGTCCCCTTTGAGCCCCTATTCAGGACATCCCAATAAGCGAACACTTTTATTGGATACTGAAGGTGTCCCCTTTGAGCCCCTATTCAGGACATCCCAATAAGCGAACACTTTTTATTGGATACTGAAGGTGTTCCCTTTGAGCCCCTATTCAGGACATCCCAATAAGCGAACACTTTTTATTGGATACTGAAGGTGTCCCCTTTGAGCCCCTATTCAGGACATCCCAATAAGCGAACACTTTTTATTGGATACTGAAGGTGTCCCCTTTGAGCCCCTATTCAGGACATCCCAATAAGCGAACACTTTTTATTGGATACTGAAGGTGTCCCCTTTGAGCCCCTATTCAGGACATCCCAATAAGCGAACACTTTTTATTGGATACTGAAGGTGTCCCCTTTGAGCCCTATTCAGGACATCCCAATAAGCGAACACTTTTATTGGATACTGAAGGTGTCCCCTTTGAGACCCTATTCAGGACATCCCAATAAGCGAACACTTTTATTGGATACTGAAGGTGTCCCCTTTGAGCCCCTATTCAGGACATCCCAATAAGCGAACACTTTTATTGGATACTGAAGGTGTCCCCTTTGAGCCCCTATTCAGGACATCCCAATAAGCGAACACTTTTATTGGATACTGAAGGTGTCCCCTTTGACGGGTTTTACTGTAGTTATATCAGACGTACTGTAAATCCTTGGATATAATCCCACTTCAAGTCTAATCCCACCCCTACTTTTTCCCTAATTTCACAAACAGGCATATCCCCAGGTATAGTCCCAATTTTGACTTTTGATCTGGATGTTGGCCTATCTCTTGCCAGTTCAACTTCAAGTTTATTCTAAAAGAAATGCTTACCAATCATTTTTTTCCTGAACCAGGGTTTCCCTTGAGTATAAGTTGGCCTAATTTCATGTTCTAGAGGGATGGAATTATACAAGAGGACTCTATACAGTAATTGTTTTACACAATTTCTATTGTTCTTGCATTCAATGAGGAACCATTTATTTTATTTATGAACTTTAAAATAAACAATTGAACATCACAAATTCGTAGAAATATGCAGTATTTCATTGAAATCTATTAATAAACTTATTAAACCGCATTATTGAAATATACCACTAATGTCTACTTGAAATGTACAATACTTCTAGATTTGTTGTAATCAACAATTAAGTGCTTACAGCCATAATGCACAGAATAGATAATCAATAATACAATCAATAAATTAAATGTTCCTATACACTTATATACATAAACTATGAAAATAACATTGCAAGACTGAAAGGAGTAGGGCCTAGGTCTAAGACACAACATTCATGTAAATTGTAAAGTCACAAGCATGCGAGGTATGGATTTTTTTTCAGAAAGTGAAACTGTTAATAATAACTAACAGATAAAGATCTCCATTCAATTAATCATTAGCATATTAAATCAGTTCATACATACCAGTCAAGGTAGGTGTATGTCATGAAGTTGACATACATAGCCTAGCCAAAGTAGGTCTAAGGCCTAGGCCTAGCAGGGCCCACAATACAGTACTGTATACAGATCAATTTGATGGGCCTAGCCTAGGGCCTAGCTTTATAAACATACCTTCTTCTACCAATTAAGACAGTAATAAGACTGCTGTTATTTTTGTAGTCTAGTCTGATCACCTCACATAAAAATTTCCATCAAAAACTCAATAATCTAAATAGTTTATAATAAAATAACCTATGAGTGAACATGCGCCTACTTTTATACTCCATGATTTTACTTAGAGTTATTGTCTGCAATTTTTACTGAATCTCTGTGCTCTGATTGGTTGAATCTTTAAACATTTATAGAGCAGTTCTTTATATTGTAACATGCCTGCCTTTAAAGTGTGGATGAAAATATTTGATTATAGAGGAATAAATAATAAACTGGTTATTAAAACAATCACAGAAAATAATAAAAAACTTAATTACATATAATTCATAAATGTTGATTAATATTTGCTGAAAATATTCTGTTCATTGCAATATAAAAACCTCTTTTTTTTAAATTTTCTATAGCACTTCTCACAGTATGAAAAAAGTATTGTCAATTCTAAAACTTGTATATTGCTAATCATGCATGTACACCACCTGCTAAACATATCACAACCCCCCCCCCCCTCCCCTTGGAATTCTGCCTTCCATTATTTATAAAACAATCAGAGATATTACAACAAGTAGAGTGTTAACCCAATCACAACTTAATCAGGGCCATAGTGGACAGTCTTAATTGTCTCACACTCTAGTATATGTCATCAACCTTTATACATTTCAAATTGCTTTTATTTGAAAACATTTAACTTTTGTATTTCAATTGCTTGTATACAGTTCAGCTGCCAATAAATTTAATTTATACTGTAAATGGTTAAATGTGCACCAGACTCATTTTAATCTATTTCAAACACCATTATAGAAGCATCTTGGTCTTTATTTAGGTTAATTTGCAAACAAAAATACATGCATATATGCAAAAATACATGCATATATATAAAAATTCTATATTTGGCAGACAATATTTAAGTACTAAACAAGACCTGGAACAGACAAATTGCATACAAAAAGTTGCACATATTGTTTCTTCGGCACAAAAAGCTAAAGAGCTTATACTGTATATTTTAATTAAGGCACTGCCTTACTTATGACTTTGCATAAGAAAGGGATTATACACTAGAATAATAGATTTAGTTTTAATCTATGCTAAAAAAAAGGGGGAAATATAATACAAAGAAGTTAAGAACTAAAATAAGTTTGAGGTAAAAATATTATGATGGAAATTGATGACAAATTTATTGAAGGCAAATTCCAAATACTAATATAATAATACTATACTATTTTCAGTTAATTAAATGCGTCTAAATAATTAAAATAAACAAGGAAATTAAAATACAATTATTCACATTTTAATGAATATTGCCAAAGATTGCCAATGTAGGCACCAATCCATTCACAAAACAACAATCGCCACTCTAAACAAAATTGTTTCTTTTTTTTGTCTTGAGAATAAATTAAATAAAAAGAATTTTAATGAGCAAAATTATCAATTGAATACATTAATATGCCAGTATTAATGAAGATGTCATTTAGAAAAATAAACAACGTTGTATGATACATCATTTTATTAGATATTAATTGGTAAATACATTTTATTGTCTTTACTTCTTCAGGATTGTAATGTATTGCCAAGACTAGTGAATTGAATCACACATGTCAATCGATTCACAGGACCAACAGTAACTCAAGGGAGAGAAAAAGAAATCTACCAGACAAGATTTGAACCCTTGACTGTGACGGTAATATGCTCAAATTCCAATATTTAAAATTCATAACTTACTAAATGAATAAACCTGGTAAAATTACAATAACATTTGCTAAATAAAATAATTCTTAACGACGTGCTGAATTTTACGACGGCAGACAGGACAAGGCTTACCATGTCGCCTTAGTTTCTTTGCACATGAATAACAACTTACTTGATGGGCACTTTTACCATGTATAATGCTCGCATTCTTAGTTCGACTTAAACAAATCATACAAAGAGTATGCGGACCTTTATTTTTATTCCCAGTCAAGTCGGTACTTACAGGACATGATGATGATGATGCTATTCTTCCTTCATCACTAGTTACTGAAATATTAGTCTGAAGACAAGAACTACTTGCGATGCTCACTGGTGTAGGCCACTGTCCAATGAATCTACTACTGGGCGCTTCTTCAATGATAACTGTATCTGATGAGCTTACTGGTGACCTTGGTCGGGCACCGGTTCCTGCTTCATCTTCACCTTCCTGATTAAAACTTGTTTTCAATTTCTCATCATCTGATTTCGTCATCAATTCATTTGTTCCTTTCTTCTTGACAACACACGTTTTTTCATCCTCACTACTTGAGCTTGGCCCTTTTCCAAAACCATCACACACATCAGGAGACACTAACAGATTATTAAGAATCCCATCATGATTTTGTCTCATATCAGCTGAAAAGAAAATTAAATGGCTTAAATTTTACACACCTAATTAATGTCTGTAAATAATTTTTTATACAAATCTCATAACATTTTAAATATTACAGATATTTGTTTAAATGCAGACATGTGAAGCTTTTTTAAAAATGGAAACTTACTTGGTGCTGAAAGAGATCTTCTAAGACTTTGTCTTTGTGACATTAACCGTTCTTTTAATGTCATCCTCTTTTCATCTGCTAACCATCCTGTACGTAAAGCCCAACATCCCATACAATAACCATGAATTGCAGGATTTAAGGTATCACATTCATTGCACTCCCACTTGTCCTAGAAAGATATTAATTCAAATATTCAAGAATTGTTTGTTACTGTCCATTTGCAACATTGCCACAGCACATTCATTAATGGAAGCAAGTTGTTAAAATTCAAATCACTTTGAGAAGGAATTCAGACAATGATAAATAACATATTTATTAACTTATGTAAAGCAATTAAAAATTTAAATTTTTAGCAATTATTTCCGAGTAATTGAATATTTTGTTACTTAATTAAATAAACACAAAAATTATTGTCTTTTAATGATTATGATAAATTCTGTAATTTAAGACAGGGTTAATAACATACCCTCTCAGATATCTCTGTGTCAATGCTATCTGAATCACTGTCCACATCTCCTAAAATTGACTCATCGCCTCGAACTTCCACTTCAAATATTGCCTGTAGGTAAAATTATTTAAAATATGAAAGTTCCCCATTTATCAATATCAAAAATAATACTGTACAATCTTTGAAGGTTTTTATACTGCATGGTGACATAGAATGTTTAGAGCTTCGAGCATTCCCAGTTTAACATCCAATAATAACAAAACACAAACAAGTGTTTTGTGAGATTGAACTTTGGAGGAACAGTCACGGAGTATCAGGGAACATACAATAGCATACCAAAATAGTAAGAAAAAAAACTATTGCTACTCATTGATACATTTGTGTTGCAATGCAATACAAAATAAAAATTGTTTTAAAGAAATAAAATAAAAAATACATGTAGCTCTCTAAAGCTTTGTCTACACTACCAAACTACCCAAATATGGTAGTAATATGTCCAAATATGGTAGTGATATGACATCATCATATCCATATATATGGGCACATCACATTTTTTGTCACATAAAGTTTGATAGTGTAGACAGAGCTTAACACTTTGTCTTACCTCTGTGATGGCACTGTCACTATCACTTGAACTAGTAACGCTTCTGTAGCTTTCACTAGAAGTTTCAGATTCAATTTCAAACTCAAGTTGATCTTCCTCAAGAAACCAAAGATCATCAGATGAATTTGTAATAATCGCAGTAGCTTTATCCTGATAAATAAAATAATATTAATATATCAACAACAATAAATTATTATTTTCGTGATTATTCTGAACTTCAATTGTTTTCATCATCCATGAAGGTTAAATTTATAATTTGGTTTAAAAACTGTTGTCCAGTGATTGGAGTAATAGCATGTGAATAATATCCAAGTTTGTCAAATTTACTATGGTCAGTATTTGACCATTCTTACAAACACACATATTCATTCTGATAACTTCCTCAACTATACTAATTTCAATTTGTTTTCCATTGCTTTTGGTACTGTTTCTTATAAATAATTCTCCCTATCTATTACACAAATGACACTGAATATGAAAAGAAATATCATAGTGGAGATTGTCTGCCTGTTAACGTGCTTGCCTTCCAACAACAATGTCCAATCCTGACTTAGGGCCAGAGTTGTAACTCACGACTCTTTCAATTCAACTTACTAAGTCTCAAAAATGAAACTTTATAAACACAATAAAGTATAAACAGTTTATCCATTCTGTAATTGGCAGGTTGCTCACTGTTGGATGCATATGAAATAAATATTTAAAAAAAAAAAAATCTTACATGAATACTATGTTGATCTGTGCTCATTGAAGTCTGATCATCAAATGGATACTTCATAGCATACCATGGAATCACTCCTTCTGCTTCATCTTTTTCACTGGCTGACACACTACGCGTTGAGCGTTTTTTGGAACACCTACTGCCCGTTGAGTTTGAATGAGACCTTTTTCGCGATGTGTGTGGCATAGATTGCACTGTTGAAATAAAAAAACTTCTTATCTAAAATGTAGATGTGAAAAATCATTCACAATTTCTTTCTGAAAATATTTAATCTTATTGTGCACAATCTTAGCCTACATCTACACTATCAAACTTAATGCGACAAAATTTGATGTGCCCATAGTGGTATCATATCAGTATCACTACGATATCTGAGCATATTACTACCATATTTGGGTACATCACACTTTTTTTCTAAAATCAGAGAGTGTAGACAGAGCTTTAATCAAAGTGCAAACTATGGCATGAATGAGATTTGTAAATGTACCTATTTTAAGAGGAGTATCACATTCATCAGTAGCCACTGATATTGAAGTAGAACAAGGAGCATTGCTTACTGATGTATTGCCTGAAGTCACCTGAAAGTTTGATAAATGTAAATTGTTTTATTAAAAACATATTAGTTATGTAACTAACATGATTATTTGTCTGACACAAAGTAGTGTATTAGACCTAGTTTAAAGAGCAGGCAGTGCACTTCAAAAATATCTAAAAATTAAGTTCAGTATTGATTAAATAATATATTAATTATATATAAATCCAAAGGCAAATTACTGAAAAAAAATGACAATGCTGTGGGTATCAGTGGCTGGATCTCAATGGAGATACAAAAATAAAAAGTGAAAAGCTAAATCAAAATGATAAAGTAAACAGCCAGAAAAGTTAGCAGAGCTTTCGGGCAACACTAGCCCTTCATCAGTGCAAGTTAATTATATATAATAAATACAATTTCTATTGCAACATATATCTTTTATATAGTTAAGACAGAGTATTGTAATAAAAGTGGGACAAAGATAAATGTTACTACGTATTAAAACATGTTTACTTACCCAGTGACTATGCTGTAATGTGTAATAGTATTGCTGCTGCGACCCTCCTGGTTGAGAATCCCCTGATAAAATGAATCAAACAATTGATAATATCCGGTAAACAACTTTTTTAAACAGAATACAGATTTCAGTGTGGCTGAACAATAGTATTGGACAAAGAGTGTTGGTTAGTTAGTGTAGTTATTTTGTTTGTTCTTTTACTACAGAATAAGCTGCAGCAGTATAGCAGTTTTACCTTTGTTCTTCTCAGTCTGAGTGGGGACAACATCTACATTAGCAAATATCAATTTTCTGTAAGAACAACAGACCACAATTTTACTACATTTATAAGAAAACATGTTAAATTCAATAGAACACCTCACAATAAAAAGTCTTTACCACAAACTACAAACACCATTGGTATCACTGTTACTAAAAATGATAGCAACTTTAATCAGTAACACACTGATTATAATACCTTGCATCTTTGATTGTAAACATCTTAACGCCAAAAACTCTTCCCAATTCATCATATTCACAATAAACTTTTCTTGGGTCCAATGGATCAAAAAGCTGCGATCCTTCAATGTACTTGATCAAAAACTGAAGAATCTATAAAAATAACAATTACTATGGACGTCAAAATGCATCATCTATTACAGTATCTTTATTATATATGCATCGTATAGCAAAGGAACTTGCCAATTACAGGATGGATAAAACTATTTTATAATTTTTTTTAAATAAACACAGCATTTCTTACTAACCTGTTGAGATGTGAATACTGTCCCCTTTGCACCAACATTGGAAAGAAGATTTAAGAAAGATGGCTTGGGTTTTACCTGTAAAATAAATTTTCGAAAAAGCAGAATTAATTTTAGAGTATCATATTATTATAGCATTTATTTATTATAGCACCAACCTAGACATAGCCAATTTGAGTTTCCTTTTAGGGTTAGGTTGGATTCCTGTTGCTGGAGTCAAGATGCACCTTCAGACTTTTTATTATTGCACCTGACATCTCCATTTCAGAAATTCTGCACTTACCATTTTCTTACCACAAACAAAATTTTAAAGGAAAAAAAGATAAAGAATACAAATCTACATACTACAATTTTCTCTTTTGGCAATTTATGCTCCGGCTTGAGTTCTTTGCCCAAAAACGTAGCCTTAATAATCGTTGTTCCTTCATGTTGTGACTCACTGGGTGGACTCGATGAAGAGTGTCGATGTTTTCTTCCCATGTTATTAAAACTGAAAAGATCAAATAAAATGTAGTAGTGCGGATGGAAACTGCGAACAGTCAAATATGACAATTTTTCTGGCGCTAGTTCCGTTTCGCACCTGTCATTTATTTCGACTCAAAATGTGTTAAGAAACTTTATCGTGAGTACCACACCTTAGAATTAGGCCTCAAAAATACTTTTACGAAGGAGATCACACAAAAAGTGACAAATAAATGCTTTAAATTGATGAATTTACAGACGCGTTTCTTGCACATCGGTTCGTCAATTTTGCATACGCCATGTTCAATGTTGTTGTTTCTATGGAGCGCCAAAAGAGCAATCATAATAGAGGGCTAAAAACTCAATATAATGCGTATATTTAATGCATTTATTGGTGAAAATTACGTTCAATTTTAATATATTTCAATGTCAATGTCAATGCAACAAAACCCTAGGCCTAAATCAGCATCACTACCTAGCCTAGGCCTAAGACTAAGAGGAATATTTAGATCATTTGAGGTATAAAAACTACAGTACATGCATGTATATGGATGATGAATTTGTCAATTTTTATTCTTAAAAGTTAACGAAAACTGCGAAAACCATGTAGGGTATCAACAGTAACATTTTTGTTGCATTGACATTGGCAAAATATATTAAAATTGAACGTAATTTTCACCAATAAATGCATTAAATATACGCATTATATTGAGTTTTTAGCCCTCTATTATAATCGCCGTGGTTAGGATTCCGGCACCGGAACTCAACTGCCAACCGTTAGGGAATCCGACACGCTATTGCGCATGCCCAGAGCGCCGGTAATCGGTGACTCAACAGCGATGGATCATTTCATAGCTCCGCCACGCGGCGAACTAGCGTAGATGCCTACTAATAACGGGATCCACTAATAGTAAATACTAGGCTAGGCCTACCAGCTAGACGTGACCAGTGGGCCTATTTATTTTGTAATTAAAAAGTGGTTGCTTCATTCATATATAAACTTCATATAGGGCCTAATTATGAATTATATAATTACATGAGTTGACTAGTTTTATGATTTTTCAAGTACAAAATAAAAGATTTCATATAACGCATTATAACTGTACATAACATGCAATCACAAGTTAATTTATTGACGGCAGCCACCGCGTGGATGTGAAAAAACTGTTCGGGAAGTCGGGGTCGCAACGCTAAATACAGCATTACGATTCTTACGGTAGATAGATATACCGATTCTTATTAATATCATAATAATTATTTTAACGCGTGGCGCCTGGCGTATTTGTATTTTAATTATTAATTCATGTATGGCCTAGGCCAAGTTTAAACCATCGCTCTCTCGCTCGCGCAACGACTAACTAGGCTCAGTAAATCCTAACACTCCGACTCTCAGCCCTCAGCAGTGGTAGTGTGGTGTGCAGTGTGGCACAAGCTATAATTATTCACTTCCCAGAGCTCTGAGCATGCGCAATAGCGTGTCGGATTCCCTAACGGTGGGCAGTTGAGTTCCGGTGCCGGAATCCTAACCACGGCGTATTATAATTGCTCTTTTGGCGCTCCATAGAAACCACAACATTGAACATGGCGTATGCGAAATTGACAAACCGATGTGCGAGAAACACGTCTGTAAATTCATCAATTTAAAGCATTTATTTGTCACTTTTTGTGTGATCTCCTTCGTAAAAGTATTTTTGAGGCCTAATTCTAAGGTGTGGTACTCACGATAACGTTTCTTAACACATTTTGAGTCGAAATAAATGACAGGTGCGAAACGGAACTAGCGCCATTTTTCTTTCATTTGGAAACTTGAGGAAAATCATAACATTAATAATTATTATTAATAATAATACAGTTCTTGCCATATGATGGTCTATAAAATAAGTATATAATACACATAACAAAGTAGGCTAGAGGCCTAGAGGTAGGCTAGGCCTTGCCAGTACCAGTAGGCCCCAGGCCTATCATGCCTAGATTTCCTACCTTTTTATTAGCTGTTCTCCATGCATAAATATAATTTAAGCCTATGTCTCCTACGGTTTGTGAGGAAATGAATACAAAACACTTCCCTCAATCAAGCATAACTCACGGTAGACAAGCCTAGGCTAGTCTATAGTAGACAAAGGTGAAACTCAATCAGGCGTATCATCCTCCTTACAACTAAACTTCCAGCCCCTGTGTCTGTGTGTGGGCTTATTACACGGCTGATATAAAACCTATATTATTATTAGTCTATACTGCTATAGTATAAACTCACCTTTATTTCACAACATCCTAGTTTAACTGTAGAAGTTAACAATCAGGATAAAAACGTCGTTTTTGGTAGGTAAACCCAACGAATACTCGGCTCAATCCAAAGAATACATTCTTCGACAAAACCAGTCACGTCTGAACATGCCTCTGATTCGAATTTCTACAACTCACAACGCAACAAAAGAGGTCGCGCTATACAAACAATAAATTAAATTGGCCAATAATTTGTCAGAACATCCTGCACTTAAAAGTATGAAAGCAAAAATTCATTATTAAACAATACGAAAATAGCCCTAACATTGTTATGCAAGTTTTTAACTAATAATATATTGAGACAAGATAATATCTACTGCGTGTACTACTCTTGATAAAGTTAAAAAGTTCATCTGCCGCCCTCTATAATATGCTAATTGAATTACCGTATGCTACATGCTTAAATGTAAACAAATATAAATCTATACCAATATGTTTTTATTTCATTACAATGTGTTTAATAACTACGCACTTGTATTCGAATATCTGCTTTAATACATTAAGGCTGCAATTAATGTTAAATTTGCCTGTACAGTCGCCATGGTTACAAATTGTTTCCTCTGATTGGTCAAAAGTCAAGTCAGTTACCGTTTGGTAATGATGCGTCTGTGGAAAACTGCTCAAAACAAAAGAGCACTTTTCATACATTTTTCCATGATATACAAAACTTAATTTTAAAAATCAATAGCTAAAATAGGTAAATTATATTTGCTACCACTGAATTAAATATATCTAACTAAAGAAAAGAGAGCGATATGAAAATACGTCCCGTAATCAAATACGTAATACAATATACATATACAGTACTGTAGCATTAAATCGGCGAGTACTGGTATACTGGTATGCAATATTCAGTATAAATAGAATACTGTTGTCAAGCGGAAATTCGTATACATGTATCCTTGGAAATCGGAATTCCCCATAAACGTTTTATCCTGGTTGGCTGCAACTCAAATAACCAAAATGATTGAAGTGATTGCAAGCGGGTTCCGTTTTCTATTCAACGTTTTGTGTATAAAGTACGTCTCTAGTATTCAGTGTGTGTGTATCCACATTATTGTACTTACATACGGTAATGTAATTTTACAACAAATAGTTCAAACTATTTAAACAGAGGCGCGCCTAAATCGTGATACTTTTCAGAGTATTTATCTGTATATCAACTTCTATCTTCAAATCAGACCATAGAGCAAAGAACTAATTTTACCTTCACTTTTGCAATACAAATTTTACAATACAATTCGATTGTTACAGTATTATTAAACAAATTGAGGGGTCAGTGATCCACTAGGCACTATATAAATACTGTTTATTATTATTATTATTAGTAACTATTGTGAGTTGGTGCCGCATATAAAAAAAACCGTCCGCCGCCGACCGATTCACGGCTGAACAACCACGAACGTTCGTACTTTTTTTTAACATTTTGTCTGCCGCCCTCTACATCTTTATAAACTTTATCTGAACACGATATGAAAGACGCGTTCTCACATTTTTATACTGTACTCTGTAGACCTATTGCTAAAGGAAAAATTAACTGAAATAAATTCAACAGCATGATTTTTGGTTTCTTTTCGGAATTCAATCGGTCTACTTGATATTTCCATTAATAAATTTATGTCTTAAATTTTTTTTTTCTTCTTCATTTTTATCCATTACAGTTGAGTAATATATAGTTAAAGCTCATGTACTTGTTAAAAGTAGTAAACTCAACAAAAAATAATATATATTCTCTGCATTTTATTTTTCCACATGAAAATGCTTACAAATGACTAAGCAGTCGAAATTGAGTCAGAACACACCTTTAAAGGTATAAAAAAATTAAAAAAAAACATAAAATGAATGACATAATGATACAGAAACAGTAGTTTAATAGAGTGCCAGCACCTAACAGTATCATACAAATGATTGTCCACCCTTTCTCTGTAATACCTAATATGGAATGATCAATTTGAATGTAAAAATTACATTGGAAATATTAAAGCACCAAGAATAACACTTGGACACATAGCAAAAATGCTCAAACTTTAATTTGGTCACTATTAATAGTTGAAATACTTAAAAACATCATTGTGTTTACAATTTAAAATTCCTAATTACAACTTTACTCTTGTAACATTGTCACAGCATAACATTTAAAGCACTAATTAATATATCAAGTACCTATAAATTGGCACAATTTTTAAATAACCAATTTGGCAATTTTGGTTGAATCACTCTTAGTTACCTACATTATTAATTTTTGAATGGGTATATAATCCGTTTAAAATGTCATAATTCTACACAGCAATTGGATAATAGGATATACTCAACACATCAAACTTTTGTAATGTAATGACACAAAAAATCCCAACACTGCAATGTAAAATAATTGGTGGCAGTTTCTAGGTGACGTAACAAACTAATTTATAATGGATATCTTTGGTACAATGGTATAAATTCAGCTGGCTGTAAATATGACAATGTTTACTACTTGTAAAAATGGCAGTGTTCTCATAGACACCAAGTTTATTATACATGTATATATGATGGTGGGTAATTTAAACCAATACTGTTTATATTGTGCACATTATGTAACACCCTTGCATAAAACAGGATACGGAAGATCATATACAGATAACTGTTAATTGCTAACTTGCTTTTGTTTATCATTATTGAGGTAGCAAATTGACTTTGTTTTAAACTGGTACATCACATCAAACTGGAAGACATTGTGATGAGTGTAGTTATTAATAATTTATCCATTATTTAAAATAAAAGCAAATTCAAAATTTAAAATAGTTGTTAACACTCAATTCTCATACAATTAAATATGTTACTTGAAAATATTATAATAACATTTTATATTGAAAGTTCAGATACATGTTTAAAAAACCAAAAATATAATACTTTAAAATAAAGATGTAATATAATTAAGAGTTAAATAAATAGGGTCTAGTTGTCTAGATCATTTCGAATGGACATACTGAATCCCAATACATTGCATAGATCCGCTAACAAAAATAATTTTGCATGAATTAAAAAATCACTAAAATTACTGAATAGTTCTCTTTTTAATCGAGTTAAATTAGTCAAAATTTAAAAAAACCTAATTTCTGTTCTATACCTTTTCACCTTCATAACCCAACCAGCTTCATCATTATAAAAAACTTATTTGCTAAACAATATCACACTCTCTCACACACATTTTTGTATACAGGTATTTTGGTAATTTTAATTTTTTTTTCCTTTTTTAAATATTATTAAATTCTTTAATTAGAAAGAGAACCATGCAGCCATTTATTTAAAAATGTTTACGTAGAACCGGTATTCAGGAGGAGAGAAATTTCTTGTATATCTGTGGGTGTAGAGGGCGCCTCTTTATCTTCCTTTAACATTTCTTCTTGTTGGCTGCCCGACGATAAGTTTTTTGACAACAAGTGTTCGATTTGTTCTTGACACTGATGAAGGTATTCCTATAAGATAAAACAAAAATTACTGATTACTAGTCAATGTTTTTAACATATTTTAATCAACAACAGACATTCAATAGATAAAGTATGTATAAAGTATAATAGGTGTGAGAATAACACAATGTATAGGATCTTTTCTAAAGCAGCAAGCCCAGACATTTTATCTATTGTATCACTCATTAGATGGTAGGGTGTTTAATGCTGTTTTACATGAGAAAGACTGTATTGAATAACAAAGAAGACGTCAACAAACTGGCACATCAAACACACTATAGCTACTCTGTAGGCCTACATGCCCAGTAGGTAAATTATTCAACAATGAAACTAAGTACAGGAAATGGCCTCCATTGAAACAGCATGGTAGAGTAGTCAATCTTAATTCAACTAAATTACACTATACAATAATTCCTTTAAAAATTTGAACCTAGTGAACTAAAATTGCTACTATACACAATTATATTGTTTGAAAAATTTAAAACGAAATTTTTAAAAAGTAGATTGTACGATGAGAAATTACATAAACGTTTGGAAGAAAATGTTATTATTTGGCATGTTGGCATGTAAAATAAAAACTACTAGAGCTCTATATAAGTAAGAATGTGAATTGAGGGGTAAAGATGAGGAACAGGGATGAGAAAATGTAGAACACACGGAACTGGGTCATAAATATACAAGAGCAAATGAGTTCAACATCGAAGTGTACCACCCAGGGCTAGACAGTTCCTCTTACATGAGGGTCTGCATTAGCTTTACCACTCCATTATGTCACATGTGGGAAAGGAGGGGAAATAGGTCACTTGAGAGTGAAGGGGAAATGGGTCATTTGCATCAATAAGCTGTTACCTAACTAGGGGTCAAAGAACAGACAAGCAGGTATGTCTTTACATCACAAATCCCCTACTGTGTTCCCCATTTGACCTTTCAGATGACCCGACAATAAACTTATTTAGTTTCTATAGCAATTTGACCAATAGAGGGTAATGTTAGCACGAACGTTTCATAAATCAGTTCTTCCAGATCAATGTAAACTATACCATACATTTATACCATACAGTCATCAAACAATTTAAAGAAATTTAAATACTATTTATTATTATATATAATAGATAATATAAATAATATTAATTTTCTTTAGAATAATTGATAATAATAGAAGTTAATAAATTACTAGAACAAGGGCTTTCATTTTGTGAACAATCTCTTGGAAAGAGCCCCATGCTGTTTGATAGAGAACGGAAGTCAGCAAGCTGCTATCCTAAATTGAACCACTTCCATTACAAGAAGAAGTCAATCATTGCTCATTAACTGCTAATCAGAAACATCTTAGAACTCATCCATCTAGCATCTTAAGATCATTGCTCTAGGCTCTGTTCCCAGTGTCAAACAGCCCAGGAATGCAACACCGCTGGTATATATTCTCTCTCAGTTGTTATAAGGACCCATTAAAATAAATACAACCGCATTTGTAATTCATGTCGCCAGCAATATCATAACATGATTATGATTATTATAACAAATTCTTAAAGTTCCTTATGCTTTAAATTAAAACAACTGTTTTCACATTATTGAATGTCACTGCCACATTTTATCTAACAGAATTGATGTTATTTCAATTTGAGCATATCAAAGGATAGGTTTGGGAGAATGATTATATTGAGAGCCCATTAATCAATTTGAATTTGAAATTTCACATTTTCCTTTTTATTAAGTTGGATTTAGATTATCAGATTAGAAGCGACAGGTTAAAATTCCGATCGATACCTGAGGCCGGTTAACCACCCTGTCTCACCACCAGTGCTTCCACGGCACGCGTGAGAAGAAAGGAATGGAAATACCTTAAATCGTTGAAGCACCGGCATTTCCCGGAAATCGGTACAGTGACCGTAACAAGTATACTCGTCACCGAGTAATAAGGTATGGAGACAAGACGCCGCATGGAAGTTCGATAAGCGTTGTATAAGATAGAGGCCGCTCAGTTGGTTTAAGGAGGAATATACAGCCAAAACAGCTTGATGGGAATTGAGAAGGAAAGTGGAAATGCTGATTCACAGCAGGCCAGCAATGAAATGTAATCTACCTACTGTCTAGAGGCTAATAGTCTTTAAACTATAAGAGTGCGCCACCAACATGCCAACTGAATACCGAGTCGTAACATGATCCGACGGCGGTTAACAAGAGCATGTAAAGGAAAATATTGACAGGTCACAGAGAATGGGAGGTCTGACGGACCAAGAATAACTTTCCTCACATTGAACCAATCAAAAAGGCCAAGACACATAGCATATTGTAACTAGGCCTGATTGTAACAATAATGTAAGTAATTACTGATAATCCAAATAAACTACGGTAAGGCACCAGTTTTGTGGACCATGAAGAAAGCTGGTTAAATTATGTTAACACAATTTTTTTTTATTCATTTCTGTTGAGGAAATATTGATTGTGAGTTTAAGGGTAGAGTCGCATTTGATTTATCAAATCAAATAAAGGCCACCTTGCAATGATAGAGGGTCAAGTGGTATATGCATATGCTATGAGTATCTCACAGATCATCAATAAATAAACCTAATCTAAACCCACAGCTAGAATTTCACTGCATTTTTTGTCAGCTTCAAAGTTATTTGTCTCTGTAATGCCACTGAAATCCACCTGTAATGTTTTACATGTTGCTTTGCACAATTTTTAAACACCTTTTCAGGGCCAAAGTCAATCAAGTTCAGACACCCAATTTGACCTCATACATTATTTAAATCATCCAAAGAATATTTACACCTACACAAACTAACTGAACCTAGTGAACAAATAACACTTATTTTTGTGAAATTTTTTACAACACCTTTAACAAAGATAATCTATACCATAAAATTTAATACTTGTTAAGTAGGATGGTATATTTGTATGTTGTCTCAAGAAATAAACCAATATTTTTAGAGCCCTTCTAACAAAAAAATACTTTTGTGTTAAGCATTATTTAGATAGAGTGTTGAATTCTATTACAGAAGTTATATATTATCTTTATAGACTTGTGAAAAAAAGGGGGTTGAATAAAAATGCACTAGGGACTGAGGGAGAGCTTGAACAGCATTTCATATTTGTTGATAGTTGAACATGACATGCTTGTTCGGGATATGTCAATACATCAACCTCCTTTTATATCAACTTGTGATTGATTGCCATACATTCCTAAGGAATTTAGGATGGTTCTACAGAATACGCAATCCTTTTGTAAGTCCAACTTTCCCCCTTAAACCAAAATCAATATTTCAGGTGCCTTTCCAGAAACACCCTACATATAGTGTAGGTCTACTCACAATTTTTAATTAGTTAGAAAAGGCGAGAGAAGGCAAAAATTGTATTGTTTTTACTCATTATCTTGCATACCATCTTTTGTGGTCATTGAAAATGTGTACATTGAACTGGTAGGTAAGTTCCTACCATGACAAATTAAGCTTAACCAAAATGATAATATTTGTAAGGAAAGGGATATGTAGCATTTTCTTCTGTTAGTTAATTTTAGTACAATATAAGCCAAAGTATTTTAACTGGGGAAATAATTTGGAAAATTATTATTGTGAATTTGTTCACAAGTATTCTCAAATGTACTTAAAGTACAATTACATCATCTTAGATATGTGCTTTCTTAAAATAGGTTTTACAAAATCTTAATTTTGTTCTTGAGGAAAAGGTACTTGCAGTATTTAGTATAAAATATTATATAAAAATTAACTAGGATATTTACTGCAAACAAACGAATATAAAACAATATGATAACTGCTTTATAAAATGTTGTATAGCATTTAGAAATACAAAAGCAGTCTTTTTATCAGCGTTATTGTGTACCTTATGCTGTTAATTACACCTAGTGCTTAAAGCTGCTGAAATGTGGCCTAGCCACCTTCTTAGCACATGGTTGCAGGCCATTGTTATCAAATCAATACATTCCAATAGCAAGGTTGTTAAAATAAGAAGAGTATAAGAAAGAATAAAAAGGATTAACAGTCCAGTACAATGACCCTAATTCATTAAACAAACTTGTTCTAAATTCTATTTAGTTTTTCTGGTTTCTGAAAGGGCCCATGATTCATTACTTCATATTTTGAACGAAAAATGTATAGTGGTCTTCACAATGAAAAGCCATTTTATTATTGACCGGAAAAAATTTTAACCAAAAGACTACTTACTACTTTAAGAATTAAAAATTAATTTTAAACTCACCAATTCTATTTTTGTAATTTCATATAATCTATTCATTAGATTTGGAATTTCATCACACCTCCTGATACCAGAGCTTAAACCATTAACTGCCGCCCCCACACACCCAGCAGCTATCATTGAAGGAGGATACATTGCAAAACTATAATCTGGAAAAATAAAAAAAATTAAAAATTAATATGAATATAATATATATAAATAATATTAATAATAAATTTGGACTTTGAGCAATATAATATTCAATTATAAAGGAAAGTGATATGATTTAGTTATATACTAAGCTACAGTACTAGCTTTTAAACAAATACATCCATACACAAATTTGTTTTTCACAAATTTACACTGTTATAAAACAGGAATAATCTTTTCTTCAGGGCTGTGCTGGAGGTACACCTCAAACCACGTAAAGATTTTATGAGTTTAAACTCTTTTATTGATAAATCAACAAAATGTTTCCGGCCTGTCATAGTTCCAATTATTTATTTAATAATCTTGATCATTTAAAACATCCGCCATTATTCATTTTCAATGGTTAAAGAGAGAGGTTTATACCCCCTGTATGCAGTCAATAGTGGAATCAATCAATAAGGATATCAAAATCTATCAAGTCAGGTTTTTCAAAAACAAGTCAACTTTCAGTAGAAAGAAATAATGCAATGTAATTGTAAACACACAATTAAGAACACAAGTAACATATGGCAATAAAATAGATAGGTTATAGAGTTAGAGTGTAGAGTATCCAGGAAATGGCATTTAAGGTTTGAAAATGCAGTGTTGGAAGATTAAGAACAAGCCTTAGGACTTCTTCACATCAGGACAAATGGACTAACTACAAAAGCAAACATGACCACCACCGGGACCATTGGCATATTTTAAAGTTCTGTTGGCCTGGCTGATGGCTTGTTGTTGTCTATAAATGATGAGAAAATATTGGCACAACAGATTTCTCTCAAATTAAATTGTCTTTAATAAAACAATTCAAAAGACCTTCCTTGCTCAGAATGACAACTTAAGATTAAGCTTACAGGATTAGTTGAATCATTTCAAAAATTACATAATCAATTACTTCAGGGTCCAGGAAAAAAACAAAAGAACTTAACAAGGCAGACAAGAATATTAAATGAAGATAAAGCTTCGAGAATCAATATTGAATTGAAAGATATGTGTTTCTTTTACATTACTGTATCATAAGCCTAAATGTAATGCCCTTATATTTCGATGGATTATTCAAGATATGTAAATTTTTGTTGATAAAAATAGAAGAATAAATCCTTAATTTGAATGTAATTATAAATACACTTTAAATTTTTTTTTTAAATGAATGATGTCCAAAAAATTAATTGAAAAGTTGTTGGTGTGAATATGAATATGATGAATAAAGTTCTGTATAAAGACAAAATTTGTAAAAATATAGAAACATGTTGAACAAATAAAGAAAAAGAATATACAACCGTCACTTACCATTAAATTTCACATTAAGTCAACAAATGCACAAAACAAAGATTCCACAAAATAGTTTTTGCACGCACACAAAATTGCAACAGGATCAAAATATAGGTGTTGGACTCCACACAAAAAAATATATAAATCAATTTTTTAAAGACAGGCACACACACTTTATTTTTCTAATAAAAGAAAACAGTAAAATGTATGAGAACACACCTGTAACACACATGGCTATTAATGTCTGTGCATGTTTTCGGATAAGATGAGCATAGTCTGCTTCTATCGGTAATCGATGCAGAACTTGTTCCAAAAAGTCATGTGGGGTTATTGCAGAGAGGTCCCATTTAAGTTTCTTTAATATTAATACTTCAATTTCCTAGAAGAGATAAAGAAAAAAAGACAATAGATTTTCAGTAAAAGTTGTAATTTAAGCATAGGTCATTAAAATTAGGTAATTAAATATGAAAAATAAATAAATTGGCCTAGGCCTATAGCTATATTACACAAACAGTAATACATTCACGCATTTCACTCTTTAGTATATTAATATAAAAAAACATGAACATGATGATTCCTCATGTAAATAATCAGCTGATTTGTTTACTGGCAATTGTTCTGCGTAATACAAATTATAACATTTTGTAACAAATCGCAGAAGGCTCCTAGGAAACCACCATCTTGTGTCTGGAGAACAGGGTCTGATGATCCTAGGCTAGCTACTAAGCTAGGCCTTTCCTTCAATCATAAAGTAATAAAACACAATTAAACAACTAAAATAAAATAAAAACTTACTAGTAATTGTTGATAACTTATTGATTTATCTGTATAGATGATGAGTTTTTCCGCCGTCAATGGCGATGTTTCTTTTAATTTTGATGCTAAAAACATACACGTTGCACCTAACAATTGCAACTTGTTCCTATTTAGTCTACAAACTGCTAGAAATCTGTCCATGTAATTCATTGCAAGAGGAAACACGTCTTGTTCACATTGCTGTTCCTCACATACCTATGAAAACAGAAAATAAACAAAGAACACATAAATACAAGCTAAAAGATCAATTACGAAATTAGGTCTCCTTTTATCAAAAGTCTCAGTGCATTTTCTCACGTGCATTTTCAGCCTTCCTCGACGTCTAGCCGAGTAAACCGTACTTGGACAGAAGCCAAGCTAGGCGCGGAGAGGATAAAAACCTGCATGATGTGTGTGGATCGTCCAAATCAACAAGTTTTTAAAAAAACGAAATAAAATATACACAACAATTGATTTTAAAAATAATTATCAGAAATTAATATTCCATAACACATTGTCTTATATATCTAATTTGAGTTACATTTAAGGCTTTTAAAGTTTGAAAAACTTAAATCTTAAAAGACCCACTTCAAAAGAAAATGGCGGAGGTGGTGATCACAGAAAATGCGCGATTTTCCTACGTTTCGTAAAAAATATCAATAAAATATCACATTAAAAGAAATTAGTAAATTGTTTAGGTAAAAGTAAGTATTGATTAATATAAATTCATTTTTGTTTAGAAAATGAATGAAAATATTATGAAAATATAATGAAAATAGAAAGACGCATTGCTTGTCAAAATTCATTCGTTTCAAACACAACACATCAAAAAGTGCACTTACTTCCAACATCCAGTCTGCAACCATTTTCCTCATATATGGTTTTAAATCTGTTTGGATGATTGTAAAATAGTCACTACTCAATGTATATTTTTCTTCACTGCATAATAAATTGTTCAAAACTCTGTCATTTAATAAAACTGGATCACGATAGCTTCGACGTATTTTCTCTACTTCGCAACATAGCAATCCACCCGGTACTTCCATTTGATGGTTGATAGGCTAGGCTAGTTTAGGTTGTTAAAAACAATCTTTAAAATAGTGAGAATATGCTTTGTTTTTGTACAGACTAAACAGCCTTTACCACTACAGATTGACTGAATCCTATAAAGGAAAAATCTTGACTGTCTGGTAGGGCTAAGTCCGGTTTGGCCGACTTAAAGATACTTTGGAGAGCAAATTATATTTCAGTGCTTTCAGTGTGATTTTCACCGGCCAACAATCTCACGGCATGAAGTGACACGAAGTTATTGAGACAACCTCATGAATAATTTATTACGTCGCCCTATCAACCAGTGAGCGTCCGGTTAACAAGCTTTACCAGTGATCTGACCAATCTCTGAAATCTAATTGACGTTCTATGCATATGCAAATTACGTAACAATGATCGTCACAATTAACAACAAAGCAACATGTGCGTTTTTCGCGCATTCTGGCAAATTTGGTGCGAAAAGTGAAATGCCTGTACTTACAGTGTATAGCAATGCATCAATGCTTTGTTCATATTTTCTTCTGGATAATAATTTTAAACAATGTTTAGTTGATACACCTGGGGATTAGTCTTTTATCAATTAATATAAAAAAGGCTTTTAAAAAGACAGCGTAAAAATTCATTTTTTATAGAAACAGATTTAATGCAAGAGACTTGAAGCAGATGTCTAAAGGCAGATGTTGTAGTATGAATTACGATACCGCGTAAATTCATTTTTAATGTTATGCTATTTTCAAATTAATTAATTTCTGGGGGTTTTGTTAATAATGTTAATGTCTGTTAATATGGTTCTATAAGTTGGTTTTAAACTAGACTGTGTAAAATACATACGGTATGGTACCTGCAGAGATCTTTAAATTTTGAAATTCAGTATATCGTCACTGTAGGTTACAATAACACAATACTTTTAGCCTACATTGAAAAATTGATATACAATGTAACATTCATTCACATCAGACATTAGTATTAGTATTTTATCTTTTTTTTTTACACTTCAAAAAATGGAATATATAATGTATTTTTAATAATCAGAATCATTTACAACAAGGCCAATATATTTATAAATTCGTCTAAAATATGAAAACAACCACTTGATAAAAAGCGAGAGGAAAAGACGGTTTGGGAAGATTATATAGTTCGATAGGCGATGACGTCATTTACATGGGTACTAATTAGCATGACCGGTAATCGACAAAACCCTTTCTTCTCACTATGCAAATACCATTGTAAAGGCACTGACACCACCATCGTCACGGAAATTCACTGTCTATACTTCGCCGCTGTAACGAGGCAAATTTTTCTATTTTTAACGCAAGGGCTGACAGTAAAAGCTCCACCTCTGCATCAAACGTGAAGTTTTGACCAACTTTGATTGGTTAACGCTTTGGTTATATTGCTAGTGCAAATGTTTAACCTGAAACTCTGGCAGTGTAATGATTTCATTACATAGAGCTGCGATATCTACGATTGAAACACGGTAGACCTACTCCTGTAATATTACATATAGAAAATGAAATTTCTATTACAGAATACCGTTTTTGATCTGAACTGTTTTTGTATATTTATCGCGCCAATTTCATTCTAAATACCGCGAAATAAAGCATTATTACCACTTGTTTGTTAGTAAATTGTGTAAATTCACTATTAGTATTAGCATCAAAGACAAATAAAGTTTAGATATAAAAGCTTAGTTTATTGCAAGATTTAACACGCATTGGTCCTTCCATAAACACTGTTTATGATTTTTGTTTGTATAAGACGCGCTAGAGATCTACAATTTTAAGGTGTTTCTTATTCGTTCGTGAATTACAATGCATAAAAAAGTCCGATCATGACACAAGGATCTAATCCCAAAACCCCCCGTGTACGCCTCTGTCTGTGGGCCTAACAAAGATATATGGAGTGACAACATCATTACAAGTCTATCTATCTTTGCGACGAACAGAGCCTAAAACATTAGGACTAACCAGAGCAAAGTTAGCAGAATTTATAAAAGGCGGGGGCGGGAATAAACCAGATAAGACCGGTTTTGCTTATTATACATAGCAACAAGAGGAAATTTAACTTTAACTTTATTATTTCCGTTTAATATTAAAATTGGTGAAAATATATACACTATATAGGCCTAACCCAAAGAACATACAACAATACAACATTTTGTTTTTAAATAATATAATTTTCTAATAATTTAATACAAAAAAGTATTGGCATCCGTATATAATATAATTATTCAAATTAAATAACAACATTACATTGATATCAATGCGCTTCAACATGATAATGTAGCACAACTATGCATGCGTGTAGATGAAATTTGGGGTATATGGATACAAAGCGGTCACAAACATGCGAACATTAACAAGAATATCGATACATTATCTTTCAATATCTTTAGTTATTAGAAAGAGTTCTAATCTCAGCCTCAACGCCTTTTCCTGCGTCCAAATCTATAGGCTTATAGACCGTGAATGTTCTCTGTACAAGGCACCCTACATAGAACTACACACTTTCCAGACTTACCGGCTTCACTTCAATGATTGGATTGGAATTTACACAAACACTTTGAAGCCTACGTATTTCATCGAAATAATAAAACATACACAATGATAATAAATATATCTAAAAAAAAAAACAATCTACAAAAAAAGGCATGGAATGTTGTATGTTGTCTGATCTGATAACGCAATCATTAGTAGGCCTATAGATTAGCACAGTGTATTTTGTAAGGATGTGGTTTTACATTTTAACCACTGTCCTAACATTACTTGATGACCTTCTTATTGATATTTATTTTAATGATGGGCGCAGTGCATAACCATCGAATGCATACTCTAGGCCTTTTATAATTAATTGGCCAATCTTACTAGTCAGTTATATAGCTGCAGTTTCTCCATAAATACACAAGTGATGATATGGCGAACAAGCGAGAAGGCTATTTAGATTCGATGGTAATATAGAAATGGTATAGTGATATTAATGATATTATGTGCAAATCTAACATTAAGAAGATGCTCTGATGCAGTTAATCAGTCAATATGAGACTTCACCTTTAACGAAAGTTATATCGATTCACTTTTTACTAAAAACGGATACAACTCTTCCGACATGTATTGAGACAAACGAATAGAATAACTTCCGATTTCTTCTTTCCATATTGTAGGAGTGAACTTAAACGACATAAGGATATCCCCGAACGAAGTGCATCCGAAAGTGAGAATCATTTATCATCTAATGGGAAAACCCCATTATGACAGTTTCCAAAACTGAAATAAATACCTCCTTCCGATGTAAAACCTTACCTACAGCTTTATCATAATATAGGAGGTTAGCATAACTATAAATATCTTTATAATATAATAAATATCTACGAATAAATGAAATATAATAAAAATGCTGCACCAAGAACTATTCGATTTAAACGGTCACATTGTGGTCACTTCCACGTACCACACAGTCGATCGTCTCTCTGTGTATACTTTGATAGCCACTCAAGCGTTAAGACTAGCGCATGCGTATTTAAATACTCGATCCCATTGGTCAACTATTTCTTTCACGACGAATACGCTGTCTTTGATTGGACAAAAGTTATAACACTGTAAAAAGTATATCCTATAACAAAATGGTAAGCAAGCGAAACGATGGTAATCATTAGAATGCTGAGCCAGTTTATATTTTCAATTTATAATATTGAGACATTCTGTATTGTACATTTTAGGGTAATTTGTAGCCTATTATATAAAATACACACAGGTTTAAGTTCGATATCTCGTCAGAATAAGGCCATGACCAGCTAAATAATACCGGTAACGCCATAGACAGACCATGCCGAACCAACGTGTACTCTTACAACCCACTTTATAATCAATACTGATATGACTTATCTGGATAAAATATTTCTTCAGTGTTAGAATTTATCAATAAATATTGATTTTTCTAGTAAAAATCTCACTGAAATGACAATATCCATAGTTACAGGTTGCGAAAACACAAATTTGATGTTATTAAATCATTAGTCTTGAAGAGCCAGCCTTGATAAACAAACCCTCTGTGTAATTTCTCTATCATCGAAGTCACCCGCTTTATAATCAATGCAGATACCTAATCATGTTAAAACATTTCAAGTGTTGCTAATCCGACGGGACTTTATACATATATCGATTTTTCCCAAAAAGAAACCACTTCAACTGTATGATTAACACTCTCCGTAGCTACGAAGTGCAACAACAAACAACACAAAATAATAATGGTAAATTTAGAAAACAAAATTAACCACAACGCCTAGTTAGTGTAATCTACCGTTAGACAATAAGGTACTGATGGTATTAAGGTTAAATATTAAACCCGGGCATAAATACATGTCTTTCGGGAGATCTATTCGGACTTAAAAATATGAGCATCCATCTAACTTAATATAAACAACTATGAGCATGCTCTGTAAGTTCCGACGGTCCAGACATACGTGAAATAAACGTATTTAGAGAATTATGTATCAAATAAAATATAACAACATCATAACACACGACGTTGATACTTGATGAGGTATTTGTCACTCGATCGAGCTTCAACGCCAACGCCCAAAAATTAAGCAATAACATTGATGAACTAAATACAAGCGCAAATTAATCGACGATGATTTCAATTGTGTACAAATTGTCAAGTAGATTTTTTTTCTTTAAAACATTAAGGTGTGATAACCATAATCATTGTAGGCCTAATGTCTATAGAAAACATCAGACACTGTCAGACAAGAAAGGCAGTACATAATTATTCTTATATCTCAAAATTAATTCAAAACCAGTGTTACTACTTGAAAAGACAAAGCGCCGTCTGGAAATTGGAGAGGGACAAAGTCCGTCCGGGAAGTGGTGGATAGCCTGCACACAAAATACTTGTACGTTCGTTTTGTGGCCTAAGACATCGCTTGTGGATCCATAGCCGAGAAACAAGGAAAACGAAACCTACGTGTCACAATATACATCGACATACGAATACGAATAGATAAAGTACGGTACCGTAAAAGCTTAAGCCCTCGATTTGATAGGGTGAAATATAATAAACAAATCGCATCACATGTATTCTCAATTATTGTAGACGTAAGCAATGCAATAACATGGCTAAATCGGAAGTGGGGTCTGATAACTTATCAGGGTTATCCTTGCTAAAGGAGTTCACGATAATAAAGTACGATAATATTAATAATAACCTAGGCCTCACTGTGTTTATATTGACATAAAGTAGGCCTACACGATGTCGATATAAGTGAACACAGTCCAATAACAAGTAGGGGATTTGATAACATATTGTAAAAATTGTTCATCCCTCAGAGATAGCTTCATACCATGGAGGAAAAAATAATTTGGAGAAATAAGTTAGGACTTATTTCTTCATGACCATACCAGTAACATTTATTACTTACAAAATAAAAAAAAGAAAGAGTGGGAGTGAAATGAGAAAAACAAGATAGTATGTATTCATGTGAAAAGTTACTAGGTCAATATGACATTCACATCGAACCATGCAAACTCACAATTGGCCCACTTTTGATGATAATCGATGCAACCATCGAGGAAGGTAAAGGACATCATAACGGAAATGTGGGGTTTAAGTCACACTTTAGTTAGTCCAGGCAGGTTTTATTCTAAAAAAATATTTTAAAATAAGTACTGACTGTATAGTTTAAATGCATTGCACAGTTCAGCATGTTGCCGCAGGTGAAGTGAAACCGAACTAATAATCTATTAATGGTCAAACAAGGTAACGATTTGCAAATAATATAAAGAATGACTGGGGAAATAGGTACGAGGCCAACAAGGGGAAGAGTAGTGAGTGAACTTGGGTAGGTCTATTGAAGGGGAATGAAATTGGTGGTGAGGTCAGCTTGCTGAAAAAAACATTGAGAAAATAGTATTGTGTACATTCATAGATATTTTATTACGTGTTGTATTATTATTAAACAATTCGTTATTATTGACGTTATATTGAAAAAAATGAAACGAAACTATGTATGGAGTCAGCAATCGCCCAGTCCATTGGTCTACTATCCCCACCCCAACTTCCACGGGTCCGATATCACCCAGTACACTGGTCCCCAGCAATGTAATCGAATTCCACAAGGTCAATAATGAACAATAAATAAGCCTAGGTTCAAAGCTATTATCAATAATCCTATTATCGAGCAACAACTTAACTTGAGTGCATTATTCGCTGTTTCATAACGGATTTATAAATGATTCCATTTTTTATGCAAAAAAAAAAATCGGTGTACCGGTAGCGCGTACCGGTATCGATTCCAACGCGTGGCATACATTGTATTTAATAATATGTGGTTTTCAATATCTGTACTTTTATATGCCGCGTCCTTGGCAAAAACCAGAAACATTACAGCATAACATCCGCAAGATGATGTTTAGCCTAATTCAATGTTTATTGCAATAACGCATGGTTGTACGGTTGGTCTAGAATGAAGAAAGTACACACCGTATGTGTCGGTTGTTAAGTGGTAATGGTATAGTATATGTCCATATTGTGTAATCTCAATCACTCGAGAAAAAAGGCCCATTTGCTTCCCTGCAAAACAATGTAAAATAAAAAAATCCTTATTTTTAAAAGCTCGAACTTCGAAGAGGACTAGAATGGGGACGCATGTAGTGTACTGAGATCTAATAATACTAGTTTTATACAGTCATGTATATACTGCGCCTATGAGCAATTATTGATTGGATATATGGCGCATTATAATGCTTTTATAATATTATTTATTAATATTGACCTACTTATTACTAATTCTAAATATCACGCACCTTGTGTCGTCAGGACTGCTGATGGTCTCACTACATGGGTCATCTCAAGACCACGTTATCATGCCCATAAGTGTCAATCTACCACTTCCTTTTTGAAAGTTGAATGACCTGATGTTCTCGGTAGCTTCAGGGTCTAATTCGTTTTTTTTTAATAGCTTAATTATACGTTCTTGTTACGAGCCTGTTCTTGACGGAAGTTCCATTTATTTTATAAAACGCCATTATTATAACAACAAGTTTCTTGGTATATTTTACTTTTTAAAGGGGGAGGGGTTGTCTTAGCTGAAGGGTTGTCTTGGCTAAAAGGTGGTCTTGGTTGAGTGATTGGGGTGGGATAAATTGTAAGGGACTCGGCGAGTATCATTTTCAGGTTTTGTTATTTGTGGGTATAACATTATTAGTGCAATAGTATGATTCTACAAGCCTTATACTGTACATAATTGTTTTCGATACATAAAATATAACTTTCTTTTGTTTTCTCTTTTCCACTTTAATCCACTCTGGAAAGCATTTCCTATATTATACAATAACAAGAAAAAATGCAGAAAATATAGCATAGCCTTGAAAATGGGAACCCTAGAAAAAAGCAACAAAGGTAACATGGTCAAATGTACAATGAGCTTTGTGTAATTGGTATGTACCAAATATAGTTCACAAAATACAATATCATAAAGATATGAAGGCTAAAAGGTCACTGAGCGCTTTCTGGACAGGTGGGTTGAACGATGAAGGTCAGCAATAAAGTGCAGATATACCAAAACCCGGTTTCAGCACGGCTGAAAACGCGGTCAACAGCGATGAGGTAACACACATCACCGAAAACTGGTGCATGGAATCATTTTCATTTGAATTTGCAAAATATAGAATTTTTATATTTAAAAAAATAAAATGAAGCATATTATGCTGTATTATGAGTTGCTAATTATTATTAATATAGTTCTTATATTTTTTTTTCCTGCATGAAGAAACAAATATTGAATATATATTTTATTTAATCTTAACTATCTAAAAATATATTGAACATATTATATAACTTTGGAGGGAGATATCTGAAAATTTCTTTATGAAATAAATAATGTTATTGTATGTACAGTACAATAATGTAAAAAATGCAACATGATTTATTAAATTACATGGGCCACACACTGGTTAATTTAGTTTCCCTGTTCCTTGACGTCCAATGTCTGTATGGCCAATTTGCTTAACTGATATCGGAGAACAAAGATGACTTAAAAGTTCTTCCGGATAAATAAACCGAATCAACACACTAACACATTTATAATAGGAAACTTACAATCGTATTCACTCCTCTCCCTCTTCTTAAACAAATCAATATTTGAAACAACTTATCCTCAAATATACAGAACTTGTGGTAAGCAAGGTGTCTCCTAGCAACTCTTGACCTCTCACACTTGGCACACGCATATATTTGAGGAGGGATGGTATTATCAATAGGTCAACAAAGAAAATGACCCAGTGTGATCATAGAAATTTTTCCAAGTTTTTTTACAGTGTGTTTACCGATTTATTCATCACAAAATACGACACCAAAATAAACACAAACCACCAAGACATCATAAAATGCTATTGTGTGTCCACGAACTTGGGATGTCAAGGAATTTCTGTGGTCTCTGTGAACAAAAGATAGCATCTATTGGCTATGCAGCATGATACCATTTGGCTTGAGGGAGCTGGATTTCACACAGTTATTCTATCCTAACTGTGGCTATACCTGCATTTCTTGAATGCTTCGCCTTTGTATATATTCAACAAGTCCTTTTCTTATGACACCCTTTTGTGGGTCTTGTGGTGTTTATCTGCTGTAGAAAAGAGGACAATCCATCAATTAGTGAAATCAATCAATCAATCAATCAATCAATCAATCAATCAATGCAACCAAAATCAATACATCAATCATGCTAATTATAGTACAACTACAAGTTTCTTAAATAATTATTATTTTTTTTTTTTTTTAAAGTAGAAGTTGTACAACCATGGACCTATACATTCTAATTTATAGGTCCATGGTACAACAAATTGAAAATGCTTTTGCAATTAAACAGATATCAATGTACCCATAAATAAATATCAAATGTACCCATGTGGAAGAATTATACTGGTAGGAGTAAATGCTTATACATTTATGCACACAACAATTGACAAAGGAAATAATTATTTAATTCCTGTACATGCATTAGGTGTGAACTAAGGAAGACCCCCAGTTGGGAGGACACACATCCAAGTCATTTCACAGTATTATGAGTCCATAAAACAATAAATAGATTAACACATGATAAAGTTAAAAAAAGTTGGGATAGGTCACATTAATGGTATAACTGTTTAAACTTATGAACCTATTATAGTTCAATATATATATAATTATACATATAAATCCAAAGGCAAGTTACTGAAAAACTGACAATGCTGTGGGTATCAGTGGCTGGATCTCAATGGAGATACAAAATAAAAGCAAATAACTAAATCAAAACGATAAAGTAAAACAGCCAGAAAAGTTAGCAGAGCTTTCGGGGCAACACTTGCCCTTCATCAGTGCAAGTGAGCATACTTGGACAAATGATTATACATATATAAATCAAAAGGCAAATTACTAAAAAAAGTGCAGTGGCTGGATCTCAACAAAATATATATAATTAACAAATTAAAGGTAAATATTTTGAGTAAACTTTCACTTAATATTAAACTATTGTTTTGTGATCTTGTTGCTGGATTATGGTGATTGTAGTTTCTGTAGTTTAAAATCATAGTTGACATGTTTATGTACATATTTCAGATCCTTTTCACTTTCACTTTGTTTAAGTTTGTTTAGGTATAATCATGACACCAATGGGGTGACATACCGTGTATTAGTAAATTTTATTTTTTTCCCACAAACTTTTGACCAGGTTCACAGACAAAAAAATTTGGTATAAAAACATGTTATGTCAATGTTTAAATGTAAAAAGAACAATATAAAATTAGAAAGACAGGCATATTTGAACATTAATGTCAACATATCATACCAACTAGTAGATACACATATTTAAGTGAACTTAGTTGGAAATATTGGACGAAAAAAGTGGGGTGGGGGAGGGGTGTCGAGGTGGAGAGATTGAGTTTGTTCATATCACATCTACCATACACCATGTTTACTTTTAAAAATGGTATTTGGGATTCAAAAAGAGTATTCTATTGTCATATTTAACTTTGTAACATGGGTATCAATTTATGCAAATTATACACTCATTATATTATTTGTAAAGAAACGAAAATTTAAAATAAATCATCAAAAAATGAATTCCAATGAATCACGCAGTGACTTAAAAGTTCACTGAAAGTGCACAAACTAAATGTCATAAAGAGAAGCATAAAATCAATGATAAGGAACAAAATATATATTATATATACAATCAATACCATTATAATACAGCCATAAAAAAACAAATTCTATCCAACCTATGACCTCACAACAGGTATTTAATCAGTGCTTAATCAAATTTAGATCTCTACTATGATGGCAGACATTAACAAAAAATTGTATTATTAAAAACTTTTAATTGGTGCTTTTAACATATATTTCATTCATAGAAAGTGTAACTAAGGGCAAAATAATACAAAAATAACAGTGGTATGAGAAAGGTGCATTGGTAAAACAATTGTAAGTTTTCAAAGAAGGATTACTTGGGCATACCTGAGACAGATTAAGAGTGTTGAGGACCGGTAAATGACCTACTGCCGAAAAAGACGATAGCTATCGGCCTAAACTTACCATGAATGGGGATTTAAACTCAGCCATTGTGATAATACCTCACACCATGTCAGGAATTTATCGACTGGTAGCTAGAATAATTCAAACATTATAACATATAATGGTAATGTATCACATAATATTAAAATATTGTACATCATTTTTTCCCCATAATCATTAAAATATTATTGTATTAACAGAGATTTTAATCGTGTTGCCCAAAGTGGTGCCGCTTGGGACCTTTACTTACACTAAATTGACAATGAGTAAACTGAACCTTTTTTTTTTAAAGTAACAAAACCTAGGTAGTTACAATATGAAATAAAATTATTTTTAAATTGCGTAGGCCCCCTATACAGGAATTAATTAGTACCACACATAATACAAGATACTAATGAAGTACAGAATTATTTTTTTTAAAGACAACAGTTGAACATGGACAATTAAAGAGGTACTAATTAAATTCTAAATGTTTATGTAATGAAACTTATCTAGAATATACTTAAGTATACTTCATTATCTGTAAAGTGATTTATCATTTACATGTAAAAGTATTGATTGCTGCGTCTATGTTGAGGACACACATAGACTTACTTCTCAGACCCATGTTAAGGCATTGTATTTTAAGCAGATCATGATAGCGATTTGAAGTACATAATAGTCCTTCTAAAGATAATGATTCTAGTGTTGTTAATTAGCTATCTTAAAGAAAATATCTTGTTTTGGAGTGGTAACAGTGTTTGCCAACTTAAGACGTGACTTAAGCAAATATCCAGATTATCTATTATACTTTAATTCTAAAAGAAGATTTAGTTTTCTGAACCAGTTATTATAGCAAGGGATGTATACAAGACTGACTTTACTCATTAAGAATGAATACATGTACATATTCCAGTCAGAATTCCCAGGACCCTTACAATGTACAGTATATAGGCCTGTATGTATTTTAGTTAAGACTATAGCCTATAATAGACTGCATAAACAATCCTTTTTATTTCTTTTTTCATACTTAAAAATTTAAGCCTTAAATATCACTTTTTATATCACTCGTGTTTTGTTGTAATTATATTTGTTATTAGAAAAAGAATGACTATTTAAGAACTATTTATGATTTCTCATTGCAGCTAGGCTATACAACAAATCGTATTTAACAAGAGCAATCAGAGAGTTGCAACCTATGCCAGGAATGAAAATAGAAAAAGAATAAAAAAATTGTGATAAAGATCTTGTTTTGCAAAATAATAAAAAATAGTAAAATAATGAAAAGTGGTTCAGAATTGGAATTTTGTCAGGATTGCCTCCAAAACTTAATAGATTTGTCTGCGGACCACATATCTATCTGTGGTTTAAATTTGGTAAAGATTCGTCTTTTAGTTTTGATGAACGGCCTAAGTAAAATAATGAAAAGCGGTTCCAGAATTGTGATTTTGTCAGGATTGCCTCCAAAACTTAATAGATTTGTCTGCGGACCACATATCTATCTGTGGTTTAAATTTGGTAAAGATTCGTCTTTTAGTTTTGATGAACGGCCTAAGTAAAATAATGAAAAGCGGTTCCAGAATTGTGATCTTGGTCAGGATTGCCTCTATCTGGGCTTTAAATTTGGTAAAGATTCGTCTTTTAGTTTTGATAAACGGCCTAAGTAAAATAATGAAAAGCGGTTCCAGAATTGTGATCTTGGTCAGGATTGCCTCCAAAACTGAATGGATTTGTCTGCGGACCACATATCTATCTGGGGTTTACATTTGGTAAAGATTCGTCTTTTAGTTTTGATAAACGGCCTAAGTAAAATAATGAAAAGTGATCCCAGAATTGTGATCTTGGTCAGGATTGCCTCTAAAAACGGATGGAGTTGTCTGTGACCACATCTACCTGGGGTTTAAATTTGGTAAAGATTCGTCTTTTAGTTTTGACGACAGCCTAAATAAAATAATAAAAAGTGGTCCCAGAATTGTGATCTTAGTCAGGATTGCCTCTAAAAATTGATGGAGTTGTCTGTGACCACATATCTATCTGGGGTTTAAATTTGGTAAAGATCCGTCTTTTAGTTTTGACGACGGCCTAAGTAAATAATAAAAAGTGGTCCCAGAATTGTGATCTTGGTCAGGATTGCCTCTAAAAATGAATGGAGTTCTACTTTTGATGTTTTTATACCAGGAAATTTGTTGTTTCAGTAAATTTGTGGTTTCAGTAAATTTGTTGTTTCAGTCAAATTTGTTGTTTCAGTAAATTATTCACACAATTAATTTTTTTCTTGGCAGAGGAAACTGGCCCTACCATCTCAATCAAGGTGTTTTTATTATCATTTTACTATAAACTCTTTGCATTGCTCTGACTATATTTGGGAAATTAATACCTCATTTATAGCATACAATTTGGAGTGTAAACAAACTTATCCAGGGTATACTTAAGTGTTCTTTATTCAAAAGTAACATCAGCAATTAAGCACAGAAAAATTATTGATTGCTAATTCCATATTGAGGACACATAGAGTTACTGTAGTACTTATCAGACCCATTTAAGTTTACTTTAATCACCAACATGATTAAAACAAGCAAGCAACAAGCTTAAAACACAAATACAAAAATAGCCCTTCTTAACACAAAGATAATGATGTTTTACAGTGTTGTTAATTAGCTATCTTTTTAAAAAAGAATCTTGTTTTGGAGTGGTAACAGTGTTGACGTGACTTAAGCAAATATCCAGATTATCTATTATTACCTGTGTATCTAATCTAAAAGAAGATTTGGTTTTGTAATTCTACTATAGATCTCCAGTATAGCAAGGAATGTATAAAAAGACTGACTTTGCTCATTAAGTATTAATGCATGTAAGTATTCCAGTCAGAATTCCCAGGCTCTTTAAAGATTAGATAAAGCATGTAAGCTATTGTATTTTGAGAAGTCTTACAGGACTGATACATACACACAATGAATACAATAGGTGCAATTTATAGGGCTACAAAACCAAACATGGCCAATTCACCAATGAGAGAACCTCATTTTTAATCATGTTTATCACACTCACTAGTTAGTTTGGCAAAAACAACCTTTAAGAAAAAACATTATTTTCTGATCGTGATAATTAATACTTTTCCTAGGCAGATCACACCTCTCAAAAGTTTAGTTAGTAACTTAAAATGAGTAATCGAACCATGAAATTAACAACATTGTGCAGCTATCTTTCGGAATTAAAGAATATTTCCAATACAGTGCTATTTAATTACAGGGAGAACAATTACAATTGATTAAAAAAGACCTGGGATTCACTTCAAATTCTTATTTCATTTACTGTTTTTACATCATTAGGTAAACATATCCCTTCCTCTATTTTGTTTTATAAAGACCTGTCGCCACTATCACTTTATGTGACAAAAAAATGTGATGTGCCCATATATGACATGATGATGTCATATTACTACCATATTTTGGCATACCACTACCATATTTGGGCACATCACATATTGTTGATAGTGTAGACAGAGCTTTAGTGACCAAATTGTCAGAAGGGGATTTCTAGGTACATACTTTCATTATTGATAAAACAATCCGTCAGGTTGCAGAAAAATACAAATAGTCATTATTTTATTTTAAAAAGTAAAATTTTAGTGAATGGGGGGGGGGGGGGGAGGTAAAGCCGGTTTAGGCCCCGCCTAAATCCGCGCCTGCTTAGATACAATGCTGTTTAGGTTCACAAAAATATCAACTGTTCTGATGCATATGAATCCATGGGAATTAACCACGCCTAGTGATTTTAGCTATTATCTATTTATCTATCACCCATTCACAGAGAGGTAAATATAATTTTAACCAATACTAAAAGAATTTTTGAACAGAAATTTAACTGTGTGAAAATTTCTCACACTAGATCAATCAAATTGGACAAAAAGTCGTGTAATACAGTAATGTGGAAAGGTTCAGCTCTGTTTCACTTGATATACTTTTTGACATTCCATAGTCTGAAAGAGCTTTGTGAAATATGCAACAATTTTGAATAAAATACTGTCCATATATTAATATAAGTTTTATTGAATCATTTCCTACATATCAGACAAAGCACAATGCAGCATTGCCAATGAAAACACTAAAGTATAAATAAAATCCCATAGAGTAATTGGAAAGGAGGTTGTACTAGTATTTTAGTTAACCATTATCTGAAATATTAAGGACAGGGGGAAAGCTTTTCCAACAAAAGACAATTTAGCCACATGAAAAAAAAAACTACATTTGTCTCTAAAACATTCCATAAAAAAGTGTCATTCTGAAAGACTTATCACAGTCTCAAAATGTAAACATAATATCCTTTGAAAGTTTCAGTTTTGACTCCTTTGAAAGAGAAGGTAAATTCCCTCATTGTTGAAGTAGACACAAAGCTAATTAAAATGTAGACCTACTTCTTTATAAAAACAATTGAAAATGTAAGAATGTTATGACAACATGTTAATGACATCTGATATAAGATAGATACAAGACAACTATCGATAAATTATGATTGCACAATTTGAAAGAGACAGAGAAATGTCATAAAATTATTTAAGTTTTCATGTAGCAGAGCTTTGATAGATAATTGCTGCTGTCACAAATATGTGGAGTTATTACAAAATAATGTGGTTGGGAGTGGCCACATTTAATTCCTGGTAAGCAAGTTTCCTGGGTTTGTTTCACACTAACCTTTTTGACCATCGTTTTGCATTAAATGTTTCCTCTTCAGATTTGTATGTATATTGATTAAACTAATTACAAAAAAGAAAATCATACACTATAGGCCTACCTAAAACTACCTAGTTATTAATTTTTTTTTACTACAGTAGTTGCCTACCTACAATAATAATAATAATAATAATATATTTATAAATAGAACAAATATAAAAAAAACCATGAAAACAGGAAAAAAATATTTGAAACAATATGTGAACAACTAAAATTTACAAAGATTACTGATACATTTTTGTTTTTGTTTTTGAGCAGAATAATACGAAATATAATAAGAAAAATATACAGATTAATAGTAATGTATTTAATTATGATATGAAAGCAGTGGTTCACGCCACAAAAGACAAAAACACACACTATTTCACATAAGAATATTCAGTAAATGTTGGTAGAACATCAATAACAATAACATTTCCAAAGTTTCACACTACACTTTTGCATTTTGATCTGAATCCATTCATATTTGGTATAAATACTCCTATATTTATATAAATGTTTCTCAACGTGATCAAACCCACTATTTCACATGGGAATGTTTACTTAGTAAATTGTAGAAGAAAAACAAGAATCATTTTACAAGTTGATTAATTAATAATAGAAATATATGAGAAAAATATAAATTGAAGATAATATTTAGAAAGATAATATTATTTTTTAAAGGTTATACCGTATTGGTATGAATGTGTCCTATAAAAGGTGCCAAAGTACTATTGTAAATTTCTTATTTATTTTTTATGGTGATTTTATGTTTAAAAATAGTAGGATGATTGAAGACAGAACCGGAAGAACATATTGATTGTTGGTTTTGATTATTGAAGGTCCAATAGAATGATAATAAAAAGTATTAATTATTCTCTCTGTATTTAATTCAGTGAATGAAACTGCATGTCACATGCTTAATTTAATAAATGCTGTTCATTATCATTATTAGTCAATAAAAATAATATTAAAATGCGGGAACAACTTCAATATTACTACATATAAATTTTAAGGCAAAAAATTATTCAACCTCACGATAAAAGTCTGAGAAAGTATTTTTATTGACCTCGACACACTTAATTTTCTCTGGGAATGGGTACTCTTTTAAGGATATTAATTCTTACTCTTTATGAGCAAACCTTTTAAATTCAAATCAAACTAAATGTAGCAAATTGGTGTAAAATTTGTTCAATGAATCGTAACAAAAAATATCGTTTAAAAGTAACGGTTATAAAAGAATTTAAAGAAACAGGTAATAAGTCTTTTTATTCTATTTTAAAATAAAAGGTTGATTGTGCATCCATCTGTAAAATATGTGCAATCAAGCCTAACACTGTGTTGGACCTTTAAACGTTACTGCATACAGGTGGCTTGATAGGTGCAATATAAACATGCAGATGGCCAATCAGGATGCAGATGGCCTTATTAGTATGCATGTCAATATCATTATGCAGGTGGGTCATTATCATTATGATCACATACTAAAAACTTACCAGTCTTGGTTTCTATCTGTTGTATTTCACACATTTCACTTTAAAGTTTATTGGTAGTAGAAATCTTTGTAGAACAAAATCATGACTAGTTAGGAAATATTAGGAAATACTGAAATAATTGTATGTTACTACAAGCAAATGACAATGCAAACATTTCAAGTTGGTTAAGGTTTAGACCTGTTGAACACACCTACCTTTCTCATACACAGTATAGTTAAAAATTACCCAGGTGAAATAAATTGTTAATATTAAATTTTACCTGGGTGGAAAAAAAAGATTGTAACACAATGCCAAGAACGATTATCCGGAAAATGGGGAGTTTAGAACGCATTGTTACTAGCTCCTTGAAATGTGAAACAATTTCTCATCAACTCCTTGAGACTACGGCTCACTTACTAATAAAATAAAACAATTGTAAAACCCACAGAATTGGGGTTTTGTTTGTTTTTATGCCTAGGGGTGTGTTCACAAGGTACCGCAATAGAAAATTAAAAAGCAAATCAAAAATGAATTAAAGTGGGTATTATAAGTTTGCAATACATTTGATAATCACCATGGTTCATTATCATTTATATTTACCTTTTTATGAAATGAAAGACCACTGAAATCAAGATTTTAATCACCCGTTGCTGTCGATTTAAATATTGCATTTCAATTTTAAGCTGTAATAATGAAGTTTAACAATGAATTATGAAATTGTCATACAAAAGATAAATCACGGTACATAAAGCAATTTGTAAATCAACTCGGCAATGTCTTAAAGAAGCAATGTAAATCTAATTTGAAGTTCTCAGTTTTCAGTAAACTGTTACAGTTAATGAAATAATTAGTAAATATACACCTGGGCCATCATTAAGACACTGTTCAAGTTTGTTTTTATTTCCAGTTCGTATGAATTCAATATGAACGGTGAAACTTGTTGATCACAACATGCTAAAAGTTGTCAACAAAATAATTCCAAATTTTTAAACATCTGCAAAGAAGCTAACGCAGATGTTTATGTTTTTTTTATTCATGGAAAACTTGGTAATTTAATAATTAATTGATTTTATTATTGATATTAAATTATTCATTAAACAAATATAATATGAGGTAATGTAATTAAAAGCAAAATAAATATACATAAAACATCATTTTTAATGGAACTACAATACCGGTACAGTATTGTACTTTTTGTACTGTGATTTTTGTACTTTTTGTACTGTGATTTTATATATTATTTTAAAATCAATATAAAAACTAATGATGATTAAAGAACTATGTGAAGCTGGATACAAAAGTCAGGCAACTTCTTTAAACATTTGATTTTTATGACCAATATGGGAATTGGCAGAAGGGAAATAAAGAGGCCATAATAAGCATACATAAATGGCTTATATTAGCAATTTGGGAGTGCTACTATATAAATTTATATCTTGAATATGAATACATAATTCAGGGTTAATATTTAAACATAAAACTTAACAAAAAAAGAGGAAAAATAATAATTAATTATGGAACGCACGTTTTAAAATTACTGCCAGGGGGAAGTGAACCTGTGATAATCAATATCTCACAAGTTCTTCCCTTATGAGTTACAAACAAATATTGTTCTTGGACAAGATGTTCAATATTAAAACATCTGGTTTCTGTTAAAACAACAACACTATTTTCTTGAACAAGTTTTTGGCAAAATGTTCATTAAATGTTAACAAAAGATGTAGTCAATCAATTTAGTGTTCTTGAGTAAGTCCATAACCAGGATTGTAGGGATGGGGCCGTCCTCTTCATGAGTTTAGCCAGGCCTATTTACGATCACTTCTACTTCTGGTCTCTAGATTGAAAAGGGAACTTCAGGGAAAATGGGGTGCATTCAAACCCTTGAACATCTCCTGGTTAAGGGCTTAGTAGGAAGAATGACAACTAAAAAAGTTAAGTAATAAGTTTTCCTATGGAGAGTAAACTTTGGATAAATTTAATTAAAAAACAGAATGTTTGAAAAGTGAAATTTCATCCAAACTGTCTAATTCTGAAAACAGTAAAGCTATTTCCTTTATTGCTCATTAAGAGTTACTACCATAACACACATTCAATCATTACTTAACACATCTTCACAATCTACTTTCCCTTTAAACACAACATTTTTCACAGCCGGAAGGAGATAATTAACGATGATACAGATGATAAGTGATGTTAGAACGGAAGTATTGCATAATAAGATGAGAATTAAGAGTGAGGAGGTGTCATTTATTTCCAGTTTGGTTGTAATGATGATGACTAGAGAGTATACAAGCAAGTGTTAAAACTTTGTGGGTAAACTAAACACTATTTGACAGATAGTTAAACAACATCTTTTAAAATACTGTATCAACAACATTTATCTTAAAGTTGGTGATAGTTTGGTAATATCTAGCAACAAAAAATGTAAACAACATTCTGAGTGAGCTTCAGGGAAGGGAGAAAGGGATACTGCAGGTCATACATTTAGGTTTGTAAGGAAAACACCATAGATCTCTTTGACATTTACACTAGCTTAATTTGAAACAAAACTGATATTTGTAGATCAAAGGTCATTGATTCTATGAATTAAATTAAAAATGTCCAGGATGAGATTAAAGAGCAGCAACTGGGAACACTTCCTATTGGAAAACAAAAGAGGATTCATATCAGCTGCTTAAAATGTTGTTACTGCCACTCAATATCATCCTCCTTCCAGCTGCCTACAACGCATGTCTCCTTAAAACATTTCCTTCAACAAAAATCAGTCAGAGAAGAAACGGAAATGCTCATTATGCTTCGATGGATTAAAAAAGAGAAAATTCTGTTTGGCTTTGATGAACTTTAAAAATGGCCAGAGGGGATATACTCTATTGATGGTAGAATACAGTAGGTTTTCATTCATGAATCTGAATTATCCCACAAGGGTTGGTTTCCATGGACAAATTATAATTGATTAAAATTAAATAAGTTCAATTTTAATGAGAAAATGGGTTGATACTAATCAAAGAGATATTGTTTTGTTTAAAAGGTAAAAAAACCACACTAGTAGCCATCTGTGGTTTGAATTAAGGGGTTAACTTTTTGGGGGAGTAAGGGGGTAGAATAATGAGGTGCAAGATCTTCTGCTGGTACAATGTTGAACATTTACTATTTGACTGATCTACATTACAATACCTCCAATTATAGGGAATGTATAGTGGAACAGTATGTGGTGCATTCCTGGTGGTTCATGTGTTGTGATAGAGTGCAGAGAATTTAGCTGGGCCTTCCGTACAATATCCTGAAGAGACAACTCGCTGATGCGATGTACATTTGCAATATCTACCCTCCTTTAAAGTATCCTATTTATACCCACAAACTTTTAAGAGGGCAGTGTTGTGCACACACCAGGTTATAAATGAGGGGCCAGATAGGGACATACAGTACTATCGATTTTCAGTACTGTATATACAGTAAAATGTTGGTGGTGATGATATGATTAAAGGCAAAATTATTCAAGAAGATTGAGAGAAAATTGAGTTTAATCATGTGTAATCCAGTTAGATAACGTGTGTAATTAATTGTTTCATAAATTGTTCTTATCTAATTGCGTTTCCTTTCCAATTTTTGTTGAACCTAATTTACACCTTGAAGAAAGCTCACAACAAAGAAGATACAGTATTAACCTATCAATATCAATCAACTTATATATTTTTACTGATTGGCTTTTTGTAATCCGGGTAATCTTTTTTTTCCTGTACCAGGGTCTCTATATTTTTTGTCTGACAAATGAGTAAAAGTCTGGGATAACACTCAATTTTGTCAGTCGCCAATGTTCTGTGGTAGCCAGGAAGTACAAACAAACGATATAAAAATAGCATTTTGACGGGACACCTTTAACAAAAGATCATCTATTTCTCTTGGGATTTATTTAGGTTTAGGATAATTTGAGACGTTAGTACTATACATCAAACCTTCATAAAAGTTTCCTTCATACAATCTCAGTCTACAAAATACTATTGCTATCATAAAATTAACAGCTCACACCAGCTCCGTCTACTTATAAACCACTAATTATTGATTTAATAAAACTTATATTAAACACGACGATCACTAAATCTTCAGTTTTAAATCTAATTGATCTGATGAGCAGTGGAAATATACAAAAGGAAACTAAAATTTCTCCCTTCCCCCTACACACTAACATAATGCATTTCCTATCTAATACAAAAAAATCAGTTGCTTTAAACAATATGTAATTATGCATTATAAAGAATTATGATAACTTAAGTGATTGACCTACTTATAGACAATTAATAGAATATGAATAAATATGCTGACAACAAAAATCAAATTAACTTGTCACTACAAATCATCATAGCAATTATTACATAACCTTGACAAATTATTTTAATATATAAGACATAATTTAATTTAAAGTTTTACAACTAAATGACAAAACCAACAACTTATGTAACTTGTTGCCCCACTTCTGTTGAAGATCTTCCTCTGGTTTGACAATGTATGGGGTAAATATATACAGTGTTTATGTAATGTTAAGAAACATAAAAATATTAACCTTGTACCCCGAACAAAGACAATACAGTACTCATTTTTAAAAAGTTGATGAATAATGAATCAGCTAACATTAATTAGCATAATTCAGTTTTATTGACCGTTTCATTCAGGAAAAAAAAAATTCGAAACAAAATAAATTTTAATATCGGAATGGAATACAGTAGTAGGGGAGACGTGATCACGGCTCCTCCCATAATTATCACCAACAACAAATAACTTAAACAAACAAAAGTAATTTTTAACAGTGAAAGGGGTTATTAATTTGCATAAGAAAGTGTTAAGCTCCGCCTTATTTAAAAAATCTGGGATACAGCTGTAAGATATGTGTGTAGGAATTCCTCCTGATTGGCAGTACAAAAAAATACAACAAACAATATAAGTATGCCACCAGTCAACTTCTATTATTTAACTATTTAAAGTACGTTTCAAATTACTTTATTGTTCAGTACTTCACAGATTTATTTTATACCTCTTTTTAATGAATGAATACGAAAAACAAATAAGGTGTAAAAAATGTATTCAATTCATTTAATAGCATTTTATTGCATACATAAAACCATAAGAAAACTTTTTTGCAAACAATAGGTAACAATGGACATTTACAAATTGAAAGGAAAAAGTTCAGTTACACCTCACACCTTGCAACTCCATAATTGGGGAATTGTTCACCTGAACATGTGCATAAAGTTTGATTAAAATCGTTAAAACAATTTTTTTAAATGCATTAGTTACAATTATAAGTTTTTTTTGACTGATAATTATGCCCTACCCTAGTAAAATTAAACTTTTGGTGTCTTCATGTTGGATAGAAATTAGTATAGTGCAGAATTTAAGCTCTGTCTACACTATCAAACAAAAAAGTTTGATGTGCCCAAATATGGTAGTGATATGCTTAAATATGGTAGTGATATGACATCATCATGTCCATATATGGGCACATCACATTTTTTTGTCACATAACGTTTGATAGTGTAGACAGAGCTTAAGATAATTTTTTGGGCATGCTGAAAACTGAAAATTCAGGCCTGGTAACTGACTAACTTAGATATCATGATCTATCATCAAAAGGAACTTTAAATAAAATGCTGGTTGGTTTATTGTTTTTATGAATCCATTTATCACATTCTAGTTAATCATGTTTCTCAATAATGTTCCAATAGATTATGTTAAGGTGATATGTTATTTGATCATTTTAGGTTTACATAAAATGAGTGGCTTCATCATGATCAATTGTGAATGTGAACCAGGCCTACAGAAGCTGTTACATAAACTTGCTTCTCCATCCTGAGGTTTGTTTGCACAAATACAACAAATATGGAAGCATTCCGTAAGTAAAATTGTAGTAGCTACACACCTGCCTTCTCTCCCTCCTGTCTCAATAGTCTCAGATTCCAATACTCTTTGAATTGAAAAGACTTTACTACGCTCTTGGCAAAATCAACAGAGCATAGGAACTCGCATAAATTCTCCTGTGAAGTTCATTATCTATACATCTATACTGCAGGTGTGTGATTACTGAAAGAATGGAAGTCCAGTTTTTTAAGTCTTAAGTACACATCAACTTAAGGCACGCGACCCCTATTGTCAAAAGATGAAATCAAAAGATAAATATTTTTGTAGACAATAGATTGCCACACGTCCTAAGCTAGAATATCATACAGCTGGTAGGCAGCCTTTAAATAATCAAAGGTACAAAAAGAACCCCTTCATCTTAAGATGTTCGTAATCGTAAGATATTTCTCTGGTGATATGCGTAATTTGATATGCTAGTCTTCTGGCTATTTGTAATGTCAAGAACTTAGATACAATGAACGGATGCATCAGATAAATTTTCATATGGAATTAATAAAAAAAAGTCCAATTCAAAGAAAAGAAATGAACACAATTAAGTTCATAAGTGAAGGTGAGCAAAGAATAAAGTTTACCAAAAGTCTGAATAAATAATTGTATTACAAATAACTGATTAAAATTCAGATAAACTGACTATTTTTTCTATAGTGTCCATTAGGATTACTGCTCAAGAGTCTTAAAGTTTTTGCTATTTTAAATGGCTGGGCTTATTTATAGGCTTCTGCTACTGAAAAACATAGAAGAATTACGCATACTACATATTTAGATGAGGTAAGCATATATTTTAGGTATATAACACAATTCCTCTTTTTCCAACGAAAGTAACAAAAGTAAATTCCTGATACAAACAAGAGATCCGGAAGGAACATATTAAGGGGGATTGGGATGTCCCCCTACATTGTTAAAGTTGAACCCATACAATTTCTAACTAGACATGTAACTCGTCACTTTGACGAGTTTGGTTATCCGCCGCGCAAGTGGTGCAACATTAACATTAAGGGGATAGGTTGAGGACAAAAGGAAGTGTTCACGTTGGCATTATGACCTGAACTGAAGAATATGATATGTTGTTATTGCTGAATTTTATTATTTAAATTCATATATAGTATACACAGTATAATCTGTATCCATATCACATACAGTGTAGAATAGGTGAAATTACGGGACCCGCTATTTATTGCAATTTTTAACATGTTGACGGTTTTAAAATGAAACGCGAAGGTAGCAATTCCGAAAGGAAATTATCTCAGCAACAACGTATTAGCGTGTAGAAGAAATTTGAATACGTGAAATATTGATGCGCGCTCTTTTAAATGTAATGAATTATGACGCAAAAGATGAAAATACGACCTTTTTTATTTAACTGGCCATATGATGACGTCACAACATCCGATTGGCAACATTTTTACATAATTTCGTATCTACAATCCAATAGCTTCCAGAAAAAGTTTTAATCGTGATTATCACATTTTATTCTTACGAGCTATAACAGATTAAAATTTACTGTAAAGATGAAATTGATGCCACACGTGATTTAAATTTTTAGGCATGATGACGTCAAAAAAATTAAAATATTTTTTACTCATGCGAAAGATAGTTGATTGACCCAGACAATATCAAAATCGGGGTGAAAATGAAAAACGGATAAGTGGAGATGCGCTCTATTCAATGTGATGAGCTATGACGAAAGATACAAAAATCCTAAATTTTATATTCGCGTGGCCATACGATGACGTCACAATGTCTGGTTAGCCATATTAATACCTGATCCGATATCTACAACTCATCTACTTCCAGAATATGCCATCCATAAAAAGTTGACCGTCTAGTTTAGAAATTACGACTGTTTAAAAAAAGGCATATTTTAAACGAATTTTTTAACCTTTTCATAAGAAACGCGCGCAAATTGTCCAATTCGACGTGCTCGTATGACGTATCTTTAAGTCGAAATTGTTTAACATTTTGTAAAATTACTAGAAAAGGCTGGAAAAACATAAATCACGCGAAAAAAATACGTTTTCAATACTACGTGCGCACCGCACACGTAAAAATGTGCGCACGCGTGGGAATTTTTGACATGCTTAAAACGACATGAAACGCGTAGAAAGTTGATTAGAAATTAATTTTGCGCATTTTGAAATTTTAAATGCGCGTGCGCGCCTAACTTTGTGTAAAACACGGAATTTTTTTTCAACAGAAAGTTAGCGCATGATATAAATTAAACTTTTGCAAAGTTTCAAGTTGAAATGTTATTTGGTTGTCGAGCTATGTTAAATACGACAAAATCGTTAAATCGCGCGTAAGTCACGTTGCGCAATTGTAAACGTCATGAAAAGCTTCGCTTGACGACGTTACGTAAATGTCAATATGTTAAGATAGTTACCGAAATGTTATGTTTGCGAGTTTTAGAGAAAAGCGTTACACAAAAATCATACAGAATGATTTCGTACAATCACAAGAGGTTATCCTGCAACTTCGTTGCGGATAACCAAAAAGCAATAGCTTAATGTAATTGTAATAATAATATCAGAAACCATATTTTAGTTTTGTTTATTTGGCATCATGGGGGATTGATGCTATTGCTCAAAAGGATTAATTTTAAAATAAGCATTTAATGCACAACAACAATACAATTACCAGTCAAATGTGCAATGTTATGTATGTTTCCTGAGGCTTCAGGCAAACTCTTACAGAGGGGGTCCAAGTTGGCTGGGTTCCCTTAATCCGCAGCCACACGCAAGCTCTCTTATGCGGCACAAAACTTCCTAACAAAACCTTTGAATAGTTCAATAACCATTTATTAGCAACAATTATCTCTGGATGTTGACTTAAGTACAGCCTGCTGTATAAGCATAATCACAGGTGTAAAATAGTGTAACTACTCAAAACAAATGCTCAAAAGGTTTAATTGATAAAACCCATTACTGGCGCACTACTAATGAAGAACCAGTTGTACCGTTCGTGGGCTGCCTGCCAAGGCACTTGCCTCACAAAGGACAAAAATCACTAATGATACTCGCATCAGTGAATATAACTTACGCATATAACATGTCTTAAGTAAGATGGGAAATCACCATGCCACAATAATATTTTAAATCAACAAAAAAAGAAATAATTTTTATCAATTAATTGTGCAGAAATTAATTGTTAAATCATGGATAAAACTTTTTTTTGCAATCATCTTTTATTTACGCACAGTAACTGACTACAGTTCAAAATATTAACTGAAGCATAGTGAAGTAAACTTGACCATCTATTTAACATGTTTCAACGAACGTTCTTTCACAATACACACAAATCTTGCAATTAGTAATGTTTACTTATCAAATGATTTTCATTCAATTTTTTTACATGAAAAATATATTTTCCCATGGCTCGTGTTAGTAGTGGTGTAAAAAAGCCTTGACAATAGACTGAAATTGAAGTTACTCATTGGTAAAGTAAATCACTAATTGCCAAAAAAAAAATTATTTCACATGAAAAAATATGATGATTTTTGTAACATCTGCTGATTATATTCCAAAAGAAAATAAAAAATAATATTAAATGCTTCTTTTGATCATCTGATCAATAAAAATAATTTATTACCGGTAATAATCTTATGATAATTGAAAAGTCTTGTTGTTCATTAATATTTGTAATCTGGTCATTACAACATTTATATGTTAAAATAGATAGTGAAATGATACATAAAGATACATACTGATGATATAATGATAAAAAAGACAAACATGTAGAAATGGCACCTATATGAATTATGAATGAAAATCGCTTCAAACTTTGAAGGTGGGCTTAAACATCTTAGTAGGACACTTAAAAAGTAATTTTAATTGAAAATTAATGTGATGTTTTAGTCCTTTGGGTAAGTCATTATACCTGGGTCATTTAATTTGACCATAATTAACCTAATTGGTTTCATTTGTGAAGGCTGACCACAAGAATGTAAACAAACTCCAAGTAATTAGAAATAGGATAACAAACAATGGCCTGTTTCTAATGGCAAGGAAAATAGTTTAGAGAAGTATTTTAAAACAGATCATTTCATACCAACTAGGTTAGTGAAACAATTAAAGAAATTCTCATTGATGGATTTTACATGGCAGCCCTAACAATATTCTACTCTCCTCCTTTTTGATGTAATTTTTGTATTAATTCAATAAAAAAGGGCTGAAGAGGTTGATGCAGAATATTAGGAGGGAGAAGGAGGTGTTAAGAATCTTCCTCCATTAATTATTTTCTTGAAGCCCTTTTTCATATTTCTTAATATTCTTAAAAAGGGAGAAAAAAAGGAGGGGGTGGGGCTGAATGCAAGTGGACTTCCACCAACATAATTTATTGGTAATAGGTAGATACATGATGTAATCAAGGACCACAACAGCTGGTGAGGTCGAACATGCAATTAAATTAATTTTAGAAATTTAACAAAAAGGTGACTGACTGGCAAGTTCATTCTTACTTAAGAAATCGCATGTGTCCTTACTATACTAACAATAGTAACATGTGTTTATTTCAATTTAACTTATTAATCTATATTGTCATATTTGTTTTCAAAAGTGTTATGCTATATAGTTATAAAGGGGTACAAAGCCAATATAGTTATCCTTGAGTGTTCATCTAAATCCCAAATGGATATCCTAATAGATCAATCATACACCAAAATGTTCTGCTTCAGTGGTTTTCAAGTTTAATGCTAGCTAGCCCCGCCTTCTCCACGTGTCGGATCTATACACAAATCCTCTTTTCTTCTCTTAAGGCCAAATCTAATTTAGTCTTTGTTGCTATGTTGTATGTGGACAGACAACCGCCAAATCATCCAGGGTATAACATCCTGTTAAACAGGGCCATCCCTTTATTTGTATCCAGATTATTCTATTTATGCATTCTTTCATTTTTTGATAGCACTGATATGTGATTTTGATCACAGCTGGGGTATCACAATCAGACTGTGACTCTTGACAAAAGAATATGATTTCTATACATGAAAAGAATGTTCATAATTAAGAGTATTAAGTTGAAGTAGGAGGGTTCCCATTGGAATGAAGACATACTACATTATGTTTGGCCTACTTTACAACATTCCAACGTCTCAACGTCGGAAAGTGAGAACAACTATTGTATAAAAGGAAAAAAAGTACATATATAAAAAAAACTGAAGCAATAATTGAGGCAGTGTGGAGATGAGAAGGGAGAGATACAGAACACATTTTTATCACTCATTTTTATAGGCCTACATTAGAGAACTAGGAAGTAAATGTTGAATTTACAAGGGGATTATGTTAGTCATGTGGGAATGAAAATCGAAAGTTACTAATCAAGAGTTGATTTCTAGGAATGTCAAAAAACATCTTACACTTACAGATTTGGTGATATTTTGGAATGTTCAATGTTAGTATTGTTGATGAGATGAAGAATGTGCTTAAAATCATAAGTTGATAGCTGTGATCACAGAGAAAATATTATTATTATTAAGAATTTAGATGTTTGGGGACCAGTAGCGGAACCAAAATTTAAGATGACAGAATCGCATGTCAAAACAACAAATTAACATGTATTTCAGGTACCATGGCATTTGACAAGCAAAACAACCAAAATTTAAAATAGGCCTAATATATTAAAATTTAAAACCACTTTTCCATTTTAAAATAATGGCCAAAGACTTCCAAGTCATTATTAAAACAATATAGTTAAATCAACTAAACAGTTCCATTCATGTCAAAGTTCAAATAATTAGATGATCTATTCCTTCCCATCTGAATCAAAAGCTAACAAAATACAAAATCCTAACATTCCAAAGATGAGCTCAACATATGCACTATTTAAGTTTAATGGCCAAATAATGTTCTGGCATGCGATGATCTCAACTTATATAATCCTGCGATAAATCGGGGATAAAGAACCAATCAAAGAGGCATTCACTTTACTAAAGGTCAATCTTTGATGACCTGCACGTTCCCTCACATGACATGTTCTCGTCGCGAATTCGTGCAGATTCTATGCTATCAGAAAATATGAACATCTTTTGAACTCGTTAAGCAATTTTTATTAATCGCTGAAGTTTACATGGCATTTAACCTTTCCCCCCGACCATTCAACTTCAGATACATTACATCATTTTTATTCCATTTTGGAACACATCGCAAAACATTTTATTGATTTAGAAAATCATGTTTTTTTTTACATTAACAACCAACATTCTAACAAAGGTAGGTGAAAAAGAAACACTTATTTAATAAAGATCTTTAAAGAATTAGGAAAGACCATGAAATGTAAAAGGTCAATTATTATTCAAACAAAGAAATATTGAATGTAAATATATTGAGCCAATAGGGACGTATATTTAGAATTATATTTTAGCTGCTCTATCTTTACATAAATGGGAGGATTAAACATATTTGAACATTTTGTGATGTTGCGTAACTAAACTACCTTTATAGATTGTTTTCTTATCCAGAGCAAACTGTGAGTTGCTTGTGAAAGAAGCCATGAATTGCAAAATGCTGTTGGTTGCAATACAGATGTTGAACAATATTAGAGTTTCCTGATGAAGATGCTCCTCCATACTTTTATATTGCATTTGCAATATCCAAAAAGGACATTGAGGTAATAGGTAAAAAGGCAGTGTGCAAAAACGTGGGATGAAAATGCATTTGACGGTTTTCTAGATCAGAACTAAGACTAAGACTAAGAGCAACTGAAAAACCACAAATAACATGTTTTTAAAGCTTTTATACTGTGCAATACTGAAAAAATGGTATCATACAGTGGATGTACCTGATTTCACATAATTCCTCCCACTTATGATCAAACCCCATAACAGTCTGCCCTATGATTATTCAAGCATTATGTATTTTTAGGTCAAATTCCATAGGATATGGATATCTATCCATCCTTATGATTAAGTCAAATGACTATCATCACACTTGAAGTATCTATTGTCGAGCCCTTACTTGTGCTTTAGATAAACAAAGACAAAAAACATAAACTGGTGCTTCTTTTTTTTTTAAATTCCTTTTTCCATGAACAAAACTAGGAAAACCACAACTCATAATTCTGTAGTAATTATAAATAAGATTTATGGTTTCAACAAAATACATCTCTTTCATTGTTAAGATGTATAGAAAAAAAAGATATTTATATAGTACAATTGTGGTTATATATTTAAGACATTTACAGTACTTTTAATTCCTAATGGCTGATATCTTAAGCAGTAACATAATCTTATTATTATTATCTTTTACAATAGGTTGTGGAATACTGGTACGAAGTACCTGACTTCATCACCCTGGCAATGGCATAGGGAAGCAAGTATATTAATTAACAAACTAATGAACTGTTCTAAATCAGCTGATTGCAAAGCAGAACATTGAGGTTGTTCTGATCCTTATTTTATCAAACTCAGTTTGGCACAAACAGTAACTGGACCCCCATTTTCACTGATCATTACCCACAAGGGCCAAATGTTGATATCCTAACCAAAAAAAGTACGATTTTCCTGTGGGAAGCAGGACAATTTGCATAATTTAAATTGTTCAGCCAGTAATTAACAAGTATTCATTTAACTAACAGTTTAAAGTATGCTGTGAACTTGTCCTGAGGCTGCTATCAAAGGAGAAACCAAATCCAACGTTGACATTCATAATGTTAACAAGTCTGAGACAGGAAATCAAAGTTTTAGATTGTTTATGTTGGCGACTAGTGAAAAACTCCACTAAATAATCAGATCACACTACATTACACCTTGGAGGTAGCTGAATGACAAATGAGTTCCAGCCCAGTCTATATCCACCACCAATACTGTAAATTGTACACAAAGTGAAAACTAATTTATTATGTACAGTATGGTTTTGCATAAGTATAATTATAACAGAATAGTATGAATAAGAAGACCAGAGCAAGACAAAAATCACATGGATCATGACAGTTAAAAGGAAATTGAAAATTATAAACAAACAAATAAACAAAATACAAAACCATCCTGCCCATGATGAAAGAGGAAAATGGTACGAGAGGCATGAACTGATGATGATAATTAAATGGTTGGTGCCTACAGTAAGTACTGTATATTGGCAATTCCTCAATTGCCAAAAGATTAGACCAAAATTAATATCATTTTTGTAAACCATTATTTTCTTTTGCATTTAAAACAGTGACAGTGCATTTTTAAGGCCAATTCATCACCTGACGAGGAAGTCAAAAAGCAGATGTGATGGTAGTATCATCCAAATGTCATTAAATATTGAATTCATTCTACAATTTCACTTGCAGTGTAAAACGTAATGACCATAAAAATTTATGTAATCAAGTTACCTAAGACCAGGTACTAAAGCACGTCACATGAGCACGTACTTGAAAGATTTCGTAAGACTTTGGATGAACCAAGAAGCTCCTCTTAAATTATAAATAAAAATATGGCAAACTATTATATTGTTGAGACATAATAAATTACTCTGACAAAGGACAATTTGTCTACAACTTCAGTCTCCCTTTTGAGTTGAATACAGGTGAATACTGTAAATGCAGGGAACCGGTAGTCTGGCGGTAGCCACAGAAGATTTGTGTAACTTGCATAGTTGAAGTGCAGAGATTACATCATAAGTTGTTGTCTTGAACCTTCTCTTATATCATTGGGTACTGGGAGGAATTTTTTCTCAATCTGTTCAACCACCTGTGTAAAACACCTGTACCTTACTAAACACCTGTGAAACACATAGCCATGTATCATCCTTAAATAATAACAGCCCTTGTTAAATTTGTTGATGAAAACTTTGAACTTGTCAACAATGAAGAGGGAAAAAGCGGGGTAAAAAAGTGAGTTTTAGGTCGTATGTAAAACTTTATGTTATACCAAAGCATATGGAAGATATATAGAAAACCAATTTGCATTCCAAACATTGTTCGGCATTTCCATAGACTAGGGTTAAAGGTGAGCAGTTGAAATATTGAACTTTATGGGTGAAGACATGACTCTCATGGTGTCTGAATTTGTAGACATACATATGATATTGTACCATCAAGTATATAAACAGGATACCTATCACATGTTCTATTGCATCTATAAACATGATGGTTAACATAAACAGATTAGATTCTTGCATAAGGACTATTAATATTAATAGTCACCGTTTCTGGGGTAGAATGAAGGGGTTTACATTACCAAAAAGGGGCGATTAACCAGAATAACAAAAAATAATGATTTTATTTATGTTCAATTGGCATGAACAAGTGAAATAATTTCTGTGTTACATGGATGTAAAATCTCGGAACAAGGCTTCAGCATCTCAACAAACTAGCATGTTAGAGATTCGGTAAGATTATCGGAGATAAAGTAACAATTTGTTACATTCTGTTGTACATGTAAATTGCGTATTAGTTAACAATGAAAATTAACAAAGGAATATTTTTAATAACAAATTCAAATGCTTCCTTTTTTTCATAAATGATGCCAGGGTGGTATATTTTCACAATCAATATCCTTATATAATTAACCTTCACTTCAGACTGCCTTTGTTGGTAGAGAAGGTGGAAATCATTCCAACATACATTTTTGTATAAAGTTTTATAGATTGAGTACATGGGGTTCACAACTATACAATTGGGATTTAATATTTTAACATGGAAATATTAAAATAGAATAATGGGCGTACAGTTAACAAAGCAAAATGGTTTAAAGCATTGATATTACCAAATCATATTGCTCCTTTTTTCAGGATGATGATATTTTAAGACTTTGTGAAAAGAAAAACCTAACAATTGTATATTATAAAAGTAGAGTACAGTAACTATATAGTAATATAAAAAGAACAAATATTATTAGTTGAAAACTGGTACTGTATAAGAAAGGATGGTGGGTGGGGTTGTTATATGCGACTAATAAGTCATTACCCTGCATTAAAATGGTAGATTCCAAATGGGTAACGAGGCTCCTTATAAAAAGCTCATTTATTTACAAATTGAAAACTTCCTGCCTACTCACTCTATTTGTGTTTGTAACCAAGAGGACTGGGGTCAGCATACCAGTACTTCCAGGACCCAGCTAATAATCAATATTACTTTTGTGCTAAATCAATAGATACTGAATAGAGGGGACATATTTCTGACAGTAGTTTCATTTTCTTGTAAAGTTTTAAATAAGTCTAAAATAGATTGTGCTTGAATGCGAATACTATACATACAATGCTTTTATCTACTGATCGTCTTTGTGAACAAAATCTTAATATTAGTATCGTTAATATCTGATGACAATGTACTATACTCTACAAAATACTAAAAATGGAAGTGACCAAAGAAAAGGCTTCAGAATACTGTAGTTCTCTTTCAAAGCACCTTAAAATTCAAATTATTTTTGGGTTGTCAAAAAAGACGTTCCCCTCAATATGGTAGGCATAAATACAGTAGGTCTCATCATTAGGGAAGCCCTCATTTGGGACAACCATATTAAGGGGACACTTTCCTGTGAAATAAACATGGGAAATATGTTTTAATACTATTACCAACTTCCATTCAGGGGACTGAAGGTGCCCCCTTAATGAAGGCTCTGCTATATGACAAAATAATAGCTTATTTCCACAACAATGACATGGGTTTAACTTTTAATAGCAAATAGTTTACAATCATTAGATTTGTAGAATGAAAATTGTATTATAAATGGTTGGATCTTGCATCAAGATATGAACCCCACCTTGGTAAATGCTGTGAAAATTAAATGCTTGGCCCTAGGCTAAAGCTTAGCGAGACGTTCCTAAAAATACCAAGAACTATTTTCTCACATTGCTTTCATATGGTAGTACTCAAGACTTTTATTACAGAGAGGTACTAGGTATTACATATTTTGTTGTACTTTAATACAACAACAAAAACGTTTAAATAGCTGCATCAAAGTTTCTTTAGATAAATAAATCATACTTTAGATTTTATATTAATCATTTAGTATCATAGTATTTGATTAAATTAAATATTACAATTTATTATTTTGTATTACTGAGGAAAAGTGGATCACTGTGTCACCCAACCATGTAATAGACTAAGGATCTACACACAATGTTTCTGTTTTGTACCTGTATACCCTTATCCTAAGTAACAGTTTGTGTATGAAAACTACTTATTGCTCTCAAATATTATTGAAACAATATTGAAGAAGGAAACATAAAGCTATAGACATTTTGTTCCTTTGAAGCCTTAGATTTCTGAACCAATCACATTTCTCCACATATTATAGGCCTAATATTATTAATGTTGGAAGTCAAAGATTTAGTTATTACAGTATATTTTTGCAAAACAAACAACCCTATAGAAATTTTGCAGTGTCCGTAAACTTTTTAAAAAAATGGCAATAAGTAATTGCTGCCAGGAAAATATCAATCTCTACCAAATGTACAACTGACTTTGTGTCACTGACTTCTGTACTGAACTAAATTTATGGTACATAAGGGACACCATGTAATCGTAAGATCTACCATAACCAAAAGTTCCAGACCACCACAAGATCAAACCATTTCCCATCTCAACTTAGCCAGGAATAAAACCATAATACATTTAGTGGTACACTCAAACGTATGTTAATTAGCAGCGAAGTAATGGAGAATCTGGGAAATGTCCATTGTCATTTAATGTGGAAGTGAATTTACTGGTTTTTTCCTATTATGTCTCTATGAAAGAAATTAGTATCAGTATCTTTCAAATTGTATCTTGTAATCTTAACATTAAAAAATTAGCTAGTCTCTAGATTGACTTCAAGGCCTGCATATGCTTAAGGAGACTGTTATACAGTACTGAGGAAGTTGACTCTCTTAAAATTACACAGATAACAATTAGGTTGTTGAACCATAAAGGCAAAGTAATATCTGGCTAATTAACAGTAAGATAATGATTAAAATGTGGCTGAAGTTTACATTAAAAGAAAAAGTTTATTATAAAGTTGTTTTAGAAAAAATTATAATTACAGAATTTAATATTCTGTTTATTTGTTGTTTAGAGGTAGATCCGCATCATCATCATTTATGGTTTGATTTAGATTTATATATAATTGGCAATTTATTTATCTATTGCCGAATGGGGAAAAGCTTCGAGTAAAGAATAATAAAATTCTTTACTCAATGGGAAAAAGGAGCTCTGAGAAAGAGAAGTTGCCAGTCAAAATTTAAATCAATAAAAAACTGTAACAAAAATATTATTGTTATATGGATGTCAGATGTGTAACATTATCTACAATAAGTTAACAAATAAATTAGGTATATTTTATTTTAGTTATTATCAATAATTAATTACATTCTTTTATTTACCAAATACCCTAGCATAACATTCATCATCCCATCTGCCCTATTGCTCTGTAATGTGAAACTAAGTAAAGGTCACTGCACTCCAACAGGTGTTTCAAAGCTAAGACCACAATCCACCTGGCACACCTGTCCAACAGAGGGCGCTATGTCAATTATTTGAAACCATATCATTTTTGGCACTTTGTACTAGTGATCACAATAGCATACACAAGAAGAATAGAGTTGTACAGTCAACAGTACTCTGAGTCAACTATTTAATACAGTAATTAGACATAAAATTGTACAATTGTGAGACACAAGTTTTGTGGTGTGTAAAGAATTATATTGTTACTGTAAGTACTGAAATATATAGCTTAATAATTGTTACTCTATAAAAATTCACATAAATAGTTGATGGACACAGTTTCTATTCTAGATATTCTATTGAATACAGCGTGCGAGAGTGCTTGCATTTAGACGTGAATTACACTCGATCACAACACGCAGTATTGTGAAAGTACTACAATATTATTAAACTATATAATATTAGCAAGGAATCGAATTGCCACAAATATCAACGCAACGTACAGATTGGTTGAAAAATGTGAAAGGGTCAGACAGCCATGATTATGAGATATTCTTGATACTCGCAATCACAGTTATCACCAATTATATCACAACTAATCACAATGTAATACACATTTGAATAAGCTTAGTTAATATTAGTGAAAATGGATGAATGGATAATTCCACATTTTACTACCTATCGTATCTAGGCCTCCATATATTGGTACGAGTTAGTATTATCAGCAAATCACTGTTGAATAGATGTAATTGAAGCAAACCTACAATACAGAATCTCGCACTAAAGTTATATTTAAGTACAGTAGTATCAATGTTCTGTGACAAGAACACAATTTTATAAAAAGTTACAAATTAGCATATACTATATATATTTATACAACAGAGCTAGTATAGGGCTTGCCAATGGCTTAGTAACAATCTGAAAAAATATGTTTTCTCTTTGTTGGGACAGGATGTAAATGTGAGAAGGTAAGATGTTTTCATATTTTCACATACGTTCAAACAACTCTGCAAGTACCATAATTCTCTGGTGAGACTCAAACCCGATCACAAGCCTTCTGTTCATACCTCCACTTAACTAACTAACACTAACTTAGATTTGAGACAAAAAAACCCAATGAGTAGTGTCATTTAGATGAGAGATGTTACGAAATGTTCTCAATCAATAGACCAGTAAAAAAAAAAAAAAAAATCAATGCAAATGTCATTATATTTAACAGAAAATCTCCAAGGAACACAGTTATAGAATATACTGATAATATGTAGCTCAACACTGTACATTTTAAAATGAACAACGGTGGAAAATGCATGAATGATCCGGGATTTTACCGGTGATACCGGCAAAAGTATGTCTGTAGGGAAACAATCTAGACTTAAGTGTGCACAATTTAGGATGTGAAATAAATGAATGGAAATAATGGATGATACTTGAATACAATCACAGTTGCCAAATACATTAAAAGAGACAAATCAACCCACACACAAACAACAAAATACACTCCCTGGGATTCTTACATTTAATAGGGAACATGTAAATCATAGTTGACATGATGTATGAGTCTGTATGCGATAAATAAAATAAAGTATCTTATTTGATGTTATAGTCTACATTCAATGTATTTTCCCAAGCAGTCTTCCAAGTTCTCTGAGAAGTCTGAGAATTGCCCACTAATTTGAACCTGAATAAAAAAAAATGCAATATCTATAAACATGAACATATTTTTTGTTTATAATTACTTATTAACTTAATTAATGATAATTAACCACCATAACAACATACTGTATATATAATTAATTTTCAGACTTGATTTTTCCTAATACACTCAAGGCATACCAACTGTTCATGTATCAGTTAACACTCTAAGGTCGGTGCATATTTGTAAGCATGGATATGGTGATGTTCTATGTATCCGATACATGTAAATAACTACTGGTTGTAACACTATATGTACACAGGCAACAGTAACAGTTAGAACAGCAAGAGTTGAGCTATTTCCCCTAGGATGGCCTCAAGTTGTCTCCTGGTGAATTTAGAAACATATTCGGAACTCAATTACCAGAGAATCTAGTCACTTCTAAACTTCTCTAATTGAGTTTTCCCACACTATGGTGGTCTTATGTACTGTTTATTGCATATATCTTTGGGAATTGTGGAATTTCTACTTGTACGGTAGATTGAAAATATCTCTTGGCTTTATTCTTTTAATAAAAATCTATTTAGTTTTAGATTTAACATTTAACAACAAGGCCATATAGATGGCTGCAGTCGCGTGCTCATTAGTGTTTACCGACCGACCAACCTACCAACTGACCGAAATTGCTGAACATGTTTAAAAATGTTGAAATGTTTAAAAACATTTATATTTTTTTTAATTTACACGTGCGTAGCCTGTCACTTTTGACGTGCTCGTATAACGTAATTTCGAGTTGAAAAGTAAGTCAAGAAAACAGAAATCGGGCAAAAAGAGTGCGTAATAACATTTAACGCAATGTAATTCTCTTACATAAACAACTATCTTTCTTTATGTATTGTAAGGTACAGAAGCTCTTCTTATTACGGCATGGTGGGGTGGGGGAATCAGTATAGTAGTAGTACATACACATCAGGATCCCTCTAAATGATATGGTTTTCCAGAGGCAGGACACAGGACCATCCGGTCCTCCTATGTCAGAACACCATTTGAGAGTTTACCATACCCTGTTATTACTCTTTTTTAATTAATAGTGTATAAATTTGACAACAATAATCTCATTACATGGGAGTCAAACTCAATCATGATTTCCAAGAAGGCATCTCAAAGGCTTTACTTTCTCAGAAAACTCAAGCAAATTAGAGTTGATAACACTATTTTAATTCTATCAAAGTATTATTCAAAGTATTTTTAGCATTGGATGTTTTTATGGTAACTATACTGATAATGAAAGAAAAATATTGAGAGACCATGTAAAATTGCACAACGTATTATTAAAACTGATCTAACGCCTTGTTCATTTATCTATGAAAAGAGTATTTAAAAAAAAGTAAACAATATTATGAAAGACCCCACTCATCCGTTACATTACTGTTATGACATAAATAGATCAGGTATTAGGTTACGACCTCCAAGAGCAAATCTTTGTAGAACTAGAAAATCCTTCGTTGTAAATAGAATTCATATTTTTAATTCTAATGTAAGACGATAATGCAAATTATTAAATAGTTTTACATTTTTAACAGTTTTTTTTTATTTTTAACTTTTTATCTTGTATTTTAATCTTTTATAATACTGCACGTTTTAAATTGTTGCAACATTTTTTGTTTGTTTTTTATTGTTGTTTTAATCTACCAAGCAAAGTGAATTTCCATTTTTATGGACAAATAAAATTTCTTGAATCTTGAATCTACATGGAGAAAAGTCGCACTTTTTGCAATTCAAATATACCTACCATGTAGGCCTACATGTTTCAAGACAAAGAGGGGTATCCCAAGTTACTACCAGCCTATGGGACTGTCTTAATAAAAAAGATTGTTCCTTGGGACCTTAAAAATGTGTCTTGAGGGTGAGCACAGTGCCAAAAGCCTACCAACACCATTGTTGGTTGTAATTTTAAACAAGTTTTTGTGCTAAATAGGGTCTCCGATTTATATGGTAATTATATTGACAGGTGCAGTGAATACAAACACTACATAAATGACAATCAATTTGTATACACAAAATGTACATATTGTCCTCAATCAATGACAATCCAATATGAAACCAGGTTACATGTCAAAAGGTCATTGGGTACAGAAAATATATTTGTCAGTTAAGTTGTCATTAAATGTTAAACAGTAGACTCTGTTTTAATGAAAACTATATCTAATGAAAACATTGTTAATACCACATAAATATAGTAATTTCTGTCTCCAGATACTGTACTACATTTATATTCTAAGATGTTACCATGATGATGTTATATAAGATAAGAAAATATTTCGAAAAGGTGATTATCTATAGATGAAAGTTGGAAAGCAAAATCCTAAATCAAAACGAAACCAGAATAACCAATTTCACAACATACACATCCTTTTCTTAATACACATTACTGTAAACATTCCAGCATAAAATGTCTGTTAGCTCTTAGCAACCACATTCCAATGATTGAAGAAGAATTAAAAAGGTAACACTACAGGTAGACCCTTCAAAGGCAAATCAGTAAACACAACACTGAACAGGAAATATATCATTCAGCCTAAGGGCAAGTTGGACACCAAGGATGACACCTAAGAATGCCATCAGTTCTATTAAACTTATGTCTACTTTCACTAAATCAATTGTAAATAGCACTAGCCTATTGTAAGCTTACACCTTTTTTAATTCAAGTACACTTATGATCAACATTGGCTTGTTTAACATAAGAAAGTATGTATGTTGAGAAGCAAGTAAGTATATCACAAGTGTCCACAGGGAAAAGATGAGGTGGATAAAATGTAACATTGGGGAAAGGGATTAAAAAAATGAAATTAATTATTAATGTACAATATAAACAAAATGCCACATAAGGAAATTGTCACATAAAAAAACAGCATTGTAAGATGGCTGGGCCTGTACTTTTCTTTACACAGGGTGTATAAAGATAGGCAAGCAGGTTTCACAGGGAAGGGGATGTAAATATAGGATAGGATACAGTACACAGAGAAAGTGGATAAAGGATATTTTACAGGGAGTAGTGTATAAAACAGGTAGCACAGGCAACAGTGGCAGATCGAGGATTTTGAAATAAGTTCAATTTAATGTCCTATCTTCTGGGATTACAATTTTTTAAATATAGGGTGGGCTGATCTGGGCAGAGCAAAAGATAAGAGAAATGGGATATAAATATAGAATACTTGGAGAAAAATGGATGTCAAGGAATAAAACAAATCAAAATAGCTGGGAAGATTCACACAAGAAGTGTTTAAAAGTAGTCTCAAACTGGTAGATGAAGGGGATAAAAATGTACATAGAGGAAAGGGACAAAAAGGTGAAATCATACGAAACATAGAGCTAAACACTAAGAAAACAATTTAAGAAAATCAATGACCCAATAAATGAAAAAATTGGATAATACAGTAATAAACTTATAACATTGAAATTTGCCTACATTGTCTTAAGCACTAAACAGTTCTTGATAATTAATCCATACTTTCCTTTTAATAATCCTAACATCACAAACGAATTAGAACCGGACACTGATTTGATCAACCTTATCCTGATGACTGTATCTTAAATTTCATTCAAGAATTCATATTTCATCTAAATTATCTTAACTGCTGCAATTAAGGAAGGAAGGTTTTATGAAATACAATAAATCTTTATTATCTTTATGATACTATCACACTTGGAAATATACCATACATACTGCATGAGGTGATAACTGGCAGAAATAGCTTATGTATGCTATTATTTAAACAGTATGGTATTAACATTGTAAAATATATAGAAGTTCCTGTTTCATCATTTAACAAAGCAATAAAAAAGTTAACTGTAGTTTTATAACTATATACCAAGTCTGTAACCATAAGGTTGAGGGTTCAAACAAACTATACTTTTTCCTGATGTGCCCTGTGAACTAGATAAAATGAAATGATTGTAAATATGCCCCACTAGCTTAGCTTAATGATGATTTTGCCACTTTAGTGGAAAGCAAAACATTAAATCCTGGCTATGCTTAAAACACTAGTATTTTTAATTAATTCAAATTAATTTCTTAATTGATATTGAAAGAATTTATTTAAAATTGATATTAATTTATTTTAATTCTCAGAAAAATCAACTTAATTCAAATTCTTGGCAATCAAAACATTCTCAGTGTTGTCAAACAAAAAGTTATAAACTAACCCATAAAAACCACAACAAGTAGCTTCTGAAGACATAAAATGGTGGTTTTTAACACTTCAAAGGCCTATCCTTGGGGTAAAACAGTAATATTTGCAATTTAATTTGATGATTTAGGAGAAAATAAGGCCAATTCAACAGAGTGTTTAAAGCTAATAAGTTGAGAATGCTGCGGCTTTTTTCTCCTGCTTTCTTCTCATCTGTGCTTCATCACAAAATGGCAACTGGGTCAGGGTACTTAAATCCGTTTCCATGGCTTACCATGTTATCCTTCTTTGCTAACAAATTATCATAAGTCGCAGTCAATTGAATAAGTCAATCCATCAATCGTCTATATTTCCACTTTCTCAAAGCTAATACTCGTATATCTTCTTCCTAAGGTAGAACCTCTGTGACTTTTGCCCATGACCCAGATCAAATATTTATGTATTTTATTACAGATAAAAAAACCCCATTTTTTTATGATAGGCCTATATACAACTTCCTTCCTTCTATAAACATTGTACAATTTTTTGGGTGTTTTTTTTCATAAATACATGAAAGTATCTCTTTTTTGTTCAAGTGGCGATTTTAGAATTTCCCAATTCTGAAAATTCGTTTTGAATTACAGTACTACTGAAACTACAGTACTGTACTTACTAAACTGATAATAGTTGGTGACCACATGATGACAGTAAATATTTACATCAAAGAAGAGATCAGTAAAGTTTAATTTAGATTCTAACATACAACAGGTCAAGTGGTTAATATCCATTGGATTGTATAATGTTGGTTGGCCCAAGTTTGGAACAATTTTGAAGTTAATATCAAAACAATATAATGCTATGTATGTGTATGTATCTCCTACCATAGTTCTGATGTAATGTTGGCTGTGTGCCACTTTGCTTACTTTAGTTTATATCTCATAATGAATTTGCATCTTAACAGTATAATACAAATATTTGTACTTTAATCAATTACAAATGTAACAATAACATTTTGTACTTATACTGTAGTAAGGGCCTGTTTCTATTGAAAAATAAAAAAAGAACGGTTTTTTGGAAACCGGTTTCGGCTGTTGTTTATAAATAAAGATCGCGTTGCAGCTCAATTTTTACTCCAATAAAACCGGTTCCGTCCATGTGCGTTCGTTATGAATGACGTCATTATATACACCACAATGCAGTTCGTTAGGCGGAAGCGCGATTTGATCGAGGTCATGTTTACTTTTTTTCGCATAGCGCGATCCCCAAGAAATAGCATCCATTTCATCATAGAAGGGGGAATTATTACCTGAAACGTTATTGTGGTCCTTGGTTAAAGTATAGGTACGTCGCACCCTCTGATATTGTCAAGTTGAACTCATCTATTTTTCACACGCTTTACAATATTCTTAAAAACATGTAGGCCTATACGCGAGTCTTTCTTCCGACTCCCGACAAGTCCCCTCATCTTCTTTCCTTCACATATTTTTTACGAACCTCGTAATGGCATCGGTCAACATTTTTTAGTTAAATAAAATACTCACTATCTAGAGAAATAAAAATGACTTAGGCCTAGGTCCTATCGCGCGAGTTTGACTGCGAGATGACCGCAATCATCCCAGTGCAGCAGACTGCAGAGTTCAGTTTTTGGGGTCAAATTGAGACCCCGATTGTGTTGCAGCTAACTTAACTTATTATTTATATAGTGTAAATGACACTAGAAATTTGACTTATTTGTTAAAAAATATCTGCTTATTAGTAATTTATAAAAAAATAAGAGGAATGACTTATAATAACCTCTCCCAATTTATATAAATTATGTTTAGATTACCTCTTTGGTAATCATTGCAAACACATTCCACTGGTTATACAAAACACTTGGGATTTATATCCTTACGGGTGACGTAATTCTATAAAAGTATAAAACAACATAAATTTCTATTCTATTGTTGCCAGTTTTATTCACAATTTAAGAGGATTTTATTTAACTTCAATATCCTACAAAATCTTTTTATGCACATTATGCTAATAAAGAAACCTGAAGCAATCGGAAGCTAAACAAAATCAATCCTATAAAACTATTTCTTTTACCGCATACTATACCGCCCCCGAGTCATAGAGGCTTACGGCGAGGTAAACTTCTTAATATTATACTATAGATACTGTGAGACATATTAAGCCATGTAAATTTTCTATTAATAAGACCCTGTAGACAAAACCCATAGGTTTCATTTCATACCCTGTAGACAAAAAAAATATATAAGCAATACCCTAGGGCCAGATATGTACCTAATGACTATTAGATTTTGAACTCTGACATGAGTTGTAACATTTAAAGTTTGTACCACCTGTAATTGACAATATTCATGCGGATTTAATTCATGAATATTTATGAGACATGAACCTACCAGAGGGAAAGTTATTTTAAGATCATATGCAAAAACAATTCCTCGAATAAATTCACTTACCATGTTGACAACTTCTCTTAATAGTTTCCCCATGAAACTGTGGAATATTACCACATATATTTAGTAATTTATTATTAATTATGACACAAACCACACCATATTTAAGCTACATAAACCTTTTTTTGGAGATTTTTCCACACATTCACAGAGGCATAACATTTTAATATAGTAATTATGCTAAAAAGTATCTATGCAAATCGTTGTAGGCACTGAATTGAGATTAATAGTCAATTGCTTTTTTAGGAAATCTGTGATAGATTGAAGATATGGAATGCTGTAAGTGGATTGGCTGAAAGTATCAATTACGAAGTTCAATCACTTCAAGAGTTTGTCTTTATAGCTGACATAGAAAATCTAGCTTAAAACAACTAGCCATTCTAATTGGAAGAAACTTGGCCTTGCCAAGAAATTTAGGTTGGTACATGCTATGAACTCTCTCAGCACCTATATGCATAATATTTTGACTTTGGTATGCAGACAGTTATGTTGCTAAGCCTGATTGAAATTTGTCTGATCTAGCCTTGCAGCTATGGGATCCTGGAGGCATGTCAACATCAAAGTGAAGTGCCTCTCATTATGCCAGGATAATCAACTATAATCAACCATTCACACCTATAATCTGGAGATAAGCCCACCTTCATTTGCTATGTTCTAAACATTCTTGCAAGCCACCATCATCACAATACCCCCTCCTTTCTTAATTGTCAGCCTTGAATTTCCCTGGATCATAACCAAAAAAAAAATCTAATAAAAACACAAAACAAACATAATATAGTAAAATAAATATAATTCTCTACATATTCAATTTAGTGAAATCACTAACTCAAATCATGATCATAAATGAGTATATATATTTTACAAGAATTTGTGGGAAATATTACATTTTTTTGTTTAGATAAACAATCAGTAAGTAAATGAGAACGCAACCTTCACATAATGACATTGAAGGAGGTAATGATAACAGAAAAACTGATATACATCACAAATAAACTACCTTTATATAAAATAAATACAATGGCAGATCAAGGATCTAAGCCTAAAAATTGTGATATGAAGCGTTAAACTTAAAATAATTTCTTATCTTTTTGCACTGAAAAAATTTAGTGGGGACCCAGACTGGGAAGAACGCAACTGGTTTCTCTTAGACCCCATTTACACTTCATCGACGATTTCTTAGCCGGCCCGAAGTCGGCCCGACGCCGGCTTTCTTTTTAGCCTGCAATGTGTTTACACTTACCCAAAAAGCCGGCCTCGGGCCCCTACTATTGTGTTTACACTTGCTCTCGCGGAAGAGTGCTCGATGATACGATTTCGCTACATTCACGTCATATCCGCTCATGTGTGTCTTAAAAAGTTAAAAAGTTGTCGATCTACACTAGGCCTAGGCCTATCAACTTTATCAAAAAAGAATCAAATAACGGTATTTAATATGGATCAAAACAATTGTATTATTGCTTTACTACTAATGTTTGCGTCTCGTTTTCTAAAGAATAGTAGTAGATAATACGCCTTTTTTACGAAACGGAAGACATCTTCGATCGATGAAAACACAAACAATGCCGTTCAACGAAGCGTAACTAACAGAAATAACATAGCGTTTTCAGCCTATTTTCGGAGGACAAGTTACTTAAAAATTCGTAACTCCTCAACGGACAGTCGTATGGACAAAATTTGTACTGTAAAATGTTCTTTAAAGATTAGCCTATATAACTGTGTGATTAAAAAAAATTAAATTTTTTTTTTCACTTCTTAAGTCCATCGAAAAAACACCACAGTTTATAAGCATAGACGCCGCATGGTGTCCTGAAATCCCATGAAAACGCTATGTTATTTCTGTTGGTTACGCTTCGTTGCACGGCATTGTTTGTCATAGATCGAAGATGTCTTCGTTTCGTGAAAAAGGCGTATACTATCTTCACCAATTTAATTTCAATGAAGAATTTCCGATTCATCAGCAATAAGTTGACCCAGAACGTTCATTTTATGACCGCGAGTGTTTACACTATACGAAGTGCCGGCCCGAAGCCCGCAATTGCCGGCCCGAAGCCTACTCTAGACTAGGCTCAAAATTGAGCCGGCTCGAGGCCGGCTCGGTTGTTCCCAGAGTGTTTACACTTGTGCACTTTTGGCTCGGAGCCGGCCTCGAGCTCGCTAAAAGCTGAAGTGTAAATGGGGTCTTAGACACCTGGATCTGCCTATGAAATGAAACGAACAGCCCTGAAGGAAAATGAAGGGAGAGCAATGGGATGTACTACTGTGGAATCAGTTTGGACTGACTAACAGATGGTACTATATTGATAATATACTGAAGAACCGTGACACACTATGCACAATTTACATATTAGTCTGTACAAGTAATTGTAGAATGTCATAAAAAAAAACTTATTTAAACATAACAAACTAAAACAGAACTAAATCTTGTCTTACGCTTTGATTATTTGACTAAAGACAATGTGTACGGTGTTGATGTCAAATGCTGTGGGAGTTTTTGTATGACGACTCAGACATCCCAGATTCACTTACCAACTTGATAACATTCATGAAAATGATATTTTAAAAGCATACAATATGAACAGTATTATGTGGAAATATAGGCTTCTTGAGGACCTTGTGTAGAGCCGACTAATTGGATGTAGCTTGGTTCATGTTATCCAATCAGATGGCATCTGTCGGTACCTCCTTAAAAACACAAACAAATAGTTTTCTTCAAGTTTTATTCCAATTTTAGTGATTTATTATATAAAGGACTACATTATGTGAAGAATTGACAGAGTGTATAGCTAATAATATCATAAAAGTACACATACAATATCCCGCAAATTCTTTATGAGGCAACTGTAACAAGAAGTGGTTGTGTTCTTTTTCATGCACTTGTGTACAGCCAACATTTACGAAATGCTAAATGAAAAAAATAAAATGTTAAATGCTCTGCTATACATCAAATGAACAGACTACAGGTGTTATTTTACAGGTAGGTCTGAGGTAATAGTTACCCATGGTAGTCAAAAATAATTAAGTTGTAATAAAATGAAATAGCCAGCAGTAATATGGCAGCCAAATATTAAGGATTAAGGTGGTGAGATATCATTTTATACACCAACAGAAGTTCCGCACTTTCATACCATAGTGCCTAGGGAATTAGGAAATTATAGTGGAAGTTTTCTTGTGAAAGAACAATTAAATATGACCTTAAGATGTTCTACATATGGAGGGGGTCAAGGATGGGTGGAAGTTATTGGTATAGAAAGTATGCCAGTGGTGCGAACCTGTGGCTGGAACATTCCAAAATTCTGTAGATCCGAATCTTGTTCATGTTGCCAGGCAAGGATGCCTCATGAGAACTGTGGTCAATTATGACCTTTGCTGTAGACCAGGTATTAAAATACTGGTGTGGGTAGAGGGGGTGATAAAAACAAGGCCATTCATAAAATAATATAGGTGATATAGCTATTTGGCGAGCCAGCATGAACCAGGATGTGGGTCTAGGTACTGTAATATCTACATGCTGCTGTAGAAAGGTAACAAAAGTTCAGAGGGCATTCTTACCTAGAGGCTAGATGACCACTAGTAAAACATAGAGACTCAAAGCTTAAAGAAAAAATTGATTGCTACTTTTATTGCATAGAATAGTGTTTGTCATGAATATTCATCTACCAAGTATTTATATCTCAATTTGTACATTCACTTTTACCAATTATATGCCAACATAAACATAAATCCACAAAGTTATTTTAAATTATTCGTTGTGGCTTTTTAATTGGAGTGAAACCTGTATTTGGTTTTACAAAAATAATAAAATGGAAGCCGACCTTTAATTTTCTAACCTTCTTTACCTTCTGATCAACTGAAAATGAAGGTTATGAAAACAGTATGGGAAATTGTCATGATAAAGTAACTAAATGTAATAAAATAAACTACAGGAGAACACAATTCTAAGGTTGGGAAGAGAGTGAAAGATTAAAAAAGATGAAGATAAAAATGGAGTCCGCACGTACTACAAAAGCCTAGGGCAGTAGACAATACCTGAACTTCTATCACCCCAATTTCCAGACAATTAGAATCCAGCTTCATTTAGAAGCTTAGAATTTGTAACATTCACCAGTGCGTCGCCAACACGCATTGGATGTCGATTTATTTCAAATTGGTCTACTCTAACACTTCACCTTTCCCAATGTTACAAACGCTAGAAGCAAAAACTTCACCAGGTGGTAACATTACCCAAATGAAGCAGCATCTACCATGTACCACCGACCGACCACCCAACTTTTTTTTTTCTAGGAATTTCCTGTTCATCTCCAAGTCAATTAAATATGAGATGTTCCTGAATGAATCAGAAATTCTAAAATGTATAATCTTTAAAAAGGTCAAACATATTTCTTCTTCTATATGACCTTTGGTCTATGACTATGACCTTTAAAACATGAGCAGTTAGAAAATATTACCTAAAGGCATGTAGTTCATTGACCTATCTCACCAACTAACTACACACAAATTCCAATGGTCACATTAGGGATCAGCTGGCAAGTTAAGAAGAAGAAACATAGAAAGGTTCACTGTAAGTTTAGTCAATAATATAGGGTGGGACTTAAGAAGCAGTACCACCAGTACATACCTTCCACTTTACAAGGTGGGATTACTGTTTTTTTACAGTTCCTACTGACCGAATTAAAGAAGAGGTTCATTTTACTTTCTTAGTTCTGGAATCTGTCAGTGTCGCGCAAATTGGTTAGTGAGCATGTGTAGATGCTTCAATGTCGATACCAAGGCATAATAAAATATTGAATAATAACCGGAAACGCAATGTTACAGTACTGTGGGACATACATACAGTAATTAAATAAACAGCAGAAAATAAATGGTGGCAGTTTTCTAGTAGCATTTTACTGTAAACCACTGTGTCCTGTTTCACTTACAAATTAGATAGATTAGACATTCTACAAGTTGCAACCATTTTTAATTTACCACTTAAGTTTGAGTAAATTGATAAACATTTCCTAAGTAATGAACATAGTTTCACTTATAGATATACTGAGTATCTTGATTTATACATTTGCACTGTCAATACTTTAAAAACAAATTGCTTCATCTTTCAACAAAACTCAACTGATTTTACAATATTAGCAGCATTTCAAAACAGATCATCATATATTCATTTGTTTGTACAGTATATTGTTATCCCTCCTGGTGGTTTTAAAAATTTAAACCAATTGCTTTTCTTTAATACTAAATGATCTATTACATTTTACATTTATTTTATAGCAAGGAATGATAGAGCATATGTATAATATGATTTAATAACTAATGGTTTCAATCTTTGTTGCGGTTTTAAGTATAATGATGTAACATATGAACTAAGTAAGTTTTCTTAAGAAAAGTCTTTAAAAGGAAGTTATTAAATTGAACATTTCTACCAAGATTGTTTATTATAATGGTAAAGCACCGGAATTGAAAGTTCCATCAAGATAAATAGATACTGCAGAATTTCAGAGAAATACAGGTGACATTCTATTTATCTCTGGAGAAAATATAGAATTGAAACTCAATTAAAAAGTAATTTGAACTTTTTATGTATAACATGATTTTACAGCAAAGATTTATAGAGAAATAAATATTTATGAAAATATTAATAATAATAAAATGTTATATAATGTAGTTGATCCCTGCTTTTTTACAAATTTCTAGCTGTATATTTTACTAGGATATCACTGCATGTTATTACAAAGCAAGCAAACTGTGACTCATATGCATTTCATAAAAACTTCAGATAGAAAACAACTGGCCAATAACAATATAATTAACGAAAAGAATTTCAAAATTATTAACAAGTTTGTCAAGTTGAATTAAAATCGAATACTTTCAAGGCCAGGTCAAAGATTACTTTTCTGTTAACATTTTAGGTTTGCATGGAAGCGAAAATGGTTGTATTTTCCAACAAGAAAAAAAAATGGTTGTCTTTTTACTTTAATAACAAATGGCAAGTTGTATGAAATATTACTGTAGTGTGGTGGTGGAATGTTTACACAGAAACTATTCAAGTAACAAAATAGGAAATGGGGAAATATAAACCTGTATGATTTGATTGGGGGGATGTACCAGTATGAAATGATATGGTTGATTGGTTGGCGGAAGGGATTGGAGGGAATATGTACCCGTATGAAATGCTCTGCTTGATTGGCAAAGGGGGAAATATATACCTGTATGTAATGATTTGATTGGGGGGTGGGGCATAATGTACCAGTATGAAATGATCTGGTTGAATGGTTGGCAGGAGGGGTTGGAGGGAATATGTACCTGTATGAAATGCTCTGCTTGATTGGCAAAGTGGGAAATATATACCTGTATGTAATGATTTGATTGGGGGGGGGGGGGGGAGGTGTGAGGCATAATGTATCAGTATGAAATGATCTGGTTGATTGGTTGGCGGGAGGGCTTGGAGGGAATATGTACCCGTATGAAATGCTCTGCTTGATTGGCAAAGGGGGAAATATATACCTGTATGTAATGATTTGATTGGGGGGGGGGGGGGAGGCAGAATGTACCAGTATGAAATGATCTGGTTGAATGGTTGGCGGGAGGGCTTGGAGGGAATATGTACCCGTATGAAATGCTCTGCTTGATTGGCAAAGGGGGAAATATATACCTGTGTGTAATGATTTGATTGGGGGGGGGGGGGGGAGGCAGAATGTACCAGTATGAAATGATCTGGTTGATTGGTTGGGGAAGGGGTTGAAGGGAATATGTACCCGTATGAAATGCTCTGCTTGATTGGCAAAGGGGGAAATACATACCCGTATGTAATGATTTGATTGGGAGGCAGAATGTACCAGTATGATATGATCATGTTGATTGGTTGGGGGGGGGGAGGGGTTAGAGGGGAATATATACAAGTAAGTATTAAATGATTCGATTGGGGAGGGGGAATGTACCAGTATGAAATGATCTGGGTGATTGGTTGGGGGAGGGAATATTTACCCGTATGAAATGCTCTTGTTGCTACAAGAAATGTTTTATATTATTCTCAAAAGTTCAATTTCAACTCAATAACCTGCCGAATAAACTTTTAAACAGGGTTGATTCAATTTAAGTTGAAATATTACTTCATTTCAAATGTTGACACATGAATGTAAAGAACCAAAGACCAGAGACTGCCTAAGTAAACATTTTTAAATGGTTAATAGCACATATTATTAACACTCAAATACCATTGAAATGAATAAACCTACTTTGGTAACAGGTTTATGAATGCTATTAGATATTGTCGACTTCCTTCTCTTCTGAATTACCTCATTTTAACTGGCTTCTTTATTTATCCTGGTATAGATTTGACATACTTCAAACTACCAAATGAAATATAATATGAAGTCTCATTTTAAAGCTTACACTTTCATAAAATAAATCTGTCATAATTAGTAAACGATTGAAAGTGCAAAGATGTTGCTCACGAAGGTGTTAAGAAGTCGAACATTTTGGAATGGAAAACTAGTAATTCTTTCTAGAACATGACCTAATTTATTTACATTCCGAAATTAAAAACAGTTATACTTTGTATTACTAGTCTAGACCATCAATGCTCTTTGGTGGATTCTAGACAGCGATTTAGCTTAATATTGTTAAAAAGATAAACATTTTGACACACCTGACGTGTCATATGTATTTGAGCGAGTTGAGTTGGAAACAATATCAAAATGTGATTGAGAGCTGGTGGCGCTCAGAAAGGAATACACTAGTTCTAAGAACATGAAAAAGACAACTGACTAGATACTTTGTGCAAACCTAACTTTGTAAGAGCTGACCTGGAAACATATAAGATTTTTTTTTTTTAAACTAAAAAAAAAAAAACAATCTTCCATAATATAGAAAAAGGTATGCCACTACCATACTCTTTGAAAATTAGAAACTCTCCCAAAACCAGACTTTTCCTAAGGTCCAAAATTCTTTTTTATCATTATACTGTATATAAACTTTTTCCAGAAAACCAGATGTAATTAATAGGCTAGCCCAAATGTGTGGAGTGCCTGGAAAGTTGATTGAACTTAAAATTATATGTAAAAATATTTACCTTTTACAATATTAACAGAAAGGGAGTTTTCATGTCTTAGGACATTGGAAATAAACATTTCACAAACAAAGTTATAGTGGTGGTCCAGGATTGTAGAGGAATGAGACAGGAATATAATTATTGGCTAACGTAGGTCTTTGAAAGCATTTATTTATTAAGGGGACCCAACAAAGTGTCCTATTTTCTTAATAGAGCTGCCAAATGACACATTCTTTAACCAATTATTTCTTCTATTTTCATTTCAATTATTTCGAAACCATACAGCTAAAATCAGGTTTAAAACAAAAAATAATATAAACAGTTCAGCTCCTGAAAACTATGTGATAAGGAAATTAAATATTATGATTACTATTTCCAGTTTCTTTCCTTCAAATCAACTTTCATATAGGTTACTTGGGTGACAGGTTAAGTAGAATTTTAAATGACATTCGTCTGTTGATATTCTTCCTGAAAGCCCAGAGACAAAGAAAATATGAGAAAATTGAGAAATATAGGAGAAAATGTATGCTAATATATATGAGAATATAATATATTAGCATCATTTGTAAAAAGGAGGCAATAAAAAGATGGGAAAAGAGGAGAAAATGTTTGGGGTTTTGGAATAGATTTACAGCATTTGTGAAGAGGAGGAGGAAAGGGTTTAGGATAGATAAACATCATTTGTGAAGAGGAGAGGAAGAAGAGATGGGAAAAGAGTTTTATGTTATGAAATTATGTGCGTCTGTTAAAGAAATATTGTAATGTTGATTACATATGACAAAGTGGTTTGATCATGATCAAAGACAACAACTTTATGTCTATGGACCAACCTTAACTGCGTCATTTTGACTGGGGTCCTGACAGTGACAAAGCAATTCAAGTGTGATAACCGAATTATGTTATCCCAATCTGCCATGTAACCCAACATATTATCTTCAATGAAGTATAGTATCAACTGTAGATTTTAATAGCAATTATATTCTGCTAACATAAACTAAAACAAGAAATATTTCTCACAAAAAAACGCCGGAAATGACGGAAATCGTTAGCAGTACTCAAAATACAATGGGCACTGGCAGTTAATTCAAATGTTACTGCATTTACCGTTATTTTGCAATGCAGCTAAAAGTTGCACAGCAATAACCGGCTAAATGGCATTGTAACACCAAATCGATTGGGTGCTTTTATACATTATTTTCAGGCTGCCATTTAACTGGTTATGGAAACGAAAACATGTTTATTGAACAGGTCTCATAGGCGGGTAGTAAGAAAGTGTGAGGCAGCAAGGCACGCAAGGCAGGGAAGGCAAGCAAGGCAAGTCAAAAATTTATGCGAGGCATCGTTTTAGCATCATCAAAAAATGCGAGGCATCATTTTATCATTTCCCAAAAATTGCGAGGCAGGAAATCACCGAAATTGAATTAGCCTAGGCCCACTAGTTCCCTTTTGCACCTGCCTTGTATTTTAACTTGAAATTTGTTAACCAACTTTATCCTGAATACCATACCTTAGAATTAGTAGGCCTACTTTAATGAAGAAAAATCGCATAAAAACAATAATATCCGTTAAATTGATGATTTTACAGACGTTTTTCTTGCATACTGTTCACGAAATTCAATTTCAATGTTCAATATTTTAGTTTCTATGGAACGCCAAAAGAGCAAAATTAAAAGTCAACGAGAAACACGCCTGTAAAATCATTAATTTAAGGATTTATTTGTTACTTTTTATGCGATTCTTTCTGAGGCATACTTCTAAGGTGTGGTATTCACATGATAATTAGATATCAAATTTGGAGTCAAAATACAAGCGAAGGAAACTAGAGCCAGGTTTATTAGTACGTACATGGACAACAATAAATAAAAAATCGCTCGTAATATACCTAGCCTACTAAAACAGGAATAGTGTATCATTATTAATATTACACCAATTATATCAAAATTAAATTAAATTATTTTCTACATAGGCCTCTAGGTTAGGGCTAAGCATATTAGCTAAAGTATAATTTTAGGCCTAGTATTACGATTATCGCTCCAGAATTGTTTTCTTTGCGGCATGTTATTTGATTGGCATATCAGTTACCTTTTATTCACTGCCAGTTATTAAACTTATCCTGGCCATCGCTGTTCACTTTATTTGCGAGATAGGTACACGTGTTGATTTCCTAGAGAATGGAATGACAAAAATGTCTTTGGCACGCCGCTCAGAGAGAAGTCTGTGCGTTGCTGCTGAAACCACATGCTATAGGAGGGAAATCGCCATAAGGCCGAATCCTCTCAGGGCAGAATCGTTCACCTATATGCTAAATAGTGAAGAAGGATTTTCCATCTCTCAGGTCTACTGGATCGAGCCGTGGGGGTGTGACAAAATATTATTTTCACTCTGCTATGTTTGAGAGACATGTTAAAATGCCAACAAGCATGGCAGTCATTTGATAAGTGTCGCTATAACAATGATTGTTTATAGAAAGTTGAAGACTGTCGTTCAGATTTTAAAAATATGGCGCATATGGATGCACAACTTTTGAACAGTTTGGGTACTTTTGTAAAAGTAAAATTTGAGACGATATGACTTGAATGAAAAAAACATCGTTACATAAAAATAAACAACATGATGAGTGTACACACGAATCTATTTAGATACGCTAGGCCTATTATAAAAATATAAATAATTGATTATTAGGCCTATAATATAGCATAATAGGACGTTAAGATATGCCTCGCACCTTTTTGAAATTGTAAACTATATGCATCGCATGCCTCGCACTTTTGGAAATGATAGAATGATGCCTCGCACAAATATTTGGCGTGCCTTGCATATCTCGAACTTTGTCAACACTCCTCATAGGCTACTGTCTGCATACATCTCATAGTCTCTCTTCTCCCAGACGTGCTTTGGGGTTTGCACATGCCAAGTCCGAGTTTCCAAATACCAATTTTTTCAGCCGTAGTAAACCGCTTGATACTTGAATATAACTGCCTAACAGGCGCAGTGCGAAAAGAATACCCTATAAAATATACTTTAGGCAAACTGAATGAAGACATATTGGTTAACCCATTTTCGCTATACTTTCTGCACTTGGCTAACACTACACCAAGTCTTGTTGAAGGGAAACTTATCCCCATCATCTCAAACTAAATATTACAATTTTATTTTGTATACATGTTTAAAACATTATTAAAGTTGCATCTTTATTTTGATAACAATTTAATGAGAAAAAAGGTCAATAGATAACTATTCAAAGGCTTTTTTTATATCTTTACCTAGCAACCTGACATAGATTTTCTTTTAAACTTTGTACCACATAAATCAAAAGTACAATTCAATAGAAAGTAGGCTTTGTATAATAAAAGTATATAGCCAGGTGCCAGACAAAAATTCACAAAGTATGCAAAGTATATTTATACAGGAAAGTTACTGTGTATTGTGTAATATTTCTTTATTCAAGTATACTTTGAAGATAATGCCTAATAAAACAGACACTGTACATTGAGTGTAATTATTTTAATAAATTAGAACCATTTAAAATACATGAACTTGTATAATGAATAAGTATTAGATTTAATTAACAAACCAGAGAACATTGTTGAAGTTCAGGACTAGAAATTTAAGACTTCAATCAAGTATTGTTATAATGGTAAATAGTTGGGAGCTGAGAAAATAAGTTGAGTACAAAAGGGAAAGTTATGGAAATTAAGATAATTGTTAGAATTTAGATTTGAACTTGGCCATGACGAGTTAGATGATCCATTTCGGACAATTCATGTTAAAATATATTATGTGTGCATTAATGCTTGAAAGGTTTATACATTGAAATTGACCACAGCTCTAACCTGGAGACATAACTTGGTAACAACATCAGACATCATCAATATTAAAAAACAATAATATCTTACAGGTGGTGATGGCTTCCCAGATGTGTCTTTAAATACCTATAGAATTCTAGTTAACTAAAAATAGATCCCAACAGACTAATACTATGTTGAGCTTTTAAATGTTTTAATACAATCCAAAACTGTATTATTGGTGGTTGATAAACATTTCTCAGGTAAATGTTTTTATTTCAAGACCTCCTCTAATGGTGGTACTTTGCTTATTAAGAAACAAATTATTTTTCTCACTGTGTACAAGGGCACTGTGTACAAGGGCACCGTATGGGGTTTGCAGCTAGCTACTGTACATACAATACCTCCAATGCAGGATTGGAGTATAGATTGGAGTACATGCATTAATATACTGTACAGTATGCTAAATATTAAAAATCCTCAATGACAGTTAGAACTACACACTATACAGTACTGCCTATCTAGACATGCCATTTGTACAAACTTTTAGGAAATGCATTAACACAAGAGGGCGGCATTTCAAAATGACAAATGTGAATGGTTACAGGTGGTGGCTGTCTTTTGACAACAAAGGAAACTTTTTCAACATTTATCAGAATTAAATCAACTAAAGCAAATAAGCAAGTAAATATAACTTTAAAGCAGAGGTATATGAATAGGATACTATGGGCTTTACAGAGACACGTTTGCTTATAAACTTTCCTCCATCCCTTTTAAAAAAAAAAAAACTTTGAAATCATATTAAAATATGATTTCAAAGATATGGAAATTATGAAGGCTATATATTGTAGCAAAAAATCCAAATATAGAGTAAAAAGAAAGCTTTTGTATGAGCTTGTAACAAACAAATTCAATAAAATGCAATCTATAAGTCACTAATAGTGAACAGAAATAAAAATTCTTTTAGCAAGTCAAGAGTACATGAGAATCACTGTACACTAGATAACCATCGCACAATTAGTCTGACACAAAACGAAACAAACCATCTTCTATTCAGGTTTTGTATAGTGATATAATATTAGAAAGATTCTACAGTAACCTATCCAGGTCAAAAAGACAGAAATTGTTTTCATTCACAATTAATTGGTAAAGCATTCATTGATATACAAAGCCTGGTTAAGAAAAGAGTTTAATATTCTTTATTGTAAGTTCGCACCTAGATGGTTATCAGTCAGTGGAACCGACCACCGGAAATTCACATCTGTATCGGGATCTGAAAATACAAATACCAAACTATTTATTTTGTTTTTGTTTTCCTTGGGAAAACTGTCCAGCATTGTTGGTAGGTATTTAAAACGGGTTACTAGGGTATTTTAGGAATAGTTTATAACTGAATGTACATTGTGCTACAATTTACCTTCAGTTACAAAAATGTCAATGTCATTTTTAGTTCTCATATACCACTTTATTTATCAACTATCATTTCAGACGGGTGATATTTTTATTTGCAATTAAATTATTTTGTATTTGTATTATTAGTAAATTCACAAACAAAACTATTACATGGTAATCATTTATTTTTATTTCATAATCATATTCCTGTCTGATGAGGTATTTTAAAACTTCCAGTATAATTTGGTTTTCCAATTATGACTTAGTATTTTCATTTTTCAATTTCTTATGAAATGGTAATTCAGATGAAAACTCAAAATATTAAATTTAACATATTTGATGTTAATTTACTGGTATACATGGAATGCATACAGTGCCCTAGGTTGTCACAACATCTGCTTTTTGTATCCTGTGATAATGCATAGGTTCCTGGGATGAACAGACCACACTCATACTACTAATGAATAAATCTGTTTGATGAGATACTTTGACAGAATACACACCATTATATCACCAATTCACACCTATGTGAAGCAGCAAATCAAAATTATCCAGGCTTGGTAAGGTAAATTACTTTAAATTGTGGTAAATTCTTGGAATGAAATAACAACCAAATTTCTAATACCATGCTATATTTAGGAAAACATAGCAAAGATAAATTGAAAAGTGTTTAAGGAAAGTAAATGATAAGGACCTCAGAAAATGACCGACATTTTAAGTCAGCAGATTAGTACAGTAGTAGTAATTTAGTACCACTTTGACATTAAAAAAATCCCAGAAATTGAAATGATAATTAGTGAGAAGAAGTTAAAGTATTTCCTTATGTTCTGCTATAAGAAGGAAGCATAGACAAAGGATTAGGTTCAGCATGAAGTTATAAAATAATAACTCCATCCATGGGTTCAGGAACAAAATAAGTATCTGCCATACAGGAAACAAATTCTGTGCTTAGGCAGAAAATGAAGACAAAAGATTTTCCTCTTAAAATGGACCTGAAATGGATTTTCGATTTTTTTCATTTTAGAATGATGTTTTGGGGGCTATTAGGTGTTGCTAGAATGTATATTGTTACAAAATATAAATTGGCCCTTTTGGGGAAAGCCCCATTTGAAAATCAAAAAAATTCGCGGGTGACGTCACTTTGCGAATATATTCCTATCCCTCCAATGGACAATTTGCAGTTTTTTGGCTATAACTCTTGAAATCTATGAAGTATTTTCTAAAAAATGCTTGTGCATTTGCAGAAACGTATTTAGAATTTTTTTAGATAAAATTATTACCGTATAAACGGTTATTCATCGAGTAAATGACGATTTAAAATCTTAAAATCAACGGTTTTTTTCTGGCAATACCGAAGTTGGCCTGGCAACGTTGTCCGGGATACAGCTCCGTGCGCAATGATGCGTATCCATATTTTCCGTTCGTGTATTTTGTATCGTTCGTAATTTATACTGCTAAAATGTGTTAGTTTCTTTAGTTTTTAGTTTAGCAGAATTAAATTAGTAATATGAGATGATAATTTATTTGTCACGAATCAGGCAGTTCGAAAACGAATTTTATTCATATTTTACTTTGGCTTGACAATGAGCGCAGCAAGTTGTTGATATCGCTTTGGTCCTTGGATGCACATGAAACGGAGCCTCGCCGCATGATGTGGGTGGTGGATCGACTCCGCGCACTGGATTGGGGGCCTAGGCCTAGTAAAGGTTTGGGAGGTAGGCCTTCTAAATTCGGGTTTTAGAACAAACGAAGTACATTTTTTAGGGACCTATATTTCAACAACATTAGATATTGAATAAATTAGTATTAGTGTCAACGCTTCGCGTATCTTTCCAGGCCGTCGATCATTCACTGACTATCGGGCGGCATACCCGCTCTCGATATCATCGTGTGTATATGTGACGTCGTGAATATAGAGGCTTCCGACGGCCGTTGAAATAGAATATTGCAATGGCGTGAGTAATTTTCGCTAATTTACCATGGTATCTTAAAATTTCTTTTTTACTCAAAATACTATACATTTTGTTTTTATTTGTATGGGTTTGTGTTAATTTGATACATTTAAATAACATGTGTGAATTTCTTGAAAATCGAAATTCCATTTCAGGTCCATTTTAAGATGCCATCTAGAGATGTATATATTACTGTATTTATAGAGATTTACAATTTGCAACATATGCATATTATGACATTGTCTGACGTCTGGACCTAGAATCTACCAAAACTGTGAGAAGAAATCAAGCGAGGGTTAGCCATCTTAATCACATTGTAAGTTGCTGGTGTTAATTGGTTAACTGTCTCTCAGTTTCAATAATATTAATGTAAACAAATAAAATTAAAAAAACAAAACAATTTTTGAAGAATTAAACTATAGCAAATTCCAAAATTAAGTGGTAGGTATACTATTACTCTTGCTTATCACCATATGCATGGACAATTTGAAATATTTTAAGGACCAAGATTAATTATACTGAAGTACCTCATATTTTTAGTAAAATACTACATTTTTTGGTTTATTACACACTCCTAATAAAAGCCTACATTCCCAGGTTGTATGTTTATTAGTACAGTACTTGATCGTAATGTACCTTGCCAGTCTTTAACCAACCAAAAATAACAAATCAACTCAATAAAGACATTTTGTTTACTGCGCCAAAGTAAATAAAAACAATACTTGTGAATTACTGTACAGTATTTCATTTCATCATTGTCTTTGATCAAGGCAACAGTTCCATAGTCTAGTCAGTTGTCATAGCCAGAGGATAGAGAGAGGGAGCAAAAGGTCGAAGTAATGATACAAGGAAAAAGGTTGGGATAGAAGTCAAGTAGAGGTGGTTGATTTGCTTAGCCCACCATGGGTAATACTAACTGATATACATACCACAACAGACGTTGACCGCATCTGCCACTAGGCAATTTGTACCTAATTTTGTGAATACCAATCATGGGATTTATACATAATATGCTGCTGTTCTATCAAATACAATTTAAAGATACAGTTGTTGTTGTTCTGTTGTTCTTCTTTATTGTATCAAACAATTAATCAATACAAAAGGTAGCCAAGCTATAGCCGGAGCTAATCAAGCTTGGTACCTTTTAAAACATCTTAACTAACTTAAGCTACAAAATTAACAAATAAATAACAGAACTTAAAGGAAAATAAAAAATTGTGAATAATAAATAAATAACATAACAATAACATAACATAAAGTGCTGTGTTGTATGTACTGTTCTGTAATAAACAAAACCATATCAGTTCAATAAATAATATCTGATGGATTAAAAATATATAAAACATTGTAAATTATAGATTATTCTTATATATATAAATATATGTACTTTGCATCACATACCATAATAAATCATTTTACATTAATGTACTTTACTCAATTTGAATACAAATAATCACTTTTTTTATGGAAGTCAGTTACAGCATGGCCAACTATGAATTTCTAAAGCCTTTTAGAGTGGGATGATTATACAGTATACATATCTGGATGTATATATTGTGTTTCAGTCCCTTTAAATGATACTCAACTTTAAATATGTTTTCAATATTACATCGTTTAAATATTTGACCTGAACTGTTAACAAGTACATGATATCACAATATGTGGTTCGCAAAATATCATTATTACAAAAATGCAAGTAAACATGGCGGCCTGTGCTACCATTCATGTTAATTGTTATATGCCACACTTCTCAGCCAAAGAAATAACAAGAAGTGAATAAATATAAGATGGATTATAATCAAATAAAGAACATTTCCCAGAGACAAGAATTCAGGAGTGCCCAGTCAGCTGATGTTTCTTATTTAGAAAAAGAAGATATGAAAACCATCTCACATTCCTGACAAATTTGTATCTGATTCTTTGTACACTGTAAAGCCCAGTGAGTGACCACTTCCTGTTAGCATCCTGCTATGAGTGGTCAGTTATCAAATGGACATCAAGGTTACCACCTAAAGATTTTCTCAGCTTTGTCACCTGGTGTGTGACAAGATACTTGGAGCCAGTCGGTACTAATTGCTTAAAAGGGTGTGGGGTGCAGTCTGTTACCTGAGGAACTAATGAGGATCTGTTTGTATTGTGAGGTACCAAAAGCGATGTTCCACAATCTATAGACTGCGGCCAAAAAACAAAGGGGGCATGGGATGGATTGAAAAAAAAAACAACTTGTAAATGTACTACAACCATAATATATATGGTTATAGATCAAAGGGTAGATTTAATACATAACAACCACAGCCAAGCCAATATTTATCAATACAAAAATACTGCAGGTAGTATAAATTTCCTGAATCACAAATCATTACAACATTTTCTAGATAAATGTTCAAACTTGTAATTTACACTCTATCTGTCAACATGTCTGAGATGTATTTTTTTATGGGACATTTATTAGTGATTTACCAAATTCTCATCCTTCTAAATAAGGTCCTCAACCCCTGGCAAGGCTGCATCCCTGTGTGGGTTAATCAGTGTTCAGATTTATTTCAATAAGGATCAGAAATCAAATCCTTCTTGGTAGGATAATGTGTTGATAGATTACTGTATTGCTTGGTTCACATAGTAAAAATATAAATTGGCATTGTAGTAGATATCTGATGGTGAAGGGTACAGGAAGACGAGATGGTAATCTTTACACAATTTGTAAGCACCTGTAACATACTGCTGGCACCAGCACCCTCAAATCTAGTCACAAAAATTCCACCATGACAAAATCTAAAAGTCAACTTAAACAGCTAAATCAAGATGAACAGCCATTAATTAACAAGTTATCCAGGAACACGCCCTTCATCAGCTATCTTATTGTATATTGCCAAAATATCTGCAATAATTGCAATATACCACCTCCTCCTCAACAAAAGGCTATCTATCTATTCAAAGAATGCATTTTTATTTATTATGATCTTTCAAATAAGCACTTGATCCTTTATATCCCATAAATGCCAACTCTCCTGGACATTAGGTATATAAAAACATACAGTCAATTAACTAGTCTAGCCTTGTAGGTATGATCAAAGTGGACCTTAAAAACAAACAGTATCCCTAGAAAGGTGTCCCTAAACAGGTAGTTGGCACAAGTGACCTCTGCTGACCAGTGCAGATAAGTTGAAGCCCACACAGACTAATTACATTGTTACACATGTCATCAATTGAGTTATTTTGGTTACTCTGTAAAAATGTTTGCAATGAATTGAGATAATTTTAGCATTTTACCAGGTGTAATGAAAAATATATGTAATCAGCTGAATGGCGACAATGGCCAGCATTCTCATTTCAATGTTCATATTTTATAGAAAGGTATAGATAGAAATGCTACAGTAGTGGGTCAATTAGTAGAAATAACAAGCCTAAAGAAAATATAAATGCAACACCTTAAAACAACTATCCAAACTTTGAAAAGCTGGTTTAAAACAACTGAAATTCATTTATCCTATAAATAAAATAATTTGTGGGTTAATCAGTAACGAAATCAAGAAGATTACTGAACCAGGAAAAAGAAGTAGCACCTGCCTTCATTAGCTCTCATTTGAGTTTTAATTAAGTCATGAACTTGTTAAGAAACTTATTTAACTTAACACTTTGCTTAATACCATGTCTACCATAAATACAATTGTAACAATGGTGGGCATAATTGACTACAAAATTAGGTAACTTCAGATGAATAGGTGTAAAGTTGACAATGATTACCTTAAATACCCTATACATATGAACATTATGATTGCAGATCCTATACACTAGATAATGCCAAGCCTTTACATAATAAGATATACAGGATTTTTTAAATTGTGATTAGTGCTTTGTTTAGAATGATTGTTCATTAAATGACTCCTAACATTTGCTGAAATTAGAAGTGTAGTACTGAATTATATTTCATTTTTTTTTTTTTTCATTTCATTTATTTCGTCTCACATAATTATAACAAAAAAATAACAAACAATACAGAGAGACAGGATTCCCAAAAGCGAACTAAATCAAACTATAAAGTGGGTCTCCATTAAAGAATGACGGTAGGGTTTACTATAATCAATGCAAATCTGCTCAGGCTTTGAACTTAATCATAGCTGGTTCTCATCAACAATGGCACTGGAATGAATAGTAATTCACACTTTTATATAGAGGAGTGAGTTAATGCTAGACAATCATTAATTAAACCAGCATTAAACACAGTGTACAGCATAGTGATAATACTGGGTACAATAGAATTTAGAATATCTTCCTGGAAAAATCTATTTTTAAATCTGTAGAAGATAACAAAGACACTACAAACAGGCATAACAATAGAATTGAAAGCATTGCTGTTTAACATTGAATTTTTTTTGCAAATGATATAAAATCAGGAAGATGTACTTTACATCTGAATGAACTTTGAATTTAAAGTGAATACATTGATAAATTAGAGTGAATACATTGATAAATTAAAGTGAATAAATTGATAAATAAAAGTGAATAAATTGATAAATAAAAGGAAGCTTGATTAACTATCTTGATTAACTATCTTGATTATCATATACAGTATTTAATGATTTGAATGACAATTGACTGTGCCATGGTATATGATAAGGATGGGACTGATGACAGTTGTGGCAGAGGAATTGGTGCATTGACATTAGATAAGTAAGACTGACAACTTGAAGACAATAATTAATGATTAAAACATCTTTGCTTAATTGTTAAACCAGAAACACTACATGTAGGCCTACTAATGTATAACTATAATCTGTTTTTTTATTAAAGGAATTGTTGTTGGCAAGGTCCTGTCTGCAAGTAATGTCTCTTTGATCCAATTTTCAAATTTTATTGCCAAATTTCTTACCTTATCCCCAAATTTTATATCCACCCTTGAACCATTGAAGAATTTCAAATTGTTTGACTGATGAGGAAGATAAACATTATGACTGGTACTAAAATGCTATGAAATGCCTAAAGACCACCCACTCCAAACAAAATCCATTACCATCTCTCCACACTACTAATAAGTCTGAATTCCAGGCATTAAACAGTTTTAGTCATAAATGGGATTGGCTTGGCTTCATGGCTTACTACTTCTCATCCTTTTTGTAATCCATGTTGTTAGAACATTAGGCAAAGTTTACATAACAGAACATCTGGATTAAAGGTGGCTGACATATAAAATCCATCATCTTTTTAACATCAAAATGACTTAATTACACGTACAAAGGTAGACATGAAAGTGATGGTAAAGAGAGGGGTTATGGTAAGACTAACAACATTATACAAAGTTTACACAATGTTTTCATAATAATCCAAACTCCAGACAAGTCTCATTAACCAACTGTTTCATACAATAATTAAATTATGCAAAATAATATCAAAAACAGATTTCAGGTGATCTACATTCCATAACATTCTATAAATGGAAATCAGTTTAGGTAATTAACAAAGGGAGGTGTACAACCCCTAATAATTACCCAGGGGGAATGACCTATGACTAGCAATTTGAAGGGTTCCATTCTGGATTGGATAGTGAGTAATTCTCTCGTCTCTCGGTAGCAGTCAAAATTGCAGGTATAAAGCATGGCTGATCTATTTTTTCCCTACATAAGATTTTAATCTGTTAGTTCCTCTCAATTACCTTTGAGAGGTTGAGTTATTTCCTTTTGTGCCAGCAAAGCACTGAGGCATAGAATAGGAGAATCCATGATGAAATTACCATATGAACTATAAAGTGCACTATGGTATATAAGAGGATAAAGTCCAATAGGAAGCAGTAATCGATAGGTTAAGTACACAAGATTACAGTTATTATATTGAAACTTTCAAAGGTATTGAACCAGAGATACCACATTTCAAATACGGTAACACCTTTATACCAGGGGTGCCTTCAATACTTGCATAGTATGATGTAAAACGGGTTGCCAATTTGTAGGTGTGCAAAAGATATTTTTGACCACAAAATATTCTCAGGATTACAAGTCATATATGGCATACTGTACTTTATGTAGTACATGGCCATTAGATTACAAACAAACTTGTAAAACATTCAATCTGCCATGGCAACCTTGAATACTTGATTTTTGACACCAATACCATACCATACTCATCATGCATATGGTTCAATCTAAACGACTATGACCTAAAATAAAGGCAATTCAAGTAATGAATAATGATTCCTCTTCAATCAGCCAGGCTGCAAAAAGTTATAATGTACAACATAAAAAATACAACAACTGTTTTTATAATCAATTTATTATTGTTCATTTACAAACTTACTTATACAAAAATACATTTAATTTTTACAATTTGAGCCCTATAAAAAAATTAATTGTTTATCATCCTATATCCTCAAAATTGTCAGTAGTGGAGTTTTTTCTTTTTTCTAAAAGCAGTATTTAGGTGGCAAAATATAAACATGGCCTGTAGTGTACACAATACAACAGAGAAACAATTTATGAGGATCCACCAACTTCATGGATCTGTATGTCTATTCATCAGATCTCATATATTTTTGGTAATGAAACATTCATTTTTGCAAAAATAGAAAAAAAGGGAGGGGACGATAAATATATTTTTTTATATGGCCTTACTGTCAATTGGTTTTGTTAAATTTAATAAACAGTAATCTAATAAAATGTATAAATTATAACTATGATTTTTGGTCTATAATTAAAGCTGTTATTAAAAGATAACCATTATGCTGCAAACTTCAAGATGTATGCATGTTAAAATATTATTATTACTTTATTCATGGAGAAATAACTCCATGCTTTATTTATATAATGAAAGCATCTTGGAAAAGCGAACATTTGCATACTGTACACAAATCAGGGCCAATGGCTTATAGCACAATTTAGAACTTAATAACATTTAAAGATTAGGCAAAATTATACTGTAAATATTCTTACTAAATAGATAAATTATTGCTATTTACGTAAATATATTGCATTAAGCACAAAATCATGTTTTGTTTTAAATATTAAACAACTGTGTGTATTTACAGTGTGGGCAAGAATATTTATTTACAATAATTTGTTTATCATTTATAAAATGTTTATTAGCTAACTGATGTCAAATATTTATCTTTTTCCCATTGAGATTAATAATATTATCATAAAAATTCTGAAAATCTCAAATATGCCTCTGGTGAACAGTGAATAAAAGGTCATCAATGACTTAACAGAAGTTCTCAATGAGGCTATTCATAACTATTGAATAGAAGATGAGCAGTAAAAAAGATAGTTTTACCAAAGATTAAAAGACTGCATAGAGTGCAGCAGTCAAGTCAAACACAAGTGAAAAATGTCAGCAAATACCACAGGCCTTCACTGCAGCTATAAACAATAAAGAAATACGTTGAATGAATGCAAAAGTGTAAGTTTAACAAGTCTAAACGAAGCTTTAGAATTACCGTTAAGGATTAAAAGGTTTGAAGCGTTTCAAAACCAGGTTAATCCTCAAAATGTAATAACAAAATTACGTACTGTTGGCATGGGAATCTATTTCATAATAGTGGCTTTAGGTTCAGATTGAGGGTATCAATCCTTCATAAAGGTAAAGAAAGGATAGTATTCTATTGTTAGGGGAAAGAATGTAAAATCATGGTTAGGGGCAAGACTGTACTCTCATAGAGTTGAGAGTGTGAAGCAAAATTGTAGCACCGTAAGGGGAGAACCAGGAGCAGAGAGTGTGCTACCACATCTCCAGCTAAACAGAAGTTTCAATTTATTAACAAAATAGTTAGTGTTCCACTAAAAATAGGATATTAACTGCAAGCAACATTGAAAGAAAAAAGAAAAATACACCATGGATCAGAAGATCCTGTAACTATTCTCAGGAACAAAAAAGCATTGAAGAAATAAAAAAAAAACCACAGTGGCGTTTATCTTTGTTTATCAAGTATATAAATACTTTCATTTCAAACACTGTAAAAAACACAAATCAAATCTTTAAAAAAAACAAGGATATGATGCCGGGTGCTAAACTAAAAATCATTTAGCCATCTGCAGTTATTGATCCATGGATTAGAAATCAACATTGCTCAATAATCACTGACACAAGACTTTCCTAAACTGACACCAGCCAGGCACCGGGTGACACTTAATTCTAACCACAACGTAACCGCTAACTGGGTAAGTTAGTATCTAAAGGCCTTGGAAATATTAAAGACCCTAGGAACTTCACCTATTCTAAAACTTCTAATATAAAAAAAAAAAAGATATTCTTACCAGGGGCAGGAAAACTATCTTTATTTTGGGGATTTTAATGTTTATTAATTAAAACATAAAATCTGTTTTTATTCAAATATACATTCATTTGAATAACATTTTTCAAATTTACACAATCTAGCAGGCAAAATAAGCTTTGTACGACTAAGTTAGTTAGGTGTACATGTTTAACTACAAAACTACACCTAAAATATGGTCTAGTGTGTGGTTAATTCAGGGAGTTGTAAAATAATCCCTGGTTAAATAAGAACAAAATAAATAAGGAACTGGGGTTAGAACATTACTACAATTGATGTTATGGTCAAAACAAATAAAATCAAAACAAAATTTTATATCAAAATTCTATGACATTTTTTGGAATCCATATTATAATAGACTACAACAATTAATGACTATACTTACCCTCTGTAAGTACATTAACTCACTACTATAAGTTTAAATGATTGTGTTGTCTAAGGGCATCCATCAGATCATCCTCCGATGGTTCCTTTAAGTCATGCCTATACAAACAAAACACATAATATATATAAATATTTCTTTCTAGATTTGGGAGACATATTTTAATATTTTAAAAATACATGTCAAAAATGAAATTTTCACACCATCCAACAGCAAACACACATCTCACCAGTTACAGAATGGGACACCCAGGCATTCTAAACCAAGAGGCTTGGGTAGTGTATTTCACACCTGCACCGATCCAGCAAATAAAATGCATCTCAATGTTTCGTTTTCACATGCTACACATGGCAATCATTTTACTTGATATGTACATGGCCACATGGTGCGTTGTGAAAACAAAAAGTCACTAATTCTGTATGCGCAATCCTGACATAAACCTGAACTTGAAACGGAACAGATGTGAACAAAGGATCCTGGGATTGTAAATAAGCATGTTAACCACCAAGCCACAATGCCACTATAGTTTGGTTGTTGAGACCTATTTTGAGCCAAGACATTTTTAGTCACGTGCAAACACGACTCTACAGCTCACTATGTCTGTTGACTGGTCGGTCGGTAAACACTAACTTAAATTTGAGCACGCGACTGCAGCCATGTATATGGTCTTGTTAAAATGAATATCCATTATAGTTCCATATGCACTTCACTTTTTCAAAATCCTACACTATAAATGCACAATAACAATTTTTTTAGCCAATTCATCCAGTCATACCTAAACATTGCATGAACATTTAACATGTACATGGTCTGCTGATCCTCTTGTTCTTGTATATGATAACGATCCCATTTGGTAATAAAATTCTGAAATTAAAATTATAAAAAAAATCCTTTATCAATATGCAACACAAATTGTCTTTCTTTAATTCCATAATGACATATATCAGTGTAAGGTTAAAACTACGTTTTTCTTAGTGAGGGTTAACCTGAAAGTTACCAGTTGGCATAGAGAACTAGAACATTGAGAACAGAGTTTACTACAATTAATGGGTGCATATCGTATAATATAATTTTACCTCAATAATTAAAGCTGCAAAAAGGTTTAGACATACTAACACAGAGACAAAATACCAGAGGATGAAATAAATCTGAGCCCATCTGTAAAACAACAAAAGAATTTTCCAGGATATGATATCTAGACTGCTAAAGTGTTATATTGTTACACTACATGGTTTCCCTTGTAATTGTATACAATATTATATAAATTCTATTTTCCAAAACTATAACAATAAATCCAGATGTTTTATGGCATACTATAGTACTAGTCATCTTCTGTTTTTACACACCATCATGGGATATAAGCTTACTATGAGTCATTTTCAAGAACAATAATTTCAGCTATAGACCAACAGTCACTGAAAATGTTACCAAATCTAGTTTATGAAGGCTTGTATAAAAGTATGGATTGATTGTGCTATAAAAATAAATTATTATTTAAATTATTTGTTAGGTTCTTACTTGCTCACATATACTTTATATGCTTCAAGAAATATATGCCAATTGTTGACCAACATAACATCCCACAGTACAACTAGAGCCGCCTAAAAAAACAATAATATTCAACAAAAACTAGAAAGTTATTAAACATTAAGTGGCCCTGGTCATAATCCACATGTGGCTTTTTAGCAGCAGTCAGGAAGTTTTGAGAGGTCAGTTGTATATAGCTCGAGTCGCACCTGATAATAGCCCTTGGAATATTAAACAGTACAGTATACACATTTTCATTTGAAAATTGTTAAGAAATTAGTTGGTGGAATATGTGGAATATGTAGAATATATGGACTACGGCTACTTCTGGACAACTCAATCATAGCTTTATGAATTACCATAATATTAATAGCTATTCAAATGCCTATAATATATGTATTCATCTAAATGTAACTTACAGCAAAATCATCAAAGTTATTTGCCCAGTAGTTTAACTGCTCATAAGTACCGCATTCAGTTGTTCTAAAAAAAAACATATATGTTAATAATTGGTATCATTGGCAAGTCAAAGTTTATTTATTTTTAACATTACTAAATTAGATTCTATTTTTTTAAACAAACAAAAGTTGACTTAATTACCTGTTCATATCTCTATCTTTAAATGTAATTTTGCCATTAAACACCATAGTTCCCAGAATTGCAAAGAAATAATAGATGACCTGTTAATACAAACATAACATAAATATAATAGTTATTAGATATACAGATTCAATATTTCAAACTCTAATTTCACAAGAAAGTTCAATTGTACTTTTTTGATTTAGTTATATTTTATTTAGTTAACTTAAGTTAGCAATACAAAATATATTGCATCTTAACATAATGGAAGTTATCTTTGACAATAAATTGTATTGTAAATAACTATTTAATTAAACACAGTATACTTAATTAAACTCACCACTAAAATCCCTGCAAAAGCTCTTAAGTTTCTTATAAGATCCAACGTTGTCCAGACTACAATTGCCATTGGCTAAAATACAAAACACATTCAACATTATACAGATATTGACTGCTTAGAGATTAAATATAAGATTTGACATCCCCGAGGGAATGATATTAAGTTCGAGGGAATATATATTTCCCAAAGCGCCATTCCCCGAGAACTTAATATCATTCCCGAGGGGATGTCAAATCTTATATTTAACCGATATAAAAGGCAATATCTGTTATATTATATAGCCAAGAACAAGTCTGCTGGGTTGGGTGAAGCTAGGCTAGGCCTCCTATAGTATTTGTATTGTATTTAAACAAGCCTGCCTAGACACCTTACCTTGCGAAGAATAATATACAGATAATTACTAATTAATGATTCCTTGGCAATAAAATATTCACTTAGGCCTAGGTCGTTTAAATTAACAGAAGAATTTCCATCAATAAGCCTATTAATAATATTATAAACAGGTAGGCCGAATAAACAATTCGTCTTCTTCTCGATCTTCGAGGAGCCGAATCACCGGATGTTCAGCGCGTACTAGTTACTAGGTTACTACCGTGAGTATTGACCAATCACAAACGGTGTTTCATCACATTTAGGGTGGACTAATAACAAATGAGGGCGCTATGTATGCATAGCTTAAATAGTTTAGATGATTAATTTCTTCAAGCAAGTTTCGTGGCGCAGCGGTTGAAGCGTTGTCTTGCGATGACATTGTCACTCCATCGCAAGTTCAAGACTCACTAGATGACTTTTGTTTATTTATCGGCAACGCGAGTGTTGGCACACGAAAATTACAGTCAATATCATCGTACTCGAGAATTTATCTGATTAATGACAGGGGACACGATAATTACGCGAAAATTACACAGTCAATATCATCGTTCTCGAGGATATATACGATTTACGATCCTCGCAGCGGTAGTCATGTGATGCAGTTTCAACCAATCACGTTCGCGTATTTACATAGGCTATGTAATATAATCTTTTATTTCTGAATCATTTCATCCATAGTTAGTATATACATAGTAACATGGAACATAAGATTATGCAATTGCTTTCTTATAAATAGTTGACTTACTTTAATATGGGTAACAATTCTGAAAAGTCGCACTAAAATAAGTAAATTAATTACTCGTGATAATACAAAGAGAACATGGCTGTCATAACTATGAAAAAAAACAGAAAAAAGAATTAGATGATACAATTATATAAAATAAATCATTTAAATATAGAATCTTAGAGCAACATGCGAATATAAGGTATGGAAAGATTATAATATAGAAAATTTAATTAATAATTAATACATCAACCTAAACTAGGTGGATAAAAGGGTGGGGTAGGAATTCCAATCTCCATCTACCTGCTAATACATTACACAACCCAATGACCTGAAAGATTCCACTGGAAAATGAAAGTTATTTGGAACACCCAAATTGCCTCAGGAGTCCATGTAGAATAAATAACTTTAAATTAGGAATACATACTTGTGGTTTACCATAAAGAGTTCAAACTGGTTATATACTAAAACATAAAACTTTACAGCATCATGTTGAAAATTGATTGTGACATGACAATGTAAATTCAATACAACAAAAAATGTGACCAAGGGTGCTGTTTAAATTGTTTACTAGCTCAATTCTCTGAACATACACAAGATGCTTTACACAAGTTATGTTAATTAATGTTTAATGTTTACAAGACTAGTGAAGTCAAGTTTGCAGTACACATGATGTACCCCGGGGGGGGGGGGGGGGGGGGGTCACTTGAATATTTAAGAGTGACCCCCCCGGGGATGTACCACAAACCTGACTACTCTGCAAAGTCTGGTATTCAGAATACATTTTGAATGGTAAAGAAGAATTGGGAGAGTAACCTTACAAGGAGAACAACCTCTTGTTTACTGATATCTGTAAGACTGGATTTGAACCAAGAGGCGTAGCATTGGTAGAAGCACATACCTATTACTCAATGGATTGTTGTATTTAGTACTTACATTTTAGAATAGAAAGGTGTTTTTACAGATGAGGCATATGCAATTTCTACAACCTGTTGGAACAATAATCTTTTTCATTACTATATGACCAATTCTCACTCCTGAGGACGATCAAAGCATATTGATCGAAACGTCGAGAAACTCAACAGTTCTTTTCAGAACTAATACATGTGGTGTACCGCAAATTTCATAAAGTATATAATAAAATATAACACATACATTTGAAGCTTGTATAGGCAAACTTATTTGTTAATGTAAAAAGCTTTAATGTTTTTTCAGTGTAGTAATGGGTAATAGTTCATCTAAATGTAAAGCAATGTCAACTTGAATTTCACCAACTGAGAAGTCAATCGGATAGTTCAATGAAACCGCCTTTAGATTTAAGTTGACATACTATGGTTTACATGTTGATGAACTATTACCCATTATTTGTTGTATAGTTCAAATTGTCACTGTATGTCTCTATTCTAACAAGGCCATTCTGTACATTCACAAAACCAAACTCAAATATACAGAAATAATATATACTCATCTAAACTGTTTTCTAGCAAAGGAAAATATACAGTAAACACTATGATAATCTTGAAAATAAATGTATTAAGAAAATAAAATATAAAAAAAATAAAAACAATGAAAACAATTTATATAATAGTGTATGATTAATGGAATGGGAATTTATACTTACAAACAAAGAGACAACTACAAGAAAATCTATTATGTTCAATATTGTAGAAAAGTACTTCTGCCAGCCTAACATCCAAATTTTAAGCATCTGTTGAGATAAATATTAAAATCAAGAAAATAATGGAATATTTTGAAAATTTAGCTGCAAAAAAATAAAACTTCTGTTAAAATGCATACTAACCAATTCAACCACATAATAAATAATGAATATAAAGTTCAGAGCAGAAACTAAATCTTCAATTCCTTTTTCTTTGTTGGTTAGACCCATTTCAACCTAAAACAATAAAACAATGTAATTAATATTGGTCTGTTGAATTATTTAAAGGAATTTAAATCTCATTTGTCTACCGTTCTGAAACAAAAGCTTGCTATATGATGGAGGAACTTCCTCTATGTGAATATCTTGTATCAACCCTCACCTAATTGAAGTTTGTGAAACGCTTTTGAAACACACTTATTTTATTTCAATCTTTATGTTGTTTTAAATTAAGGGCTTTGGGACACTCTGCTGCTATATGACACACCATATACATTGCACTGTGTGTCACAGTAACAAAAAAAAAAGTAAGCGCGGCTAATTTTAAATGAGACAGCTGAACCTCTGCACATAACGCAATATAAGAGAGAGATGAGATGAGATCAGAAACCTACTTACTGTAATACAGAATACATTAACCACAGCTACAAAACTACCAAAGTAGGCAAAATATTGATGAGATACACATGACTGTATTTTATTCAGCACTGAATGTCGAAAGATTTTTTTAGGGAATTCCTAAAACAAACAAATACATATTATTAAAATTACAAGACATTACATAAAACGCATCAAAAAAGTTCGTAATTTCTAAATTCCAAAATGGTATAAGGATTGTAAATGTTACAGACATTATTATTATTGAAGTTCTTAAAATATACTAATTAAATCCATATTTAGGTTACCTTTTTTATTCTGATGGGTGTGTCTAAAACATCAAACAGAGATCGGAAATCTGTTGAGGTCACAAAGCCTCCCATATTATCATCAAGTTCCTAAAACATTATAAAACAACTGAACTAAGTAAAATAACAATTTAAGTAATATTCAAAATATTAATAAGAAATTGACTTTTCACAGAATTAGAACAAATAACAAGGGTGTGTTAAGAGCCTGAAACATGTTAGTAACTTCTAGAATGAAAAATTGTCTAATTCAAAAACTTACCCTTATTATGGCTGCTTTAAAAACTTTTTTCATTTTAACTTGTAGAATAACAGATTTGACAATGCTAACTGGAATAGTATTTCTGAAATAATAATTAACTTTATTTAGAGTGTGGATTCCAAAATTATCTAAATGTAAATTAAATATCTTCTTGTCTACTATTTTAGATAGATTTTTTTTTTTTTTAATTTATTTCATTTATATGTAATTTACTTTCTATGGACCAGAGTTTCCGAAATAAAAGATTGAATGAATGAATGAATGAATATTATGGCATAGAGATATTATAGTGCACTATAATATTATTATGGTAATCAGCAATTAGAAAACCCAGTATCAACTACATTAGACTAGGTGTACAGTATATCAGACTAGCATTGAGAGGCCTAGTCTGTTCCATATATTGCTTGTATCCAGTAAGTAAGGAATTATCTTCCGGTGTGCGCTGATCATGTATGGTGGCTACGGTGGGTCTACAGAGGGTCTAATCCAAATTTCCTCAACTTATAAAAACCACCTATATAAAAATTAAAACTGTACCTTATTTGTGTTCGATTTGAAAACCCTTTTCCTTGCCGTCTCATAATTTCAAAAGCTGCACGAATTCCTAATCTCTGCCGAAAGAAACTGGCTTGAATAGATGTCTAAAATGTTTATTTGAAGAAAACAAAGGTTTTGGTTTAATGCAAGCATTTGTATAATAAATATTATATAAAATACATTATCAACATGTAAACTCATCACACAAATAAATATAAAGCAGGCCGTTTCAACTTCCAAATGTGTATGACATGGTTTTGATGTTGGCTAAGATCAAGTTTCCACCGCAGCAAACAGGTCATTCCACTGATAAAGTTTGCAGTCAGCAGACACACATTTTGAGGTAAATTTATATAATTTGTGTTGTGATCAAAAGTTTGAATGTGTTCACAATATAAAATGTTTATGGCCGACGTCTGTTGCGAATGACAATGTCAATAGTTTTACATTCATCTGAATGATGGATGAAACTAAGCCAGGACTGTTTAAAGCACCTTGATTGGTCCTATCATTGATCAAGGGCTTCTCTCGTCCAGTGCCCACCTTGACTTGAGGAAAGGCATAGGCCAATATGTCTGAAGCAGATACTAGATGCAGGGGCTGCCATAAGTCAGCACAGCTGATTTCAAATGCCTAAGGTGAACCCAGCCTATATACCGTAACCCAGATGGTCTCCCATCTAAGTTATAACCAGGCCCAACATTGCTTAACTTCAGTGATCTAACGAGAACCAGTGTTTCAACGTGGTATAGCCTTATATATGAAATACATGTTGACTTACTTGTAGGTAACCACGGAACTGATTGTAAATAACAGCAGTTAGCATGTTGAAGAAACAGTAAAGTCCTAAAGCAAATACAATTTAAATAACAATTAAGAATTATAATTTAAGAGCTTCAAAATAGATTTAAAATCTGATACAATACAAGTGAATCCTCAAATAATATATTCATTTTATTAAGTTAAATAAACGGATTTAAACATGAACATTTTGGCTTTAGAACATAATTCTGATTTTTGTACAAAAACTGAAGACTCTGATGACTTATTGTTACTTACCAATTGTAAGAAATATAATGAAGAACAATGCATACATCCTGTTTTCTTTGTAGGCTGGCATCATAACTAAAAGATATTCAAATGTTATATCAGCATTTTGTTTATTATTTCAATATTGACAACATAAATAATAATAATAATAAGATTTATACAGCGCACATATCCACTAAAGTGCTCAAGGCGCTTGTGAAAAACCATGAAACATATTAACCTTAAACCTAAATGCAATTGATAAATTTGACAAAAACTAAAAAAATAAACAAGACCAATCGAACCCACATCACTGCTTCCGTTTACCAGCAATTTAAGGTGCATTATTATCACTGGAAGCTCAGAAAAACAGTGTGAACATTTTTTTTTAAATGATGTTGGGTTTTTAGAAGCCTGTATTTGTGTTCAATTGATTTCTGTGCATTTTATTATTGTATACACAGTAAATATATGATAAGTAAAAGGTAATAATGCGAGTACAATTCAAGTGTACAATTCTAAAAACTTCTTTAAATATGTTTAATGACGCTGTTTTCATATTGGTAGTCAAAAACAAATATGTAGTTTTGCGTTCAGTATTATTTATTAGACCATAAATTATTAAAATATCAATGAATACAAATGGCTTACATTTAAAACATGAAACACATTAAAATGAAAAAGTAGGTCATATTGTGTCGTTAAGAAAGTTACCATGATGACATAATATACAGTGTTAATCGCAAAAAAGGTATTTTTATGTATTATTAATGAAAATTTATGTTACTTTATTGATGAAATGAAATGTTCTTGAATGAATAACAACATTTAAGCACTTTACTTTATCACATTTACTTTATGCTTTCATTGCACAAACTTTATGAATCCTTTTATATGCTACATGTCCATTATGTGTACTTCGCATTTACTTTTCTGTGCAACAATTTCAATACATATGCATCAGATGAATTTAATAAAATTTAATCACATTTACTTTATGCTTTCATTACACAAACATCCTCTTATAGGTCTACATGTTCATCACATGTACATTATGTTTACAGGATAGGTACTTTATCTGTGTCAAACTTATCAATGTGCATCAGATGATATGTGTCCATGTATCTATTCAGTTTTGTGATGTGCACAAATAACCAAACAAACACATAAAATCTGAAAAAAAAAGAGATACATACACTTGGAAGAATAATGTATTGGATACAAACCATCTGGGTTGTTTGCAGTAGTTAACAGCACTAACAAGCTCATATATGCATTACCAATGGAAGAAAAGGCTTCTGAAGCTTCACTGCCGTCGATGTTTGCACTGTTTGAATCAGTATCTGAAGAGTTACGACTAGCAGTAGATGTCTTTAACAATAAAAAAATATGAATGTTATTAGAAACAGTAATGAAAATATTAATTTGGTTCAATTTGATTGATTGTTTTTCTTTCACAAAAAAAGTAACTTAAAGGTTAATTTAAACTTTACTTTACACTTAAATCCATAATATTGCATTTTAATATAAAATGAAAATTTAATAACAGTATAAAGCCTCAAGTAAATATGTAGTTTCAATTAACCACTGAAACTAAAGTTTTCAAAGTTTCTATTTCTGTATTATATAATAATTCAAAAAGAAAAAAAATAGGCAATAGGTTACAGTGACCGCATATCAGAAATGTAGCTAAATCGAAAATGCAAATTTAGAAGAAAATGAAAGCAGGATATGCTCATGACAACTAGCAGTATATATATTTTCATACAGTAAATTTTAATCAAATTGGTAAAAACAACACTATACTTAAAGATTAGGAATATTACCTGTGCTGAAAACATGATTAATCCAACCATAGTGAAGAAGTATAAGTGCAGTAGTACTAATAAAATAACGCTATAAAATATGAAGAAAAAATTACATGAAAAAAATGGCAACAGTAATATATGTATTACTGTGAAAAAATGGGCAATATATATTTTAACACTGCAGTCAACCCCTGTTCAGTGGTCAACCCCTAACACTACAGTCAACCACTGTTCAGCTGTCAACCCCTAACACTAGTCAACCACTGTTCAGCTGTCAACCCCTAACACTGCAGTTAACCACTGTTCAGTGGTCAACCCCTAACACTGCAGTCAACCACTGTTCAGTGGTCAACCCCTAACACTGCAGTCAACCACTGTTCGGCGGTCAACCCCTAACACTGCAGTCAACCACTGTTCGGCGGTCAACCCCTAACACTGCAGTCAACCACTGTTCAGTGGTCCACCCCTAACACTGCAGTCAACCACTGTTCAGCTGTCAACCCCTAACACTACAGTCAACCACTGTTCGGCGGTCAACCCCTAACACTGCAGTCAACCACTGTTCGGCGGTCAACCCCTAACACTGCAGTCAACCACTGTTCGGCGGTCAACCCTATTATGGGCAACATTTTGTTTGGTGCTAAAGGTGTCTTATTCATAGGGGTTCTACTGTATTTTAATAACCAATCTGGATAATGTATTGTAAAAAAAACCTCAGGTTCAAAAATGTATATAAAGGTAATGTAGAAGAACTTTACATATGCGACACCCAATTCAAGACAGGGCACTACAGCATATTTACGCTAAATTTTGGACAATTGTATCATTTAATCTTATTATTAAAGGGGTTTCATCCTGAACTGAACTAAAAAAGAGATACAAACCTAAAAACCTCTGGCAATGTATTTTTAATACTCCTTACTGTCTTTTTCATAAGTGATGAATTTTGAAGTAAAAAAAATGGTCTTAGCAGACGCCTAACTCTGAGTGGCTATAGAAAAAGCAACAAATAATAGTTATTATTACTATAAATACACAACACAACAGATGTTTCTGTAATATCAGACACATTTAAGTTGCAATTTAAGACTACAAGTTGACCTAAATTAACTTATGATGTGAATTAAACACCCGTACACATGTTTACAGTAGTCTTAAATGTGAAATGGTCAATGAAAAAATATTAAAAAATTATGGATTTTGATTTTTGTTGGGATACTTTTAGTGTTCAAAGAATTATGAGGTTTGATGTAAAGTTATACCTGAATGGTTAATGCTCAGCTTCCAATGTTAGGTCAGGGTTCAATCTATCTGGATTAGATCAGCTTTACTCAGTTATTTTAAATGTTGACTTGAGCAATACTATTTTTGGGTGCTTAAGAGCATGGGCAGTTTATGGGCGTATATATAATGTATAAATGAAGTTACACCTAGAAGTGGATGCAATTATTACCTCCTCACATGAAAAGTTAACGGTTACTATCCAATCAATCAAAGATGCTAAAATCACCAAGACATACGCAGATAACCATTTCTGCTTTATAAATTGCTTTTTACCAATTAGATATGCCTATAAGATAAGAACAGTAAAACAACAATTACATATAGAATTAAATACCTATGAATTGGTTTAAGTTGACTCTCTTGCACTACTGTAGTCTTATACCAAGGTAGCAAAGGGATAGTGGAGAATTTTTTAGGTAGTGGCTGGGAAATTTTAATTTTTATGTCAAAAAGAAAATGTTCACAGCATTCAATAACAGGTAGTACTACTAACTACTTGGAATAAGCAACAACAAAAATATTAATACCAATACATTGATACAAAGCTTTATATTATGATTTAATATCATTATACTAGCATGTACCTTCATACAGACATCGACTGCGAATATCAGTAAACAGACAAATTCAATTCCTTCTGTTAGGCCACATGGAGCAGAGACACGTTCGCCTCTCTTCCTTGGATCTGAACTCCATGTCAAAGAAGATGGGTTTTCAAAGAATGCCAGCAACAGAATCACACATATAGCTGTACTTATGAACCTGAGAATTCAATCAATTTTATTACAAAATATTAGTACTCCCTTTTTACGATTGTGTGAGATACAAAATAAAGTTTGGGTCTCACGAGGCAACACAAGGATGGAGGCTTATTTGACCATTCACAACACGATGTTGCACCAGTTGTTTGTGATTGGTCAAGTCACTTGTGCTGAATCTATTCCGTTCCGTTTAAGTGGGAACCAAGCTTTGAAATAATAATTTTTTTCCCTAAAAATGTACAAATGGGGGCTATGTTAACAGAATGCTGTATACAAAAGTGTACATTGAAAATGTTTCTTGAATATACTCCGTAACATACTCTTAAGCTCTGTCTACACTATCAAAAAATGTGATGTGCCTATATGATGTTATATAACTAGTTTGATAGTGTAGACAGAGCTTTACACTTACCATTGCACAACTGGAGAATAATATAGTCTGTAGTACCAAAGAGATTTAATATCAACTTTGTGATAAATACTTCTAAATTTGACAGCATCTTCAACAAAAACAACAGCTTGTAAAAGTGACTCAGGATCTGTGAATTTAAAATTCATATTAACGTAGTCGAAAAAAATATTGTTATTATAGTACATTATTTAGGAAGGTTCCTTTTCTTAGAATTTGTTGACAGGAATTGAGGTTTAATATGTGCAATGTTTGTTTGACAATATCAAAATAAATAATCAATTCAATTTTTGTTTCTTTATATTTTCTTAATAAAAAGACAGTTAAAATGACAAAAATGGAATTCAATAAAACCACAGATTGTAACAAGTACAGTTAAAAGTTGAAATAGGAAATAATATTAATATAAAATGATGAAATTGCCTACTAAAAATAGCAGAACGTTAAAACAAAATTATTAAATCTTGTAAAATCACATTAAAAAAAATATTAAATTCAAATAATAATAATAAACTAGATTTGAACTCGTCACTACGGACGAGTTAGGTTATCCGCAGCGCAAACGCCACGTGCACGTCATACGTTGGAATATTGCGCGCAGAAAAACGATTATGCCATTGAAAAAATGTTAGTGCGCTCTCTATTTTGCGTCACGTCAAAGTATATACGGTATACACTGTATTCTGTATACGTACTACATACAGTGCAGAATAGGTGAAAATAAGGGACCCAAGTTATTGACGCTTTTGGACATGATGACGTCATCACAATTTAAAAAATGGTAGATTGTGCGAAAGATAATTGATTGGCCTAGACAATATAACAAAATGGGGGGAAATGGAATACGGATAAGTGGAGATGCGCTCTATTAAATGTGATGAGCTATGAGAAAGTGACAAAAATCCTATATTTTATATTCGAGTGGCCATACGATGACGTCACAATGTCCGGTTAGCCATATCGATACATGATTCGATATCTACAACTCATCACCTTTCAGAATATGTAATTTTAAAAAAGTTCACCACGTAGTTTACAATCTATGACTGTTTTAAAAAAGGCATAATTTTCACGAATTTGTGAACTTTTTAATCAAAAACGCGCGCAAATTGTTCAATTCTACGTGCTCGTATGACGTGATTTCAAGTCGAAATTGATTGAAAATTGGTAAATTTACTAGAAAAGGCTGAAAAAACAAAAATCAAGCAAAAAAAACATGTTTTTGCCTTACGTGCGCACGCGCACGTAAAAATATTGCGCACGCGTGGGAATTTTTGAAATGCTCAAAATGACATGAAACGCGTAGAAAGTTGATTAGAAATGAATTTTGCGCATTTTGAAATTTTGAACGCGCGTGCGCGCGTAACTTTATGTAAAACATTCCATTTTTAATCCATAGAAAGTTTGCGCATGATATAACTTAAATTTTCACCAAGTGTCAATAGAAAATGACTTTTGGTTTTTAATCTATGATCAATCATTGAAATTCATAAAATTGCGCGTAACTTACGCTGCGCAACTCGAAAATCAAAAAACAAAGTTTCTTGCACATCTACAGATATAGGTCAATCTTATGACAAAGTTATACAATCATTTGTTAGCCAGAATTAGAGATATGCGTGCAACAAAATTCGTGGAAAGAAAGAAGAATATAGAAACTAGATTTGAACTCGTCACTACGGACGAGTTAGGTTATCCGCAGCGCAAAAGCCACGTGCACGTCATACGTTAGAATATTGCGTGCAGAAAAACGATTAAGGCATTGAAACAATTTCAGTGTGTTCTCTCTTTTTCGTCACGTCTGAGTATATACGGTATACACTATATACTGTATACGTACTACATACAGTGCAGAATAGGTGAAAATAAGTGACCAAAGTTATTGACGCCTTTGAACATGATGACGTCATCACAATTTAAAAAAATGGTGAATCATGCGAAAGATAATTAATTGACCTAGACAAAATAAAAAAATTGAGTGAAATGGAATACGGATAAGTGGAGATGCGCTCTATTAAATTTGACGAACTATGACGAAAGAGAAAAAAATCCTATATTTTATATATGGGTGGCCATACGATGACGTCACAATGTCCGGTTAGCCATATCAATGCATGTTTCGAGAAATACCACTCATTTACTTCCAGAATATGTAATTTTAAAAAAGTTCACCACGTAGTTTAGAGTTTATGACTGTTTAAAAAAAGGTCTAATTTTGACGATTTTTTGAAGTTTTTCATCAAAAACACGCGCAAATTATCCAATTATACGTGCTCGTGTGACGTGATTTTAAGTCGAAATTGATTGAAAATTGATAAATTTACTAGGAAAGGGTGAAAAAACAAAAATCAAGCAAAAAAACGATGTTTTTGCGCTACGTGCGCACGCGCGCGTAAGATAAGTGCGCACGCGTGGGAATTTTTGAAATGCTCAAAATTACATGAAACGCGTAGAAAGTTGATTAGAAATTGATTTTTCGCATTTTGAAATTTTAAACGCGCGTGCGCGCGTAACTTTCAGTAAAACATGTCATTTTCTCTCCATAGAAAGTTAGCGCATGATATGACTTAAATTTTCACCAAGTTTCAATACAAAATGACATATAGTTTTTATTCTATGATCAATCATTGAAATTCATAAAATTTCGCGTAACTTACGCTGCGCAACTCGAAATAAAAAAAAAAAAGTTTCTTGCACATCTACAGCTACAGGGTTATTTTTTGACAAAGTTATACTTTCATATGTTGGCCAGAATTAGAGATACGCTGCCAACAAAAAATGGGAGAGAAGTGTGTAAAGAAAGAAATAAATACTAGATTTGAACTCGTCACTACGGACGAGTTAGGTTATCCGCAGCCCAAAAGCCACGTGCACGTCATACGTTCGAATATTGCGCGCAGAAAAACGATTATGCCATTGAAAAAATGTTAGTGCGCTCTCTATTTTACGTCACGTCTGAGTATATACGGTATACACTATATATTGTATACGTACTAAAGACAGTGCAGAATAGGTGAAAATAAGTTATTGACGCTTTTGGACATGATGACGTCATAACAATTTAAATATTTTTAACTCATGCGAAAGATAATTGATTGACCTAGACAATATAAAAAAATTGAGTGAAATGGAATACGAATAAGTAGAGATGCGCTCTATTAAATTTGACGAGCTATGACGAAAGAGAACAAAATCCTATTTTTATATTTGGGTGGCCATACGATGACGTCGCAATGTCCGGTTAGCAATATCAATGCATGATTCTATATCTACAACTCATCAAATTCCAGAATATGTAATTTTAAAAAAGTTCACCACGTAGTTTAGAATTTATGACTGTTTAAAAAAATGTCTAATTTTGACGAATTTTTGAAGTTTTTCTTCAAAAACGTGCCTAAATTGTTCAATTCTACGTGCTCGTATGACGTGATTTTAAGTCGAAATTGATTGAAAATTGATAAATTTACTAGAAAAGGCTGAAATAACAAAAATCAAGCAAAAAAAAGACGTTTTTGCGCTACGTGCGCACGCGCGCGTAAAAAAATTGCGAACGCGTGGGAATTTTTGAAATGCTCAAAATGACATGAAACGCGTAGAAAGTTGATTAGAAATTGAATTTTCGCATTTTGAAATTTTAAACGCGCGTGCGCGCGTAACTTTCTGTCAAACATGCCATTTTTAATCCATAGAAAGTTTGAGCATGTTATGACTTAAATTTTCACCAAGTTTCAATACAAAATGACTTTTAGTTTTTATTCTATGATCAATCATTGAAATTCATAAAATTGCGCGTAACTTACGCTGCGCAACTCGAAATTCGAAAAAAAAAGTTTCTTGCACATCTACAGCTACAGGGCTATCTTTTGACAAAGTTATACAATCATATGTTGGCCAGAATTAGAGATACGCTGCGAACAAAAATCGTGGAAAGAAAGAAGAAAATAGAAGAAAAAAGAGAAAGAGAAAAAAAAAGATCCTGACAATAACAAGAGGTTATCCGCCAAGTGCGGATAACCAACTAGACATGAAACTCGTCACTTTGACGAGTTAGTTATCCGCACGACAAACGCCACGTCCACGCCATACGTTGGAATATTGCACACGGAAAAAGATTATGGCATTATGACCTGAACTGAAGACTATGATATGTTGTTATTGCTGAATTCTATTATTTTGATTCATATATAGTATACACAGTGTAATATGTATACATATCACATACAGTGTAGAATAGGGGAAATTACGGGACCCGCTATTTATTGCAATTTTTAACATGTTGATGGTTTTAAAATGAAACGCGAAGGTAGAAATTTTGGAAGGAAATTATCTCAGCAACAACATATTAACGTGTAGAAGAAATTTGAATACGTAAAATATTAATGCGCGCTCTTTTAAATGTAATGAACTATGACGCAAAAAATGAAAATACGACTTTTTTTATTTAACTGGCCATATGATGACGTAACCACATCCGATTGGCAAAATTTTTACATGATTTTGTATCTACAATCCAATAGCTTCAAGAAAACGTTTTAATCGTGATTATCACATTTTATTCTTACGAGCTATAACAGATTGAAATTTACTGTAAAGATGAAATTAATGCCACACGTAATTTAAATTTTTAGGCATGATGACGTCATAAAAATTAAAATATTTTTAACTCATGCTAAATATAGTTGATTGACCTAGACAATATCAAAATCGGGGTGAAAATGGAAAACGGATAAGTGGAGATGCCCTCTATTAAATGTGAGGAGTTATGACGAAAGATACAAAAATCCTAAATTTCATATTCGCGTGGCCATACGATGACGTCACAATGTCCGGTTAGCCATATTAATGCATGATCTGATATCTACAACTCATCAACTTCCAGAATATGTAATAAAAATAATTTTTACCGTTTAGTTTAGAAACTACGATTGTTTAAAAAAAGGCTTACTTTTGACGAATTTTTGAAGTTTTTCATCAAAAAAGCTCGCAAATTATCATATTCTACGTGCTCGTATGACGTAATTAGAAGTCGAAATTATTTAAAAGTTGGTAAAATTACTAGAAAAGGCTGGAAAAACATAAATCACTCGAAAAAATGACGTTTTTAACGCTACGTGTGCACCACGCGCGTAAAAATTTGCGCACGTGTGGGAATTTTTGACATGCTCAAAATGACATGAAACGCGTATAAAGTTGATTAGAAATTGATTTTTCGCAATGGAAAATTTTAAACGCGCGTGCGCGCGTAACTTTGTGTAAAACATGCCATTTTTAGTGCACAAAAAGTTAGCGCACGATATAAATTAGACTTTTGCTAAGTTTCAATTTAAATTGTTATATGGTTTTCGATCTATGTTAAATACGCGAAATTCATAAAAACGCGCGTAAGTCATGTTGCGCAACTCTGACGTCATTCAATTATAGGAAAGCACAACTTCACGTGATTGCCCATATGTTGACAAAGTTATAAAATGTTAACTTTACACGTTTTAGAGATACGCTCTGCACAAAAATGACAGAAAGAAAGAAGAACTAGACATGTAACTCGTCACTTTGACGAGTTTGGTTATCCGCCGCGCAAGTGGTGCAACATTAACATTAAGGGGATAGGTTGAGGACAAAAGGAAGTGTTCACGTTGGCATTATGATCTGAACTGAAGAATATGATATGTTGTTATTGCTGAATTTTATTATTTAAATTCATATATAGTATACACAGTATATTCTGTATCCATATCACATACAGTGACATACAGTGTAGAATAGGTGAAATTACGGGACCTGCTATTTATTGCAATTTTTAACATGTTGACGGTTTTAAAATAAAACGCGAAGGTAGCAATTCCGAAAGGAAATTATCTCAGCAACAACGTATTAGCGTGTAGAAGAAATTTGAATACGTGAAATATTGATGCGCGCTCTTTTAAATGTAATGAATTATGACGCAAAAGATGAAAATACGACCTTTTTCATTAACTGGCCATATGATGACGTCACAACATCCGATTGGCAACATTTTTACATAATTTCGTATCTACAATCCAATAGCTTCCAGAAAAAGTTTTAATCGTGATTATCACATTTTATTCTTACGAGCTATAACAGATTAAAATTTACTGTAAAGATGAAATTGATGCCACACGTGATTTAAATTTTTAGGCATGATGACGTCAAAAAAATTAAAATATTTTTAACTCATGCGAAAGATAGTTGATTGACCTAGACAATATCAAAATCAGGGTGAAAATGGAAAACGAATAGGTGGAGATGCGCTCTATTCAATGTGATGAGTTATGACGAAAGATACAAAAATCCTAAATTTTATATTCGCGTGGCCATACGATGACGTCACAATGTCCGGTTAGCCATATTAATACCTGATCCGATATCTACAACTCATCTACTTCCAGAATATGTCATCCACAACAAGTTGACCGTCTAGTTTAGAAATTACGACTGTTTAAAAAAAGGCATATTTTAAACGAATTTTTTAACCTTTTCATAAAAAACGCGCGCAAATTGTCCAATTCGACGTGCTCGTATGACGTATCTTTAAGTCGAAATTGTTTAAAATTTGGTAAAATTGCTAGAAAAGGCTGGAAAAACATAAATCACGCGAAAAAAATACGTTTTCAATGCTACGTGCGCACCGCACACGTAAAAATGTGCGCACGCGTGGGAATTTTTGACATGCTTAAAACGACATAAAACGCGTAGAAAGTTGATTATAAATTAATTTTGCGCATTTTGAAATTTTAAATACGCGTGCGCGCGTAACTTTGTGTAAAACACGCAATTTTTTTTCAACAGAAAGTTAGCGCATGATATAAATTAAACTTTTGCAAAGTTTCACTTTAAAATGTTATTTGGTTTTCGACATATGTTAGATACGAGAAAATCGTTAAATCGCGCGTACGTCACGTTGCGCAATTGTAAACATCACGAAAAGCTTCGCTTGACGACGTTACATAAATGTCAAAATGTTAACATAGTTACCGAAATGTTATGTTTGCGAGTTTTAGAGAAAAGCGTTACACAAAAATCATACAGAAAGAAAGAAGAAGAATAAAAAGTTGATGATGATGATGATGATGATTTCGTACAATCACAAGAGGTTATCCTGCAACTTCGTTGCGGATAACCAATAATACAGAAAAAAAACTAGACATGTAACTCGTCACTTTGACGAGTTTGGTTATCCGCCGCGCAAGTGGTGCAACATTAACATTAAGCATGTCAAAAATTCCCACGCGTGCGAAAAAAATTACGCGTAAGGTGCGCACGGAGCACGAAAATCATGTGTTTTTCTCTTGAATTATGATTTGACAGTCTTTCCTAGTTATTTTAAAAAAGATTGACATCATTTCAAATTAAAATGACGTCATACGAACACGTTGATTTACACCATTTGCGCGCGTTTTAGTTGCAAAAGTGACAACATAATGCCAAAATTAAGCCTATTTTTAATCTATTATAGCTCCTCAGGATCAACCGTTACCCCCAATTTTTTTAATTTAATATGTAAGCAGATATGTTGTAGATATGAATTCATGCAGAATCTTTACCACTCGGATGTTATGACGTCATCGTATGGCCACACGAATGTAAAATATTGGATTTTTTACTGTTTCGCTATTGCTCATCACATTCAACAAAGCGCATGTCGCTTATACGTATTCCATTTCCCCCGAAATTGTAATATTGTCTACGTCAATCAACTATCTTTCGCATATCCGATTGGCAACATTTTAACATAATTTCGTATCTACAATCCAATAGCTTCCAGAAAAAGTTTTAATCGTGATTATCACATTTTATTCTTACGAGCTATAACAGATTAAAATTTACAGTAAAGATGAAATTAATGCCACACATGATTTAAATTTTTAGGCATGATGACGTCAAAAAAATTAAAATATTTTTAACTCATTCGAAAGATAGTTGATTGACCTAGACAATATCAAAATCGGGGTGAAAATGGAAAACGGATAAGTGGAGATGCGCTCTATTCAATGTGATGAGCTATGACGAAAGATACAAAAATCGTAAATTTTATATTCGCGTGGCCATACGATAACGTCACAATATCCGGTTAGCCATATTAATACCTGATCCGATATCTATAACTCATCTACTTCCAGAATATGTCATCCACAAAAAGTTGACCGTCTAGTTTAGAAATTACGACTGTTTAAAAAAAGGCATATTTTAAACGAATTTTTTAACCTTTTCATAAAAAACGCGCGAAAATTGTCCAATTCGACGTGCTCGTATGACGTATCTTTAAGTCGAAATTGTTTAAAATTTGGTAAAATTACTAGAAAAGGCTGGAAAATTATAAATCACGCGAAAAAAATACATTTTGAATGCTACGTGCGCACCGCACACGTAAAAATGTGCGCACGCGTGGGAATTTTTGACATGCTTAAAACGACATGAAACGCGTAGAAAGTTGATTATAAATTAATTTTGCGCATTTTGAAATTTTAAATGCGCGTGCGCGCGTAACTTTGTGTAAAACACGCAATTTTTTTTCAACAGAAAGTTAGCGCATGATATAAATTAAACTTTTGCAAAGTTTCAAGTTGAAATGTTATTTGGTTGTCGAGCTATGTTAAATACGACAAAATCGTTAAATCGCGCGTACGTCACGTTGCGCAATTGTAAACATCATGAAAAGCTTCGCTGCACATCTTCATGTGCATGACGATATGTTGAAAAAGTTACAAAATTTTATGTTTGCAAGTTTTAGAGAAAAGCGTTCCACAAAAATCATACAGAAAGAAAGAAGAGAAATAAAAAGTTGATGTTGATGATTTCGTACAATCACAAGAGGTTATCCTGCAACTTCGTTGCGGATAACCAAAAAAAAAAAAAAAAAGATGATGAAACAGGACAGTTACAAGGAGTTATCCGCCATAGTGCGGATAACTAACTAGATTTGAACTCGTCACTACGGACGAGTTAGGTTATCCGCAGCGCAAAGGCCACGTGCACGTCATACGTTAAAATATTGCGCGCAGAAAAACGATTAAGTAATTGAAACAATTTCAGCAAGCTCTTTATTTTTCGTCACGTCTGAGTATATACGGTATACACTATATACTGTATACGTACTACATACAGTGCAGAATAGGTGAAAATAAGTGACCAAAGTTATTGACGCTTTTGAACATGATGACGTCATCACAATTTTTAAAATGGTGAATCGTGCGAAAGATAATTGATAGACCTAGACAAAAAAAAAAAAATGGGGGGAAATGGAATACAAATAAGTGGAGATGCGCTATATTAAGTGTGACGAGCTACGAGGAAAGAGACAAAAATCCTATATTTTATATTCGAGTAGCCATATGATGACGTCACAATGTCCGGTTAGCCATATTGATGCATGATTTGATATCTGCAACTCATCTACTACCAGAATATGTAATTATAAAAAAGTTCACCACGTAGTTTAGAATTTATGACTGTTTAAAAAAAGGCATAATTTTGACTAATTTTTGAACTTTTTCATCAAAAATGCGCGTAAATTGTTTAATTCTACATGCTCGTATGATGTGATTTTAAGTCGAAATTGTTTGAAAGTTGGTAAATTTTCTAAAAAAGACAGGAAAAACAAAAATCAAGCAAAAAAATGATGTTTTTGCGCTACGTGCGCACGTGCGCGTAAAAAAATTGCGCACGCGTGGGAATTTTTTAAATGCTCAAAATGACATGAAACGCGTAGAAAGTTGATTAGATATTGATTTTTCGCATTTTGAAATTTTAAACGCGCGTGCGCGCGTAACTTTTTGTAAAACATGCCATTTTTAATCCATAGAAAGTTTGCGCATTATATGACTTAAATGTTCACCAAGTTTCAATACAAAATGAATTTTAGTTTTTAATCTATGATCAATCATTGAAATTCATAAAATCGCGCGTAACTTACGCTGCGCGACTCGAAATTCATAAAAAAAAGTTTCTTGCACATCTACAGCTACAGGGCAATCTTATGACAAAGTTATACAGTCATTTGTTAGCCAGAATTAGAGATATGCTTGCAACAAAATTCATGGAAAGAAAGAAGAATATCGAAAAAAAAAAAAAAAAAAAAAAAAAAGATCCTGACAATAACAAGAGGTTATCCGCCAAGTGCGGATAACCAAAAAAAAAAAAAGAAAAAAAAAAAGATCCTGACAATAACAAGGGGTTATCCGCCAAGTGCGGATAACCAATTAAAGATGTATTGTCCCTTTGACTAATTCCACAAAAAATTTTTTTTTTTAATTTCGAAAAAAAGTGGGTCATTTTGAAGTATCATAATAGTTATTAACTTTCACCAAAAATTAGTCAAAAAAAAAATAATTTTACCGAAATACAGATGTTTTTTTGTTCAAAAAATAACTTTGACTTTCAGTCAAAGTTTTCAATCAAAACATATCCCATAATGCAATGCGCTTGTTTGGCTACTCTGTATGCATAATCATAAACTTCCTCGCGATCTGTGTGAAAACACCTTCTCAACGGTGATGAGTTGTAAACAATCCTAATTAGCATCATGCATATTATGCATACTCATGGTTTGAAATCTTTGTTTACTTTCGCTTGCGACGATTTCTCAGACGAAATGTAATCTAATTAATTTACCTGTTAATTACGTAAACTGTTGTTTTTGGCTCGAATTTTCAACTTAAAGTGAATAACTTTAATATTACTTTGATATGGCCAATTTAAATTTAGAATATTTTTTTTTTCATTTTTTGTGTTTCAAGGGACAATACATCTTTAAATAATGCACAATGGTATATATAAAATATTAATAACTTAAAATTATAATAGAGAACGGAGATGAAAACAAATATGACGGAAGAAAGCTAGGCGAGGCATAGGCCCTAGCTTTCCTATCCATCATTCTAATTTCAAAATCCCTCCTAGCTAGACCTAGACCCTACTACAGTACGGAGTATGGTCGAAGCGGCCGCCAGTTTAATATCGTCATTTGTATGGAACGCCATGTGCGCTTTAATCTTTGATTGTCGTTGTCAACGCCATGGCCTATGGCGAGTTGAGTTACAGCTGTATGTATGGTCAAACCAATAAATATAAGCCAAATCATGTACTATCGAATCTTTATATTTCTAATTTTGCCTGCCGATAAATCAATGTATATTTTATTTGTATTTTAATATTAACTAACTAAATATATTTACATATACTATCGAATCATTAATAATTTACGTTTGCATCATAATCTACATACTATTGAACCTTTATGTCTCATTTACGTACTATTTATTTGTTTATTTATATCTCTTTTTTTTTTTAAATACATTGGCAGTGAAGGGAAAAATAACGTTGAACTGACCCGACGTTTCTTGAGCACTCTCCTATCGAATCTTTATACAGTATTGCATTAATAATTTACGTAACAGTATTGCCGAATCTTTATATCTCATTTACATACTATCAAATCTTCATACAGTATTGCATTAATAATTTACGTACGGTATTGCCGAATCTTTATATCTCATTTACATCGAATCTTTATACAGTATTGCAATAATAATTTACGTACGGTATTGCCGAATTTTTATATCTCGTTTACACTGTACTATCGAATCTTGTTTTTATTGATTAGTAATAGGGTGTGTTATTTTATATATTTAAGTGTTATTCCATTGTAATACATTGTTTGTGTTTTCAATAAAGCAACGTGAAGACGAAAACACGACCTTCTACAGCACTATTCCTGGCCGGCCGCCAGTCGAGTTATTAGCAGAAATTTGCGTAATTAATTACCGTACCGTACAGACACTTTCAATATACAATAACAAATATATATATTTTGATATACTTTATTGAAAAAATATATATATTATTCTTAATAATTGGCTTATTATATATTATATTAATATACAATACAAACACCACAATGTATTTTATTGACTTTATTAAACAGTTAAAGTAAGTAATCATCGATTCGCCATTTCGTTTAAAAGAACGTAATGTATCACATTCAATCTGTAAAAAAAGAGAATAAATTACATAATATTAATAATGTAGGTTGTTAAATGTTATTTACGTCCGAGAAAAAGAAAACCTGTCGATCGAAACAATGACAATCAAAAATTACAAAACAACGACAGTCAAAGCGCACACGGCGTTCCATACAAATTACCGTTATTGAACTAGCGGCCGCTTTGGTTGGCGGCCGCTTCGACCGTACTAGTAGTAGTAGGCTAGGCCTAGCCTAGATAGATATAGGCTAGGCCTAGGCTAGCTAGGCCCTATTCTATTCATCAGTAAATACAATTTTAAAAAGCTCCCTTTATATTTATCAAACAAAAGATTATCACAACAGCAAATCATTTTTATGATAGACTGTGGTTTAATAAATACTATATAATTAAATAAATGCGCCCTTAGGCCTAGACTTCATATGAAGCTAGGCTTAAGAAGGCTAGGCCCTACTACCGCAACCAGACAAGCAAGAGACACGACAGGAAGGAACTTACTGCAGAGATCACTTCTGTCATCTCTACCGGACAAAAGCTCATGCTCAATCTCTGTTGATGAATACATGCTGTTCGTCAGAATGCTGTAGGCCGATTCCGGCATTTCTTCTGTAGCCATTTTAACTAAATAAAAGTATTGTAAATCATCACTGCTATTTTAAATGTTCTAATAAAATGTTTGTACCGTCTTTAGACTTCGCTGCTGCTTCACCACAAAACTCATGTTTTTATTTAATCACGTGAGAGGTGGTTGGAACAAACACCGCCCTCTATAATTTAGATATTTGAACTTTTTAAAGAGTTTTAAAAAAAGTTAACAATAAATAATGTAAAAATAACCTTTATATGCTCTTTTGTTGAGGAATGCTAACTATATATAAGTTATCAAATTCATTCATTCATTACCTAGATAACCTAATGAATATTTAAATAATTGAAATACATAATTGTTTTCTTTTCAAGTATCGGCGACAATTAGTAGTATGGCTACTGTAGGTAAATATTCTAAATATGTCAGTAAATACTAGAAATATACAATACAATACTATTTTATGAATTACCTTGGTATCATTTTGGTTAATCTATATTACAATAGCATTAAGCCAAAATTTGTTCCTCTATCTCCTCCTAAACCATAAGTCTTATACTAGTTCTCCTTTATCCATAATAGTCTATATTAGAATGGCAAATTTGTACGAAAAATGTGTTTTTTAGACCAATTTCTTTGCAACTGACAAACTCTACCTTTGGCAATTCTTGGATGTTTCTCCACTAGCAAAATCGATCGATCTTGCAAATATACAATAACAACATGGTACCTGGTAGTATTATTCTTAATACTGTATCTATTCTTGTCATTTACATTCATAAATATTATTATTACAGATATGAGATTCGAATATGTTTAATGTACCAGTACGTAGCTAGCTTTAATTTGTTCACAGTATCCCACCATTATGGTATTCTTTATTAGCAACAACTGAACAGAGTAATGGTCATAAATAGTTAATGGTACATGTGATAATATGGTTAGTCTTACTCATAGGTACATAATTTGTGTTTTTACATGTGATTGGTTCCAAAAGTCTATTATCTCTATATAGGTGTGTTCTAAAAAGAAAGATAAAAAGAATTAACCACAGCTACATACTGTATGGTGTTTTTACCTGTGATCGGTTCCAACAGTCTTGTATCTGTACATCCATAGGTGTGCTCTGAAAAGAAAGATAAAAACACACATTAATCATAGGCATACTGTATGGTGTTTTTTACCTGTGATCGGTTCCAACAGTCTTGTATCTGTACATCCATAGGTGTGCTCTGAAAAGAAAGATAAAAACACACATTAATCATAGGCATACTGTATGGTGTTTTTACCTGTGATCGGTTCCAACAGTCTTGTATCTGTACATCCATAGGTGTTCTGTGAAAAGAAATATAAAAACACACATTAATCATAGGCATACTGTATGGTGTTTTTTACCTGTGATCGGTTCCAACAGTCTTGTATCTGTACATCCACAGGTGTGCTCTGAAAAGAAATATAAAAACACACATTAATCATAGGCATACTGTATGGTGTTTTTACCTGTGATCGGTTCCAACAGTCTTGTATCTGTACATCCATAGGTGTGCTCTGAAAAGAAATATAAAAACACACATTAATCATAGGCATACTGTATGGTGTTTTTTACCTGTGATCGGTTCCAACAGTCTTGTATCTGTACATCCATAGGTGTGCTCTGAAAAGAAATATAAAAACACACATTAATCATAGGCATACTGTATGGTGTTTTTTACCTGTGATTGGTTCCAACAGTCTTGTATCTGTACATCCATAGGTGTGCTCTGAAAAGAAATATAAAAACACACATTAATCATAGGCATACTGTATGGTGTTTTTTACCTGTGATCGGTTCCAACAGTCTTGTATCTGTACATCCATAGGTGTGCTCTGAAAAGAAATATAAAAACACACATTAATCATAGGCATACTGTATGGTGTTTTTTACCTGTGATCGGTTCCAACAGTCTTGTATCTGTACATCCATAGGTGTGCTCTGAAAAGAAATATAAAAACACACATTAATCATAGGCATACTGTATGGTGTTTTTTACCTGTGATTGGTTCCAACAGTCTTGTATCTGTACATCCATAGGTGTGCTCTGAAAAGAAATATAAAAACACACATTAATCATAGGCATACTGTATGGTGTTTTTTACCTGTGATCGGTTCCAACAGTCTTGTATCTGTACATCCATAGGTGTGCTCTGAAAAGAAATATAAAAACACACATTAATCATAGGCATACTGTATGGTGTTTTTTACCTGTAATTGGTTCCAACAATCTTGTATCTGTACATCCATAGGTGTGCTCTGAAAAGAAATATAAAAACACACATTAATCATAGGCATACTGTATGGTGTTTTTTACCTGTGATCGGTTCCAACAGTCTTGTATCTGTACATCCATAGGTGTGCTCTGAAAAGAAATATAAAAACACACATTAATCATAGGCATACTGTATGGTGTTTTTACCTGTGATCGGTTCCAACAGTCTTGTATCTGTACATCCATAGGTGTGCTCTGAAAAGAAAGATAAAAACACACATTAATCATAGGCATACTGTATGGTGTTTTTTACCTGTAATTGGTTCCAACAGTCTTGTATCTGTACATCCATAGGTGTGCTCTGAAAAGAAATATAAAAACACACATTAATCATAGGTACATACTGTATGGTGTTTTTACCTGTAATCGGTTCCAACAGTCTTGTATCTGTACATCCATAGGTGTGCTCTGAAAAGAAATATAAAAACACACATTAATCATAGGCATACTGTATGGTGTTTTTACCTGTGATCGGTTCCAACAGTCTTGTATCTGTACATCCATAGGTGTGCTCTGAAAAGAAATATAAAAACACACATTAATCATAGGCATACTGTATGGTGTTTTTTACCTGTGATCGGTTCCAACAGTCTTGTATCTGTACATCCATAGGTGTGCTCTGAAAAGAAATATAAAAACACACATTAATCATAGGCATACTGTATGGTGTTTTTTACCTGTGATCGGTTCCAACAGTCTTGTATCTGTACATCCATAGGTGTGCTCTGAAAAGAAATATAAAAACACACATTAATCATAGGCATACTGTATGGTGTTTTTTACCTGTGATCGGTTCCAACAGTCTTGTATCTGTACATCCATAGGTGTGCTCTGAAAAGAAATATAAAAACACACATTAATCATAGGCATACTGTATGGTGTTTTTACCTGTGATCGGTTCCAACAGTCTTGTATCTGTACATCCATAGGTGTGCTCTGAAAAGAAAGATAAAAACACACATTAATCATAGGCATACTGTATGGTGTTTTTTACCTGTAATTGGTTCCAACAGTCTTGTATCTGTACATCCATAGGTGTTCTGTGAAAAGAAATATAAAAACACACATTAATCATAGGCATACTGTATGGTGTTTTTTACCTGTGATTGGTTCCAACAGTCTTGTATCTGTACATCCATAGGTGTTCTGTGAAAAGAAATATAAAAACACACATTAATCATAGGCATACTGTATGGTGTTTTTTTTTACCTGTAATTGGTTCCAACAGTCTTGTATCTGTACATCCATAGGTGTGCTCTGAAAAGAAATATAAAAACACACATTAATCATAGGCATACTGTATGGTGTTTTTACCTGTGATCGGTTCCAACAGTCTTGTATCTGTACATCCATAGGTGTGCTCTGAAAAGAAATATAAAAACACACATTAATCATAGGCATACTGTATGGTGTTTTTTACCTGTGATCGGTTCCAACAGTCTTGTATCTGTACATCCATAGGTGTGCTCTGAAAAGAAATATAAAAACACACATTAATCATAGGCATACTGTATGGTGTTTTTTACCTGTGATCGGTTCCAACAGTCTTGTATCTGTACATCCATAGGTGTGCTCTGAAAAGAAATATAAAAACACACATTAATCATAGGCATACTGTATGGTGTTTTTTACCTGTGATCGGTTCCAACAGTCTTGTATCTGTACATCCATAGGTGTGCTCTGAAAAGAAATATAAAAACACACATTAATCATAGGCATACTGTATGGTGTTTTTACCTGTGATCGGTTCCAACAGTCTTGTATCTGTACATCCATAGGTGTGCTCTGAAAAGAAAGATAAAAACACACATTAATCATAGGCATACTGTATGGTGTTTTTTACCTGTAATTGGTTCCAACAGTCTTGTATCTGTACATCCATAGGTGTTCTGTGAAAAGAAATATAAAAACACACATTAATCATAGGCATACTGTATGGTGTTTTTTACCTGTGATTGGTTCCAACAGTCTTGTATCTGTACATCCATAGGTGTTCTGTGAAAAGAAATATAAAAACACACATTAATCATAGGCATACTGTATGGTGTTTTTTACCTGTGATTGGTTCCAACAGTCTTGTATCTGTACATCCATAGGTGAGCTCTGAAAAGAAAGATAAAAACACACATTAATCATAGGTACATACTGTATGGTGTTTTTTACCAGTGATTGGTTCCAACAGTCTTGTATCTGTACATCCATAGGTGAGCTCTGAAAAGAAATATAAAAACACACATTAATCATTGTCGGGTTGGTGAACATCAGTCCAAAATACGCAGAATTTTTTCCAAAATACGTCAAGTTGAGGGCGCTATACTAATCCAAAATACGCGAGTCTTTCCAAAATACGTCGACTTGAGGGCCCTATTCATTTTCCAAAATACGTGAATTGTCCAAAATACGTCAAGTTGAGGGCGCTATAAATCATCCCAAATACATGAATTGTCCAAAATACGTCAAATTGAGGGCGCTATTTATTTCCAAAATACGCGATTTGTCCAAAATACGTCAATTTGCAATTTGGGACGGCTAGTAATTTTCCAAAATACGTCAACTTGAGGGCGGCAAACTTTTTTTCCAAAATACGAGAGCCTTTCCAAATGTATCATATTGAGAGTGTAAGGTAAAATTACAGTTTAATGTATTCAAAAAAAGTTTCTTGGAATAAAACAAACAAGTACATTTTAGTTATAAATGAAAGTATTAGAAGGCAGAATTTTTTGTAAATAAAATGTCATAGAGTAGCCAATTATTATTTTTCAATGTAATCATTTATTACTGAAAAACAACAAATATGTGCCAACATCAGTCAATAGACAGTGCCTATAATATACGTTAATAATGTCTGAACGATGTACGATTGCATTGCCAGACGTAGCTAGTTTAAATGCGGCATAAACCGGCTACAAAACCAGCATGTACGTATATAGTATTTAAGTATAGTCATAGGTATGTGTTATATATTTGGTGATCTACAAAATCGATATTTTTCCCGAGCTCGACAGACCAACATCGCTTTCAATTTAATGTACAGTACTTATGGTCTAATAAGTTACCTAATCTGAAATCTAACATAATAATTATTTCATATAATATATAATAATAAAAAGCATATGGTATTGTGATTAAAATAATATCAATAATTAATTGGTTAGAAGAAGTAAAGGAGTTATTTAAATTGCGTATTTTGGAAAATGAATAGCGCTCTCAAGTTGACGTATTTTGGAAAATTACAAGCGGTTCCAAATTGACGTATTTTGGACAAATTGCGTATTTTGGAAAATGACTAGCGCCCTCAACTTGACGTATTTTGGACAATTCACGTATTTTGGAAAATGAATAGCGCCCCCAAGTCGACGTATTTTGGAAAGACTCGCGTATTTTGGATTAGTATAGCGCCCTCAACTTGACGTATTTTGGAAAAATTCTGCATATTTTGGACTGAATTTCACCAACCCTATTGATTAATCATAGGCATACTGTATGGTGTTTTTTACCTGTAATTGGTTCCAACATCTGTACATCCATAGGTGTGCTCTGAAAAGAAATATAAAAACACACATTAATCATAGGCATACTGTATGGTGTTTTTTACCTGCAATTGGTTCCAACAGTCTTGTATCTGTACATCCATAGGTGTGCTCTGAAAAGAAATATAAAAACACACATTAATCATAGGCATACTGTATGGTGTTTTTTACCTGTAATTGGTTCCAACAGTCTTGTATCTGTACATCCATAAGTGTGCTCTGAAAAGAAATATAAAAACACACATTAATCATAGGCATACTGTATGGTGTTTTTTACCTGTAATTGGTTCCAACAGTCTTGTATCTGTACATTCATAAGTGTGTTCTGAAAGGAAAGATAAAAACAAAAATTAATCATAGGCATACTGTATGGTGTTTTTTACCTGTAATTGGTTCCAACAGTCTTGTATCTGTACATCCATAGGTGAGCTCTGAAAAGAAATATAAAAACTAAAATTAATCATAGGTACATACTGTATGGTGTTTTTTACCTGTAATTGGTTCAGACAGTCTTGTATCTGTACATCCAGATGTGCTCTGAAATGATTACAGCAAATTATTAAAATTACAGTTAAATTTGTATGAGTAATATTTTAACTTACTTAAACCCTAAACTACTTAAATCTAATAGTCAGCGCTGTCCTCTATAATCATTTATTGATGTAGAAAACAGTTTACAGCTATTCATTTACATTTACTTAAGTTAATACAACATTACACAATGAATGAATTTTCAACTAAAATTTAACAATTTTCACATATTATAAAATTGTTTTTAATTACAAAAAGACAGACATTTTATTTGTGAACACTTTATTTGTAATCAAACAGTTTAAGGAAATAAACAACACACTTCACAACAATTTTCAAGTTAAAAATGAATTACAAAAACCAAGACCACTTAAATGCAAAACTATTTAAAAAAATAAAACAATACAATTTCAAACCATTTAATGATTGTTTTGACTCGATTTATAATAAAATAAATGAAACGACACACAAACCATATTAGTATTCCAATTTTTTTTACAGTAATTAGTAACAATAAAACTGTATTTACAGAATTATTTTACAAAAAAAGATCACCTTATTACGCAAGGAGCATTATCTGTATATTAGCGACACATAGACAATGTATTTCAATGAAATTAAATAAAATACACGACCCAGAAATGTTGGTTTTTGTTTACAATTTATTGGGAAAATTAAAAATCAATCATAAAAAAGCTAATACCATTTAAATGAAATATTTCACTCTACTTAAAAATAAACACACAAAACCATATTTTTTCTATTTTCTTTTGAAACAAACTATTCAGGAATTTTCTATTATGAACAAGATGTAAATTCAATGATATTGTGAATGAATTTTGAAACCAAGAAATAAATTGACACAAAGACATTTTATTTATTCAATTTATTATCATTCAAAATTGACCCAATCTAGTAGAATAGGAATAAGCTTGCAGTCATTGCCGACAACAATCAGCTTCAATAAATATTGTTGAAATAAAAGAATTAATAATTTGTTTGTTCTATTATATTATTTACTACCGAAATAAGACAGCAAAACATGAATTAGTTCCATTTTATTTAACAACAACCACAATTATGTCCTGCTTTGAATAACTTTATAAAAAAAGGGAACTATACCACACATAGACACAAAAACATTTATTCAACATTTATTTAAAATGACCTATGACCTATGACCTATGACACCATTTTATTAATTGTATTGTGAATGCAAAAAAACATACAGAAACTTTTTATTTGTTGAAAATTTATTTGAAAATTGGTATGTGTTGTGAAACAAAAGGACACTTTATTAAATTTATTTATGATCAAATTAAACTTGGAATGTACAAATGTTCAATCAGAATTATATATACAATCTATCTGCTCACATGAACAGTGAATTAACTAATATTGTTGAAAATCATGAACATGAAAGTACACAAACGATAGTAAAAAGATTATGATTTTTTGTTTAAATAATGAAATAAATAGACACATAGACAATATTTATTTTAAATGACTTTTTTCTTTTTTGCCTTAATGTATGTGACAATAATAAGACACAGAAACATTTTGTGTTGAAGACATTTTATTAAACTAGAGAAAAAGATGGCATGTTATAATGATATGAAAAAAAATGAGACAAAGACTATTTTTTTAAATGTTAATTTACTTATGATTCTTTTTTCCTAAATGTATTGTGAAAGTTTTCCCAAGAGACAAAATTAAGACACAGAAACATTTTGTGTAAAAATTTTATTTGAAAACTAGAGAAAAAAGGGGCATGTTATAATGATAAGAAAAAAATGAGACAAAGACTATTTTTAAAATTTTAATTTAATGATCCTTTTTTCTTTTTTCCTAAATGTATTGAGAATGTTTTCAGTAGATACAAAATAAAACACAGAAACATTTTGTGTTGAAGACATTTTATTTGAAAACTAGAAAAAAAAGGGCATGTTATTATAATATGAACAAAAAATGAGAAAAAGTCTATTTTAAAAATTGTTTTTATTTATGATCACAGTAAACAAACCATGCATTAATGTATATAGACAACACAGTTCACATGAGCAGTGTTGACTATAAAGACTATTTTAAAAATGTCGATTTATTTATTTTGTGGTGGTTGTTTACGGAGTAAACAACCACGCATTATATAGACAACACAATTCACATTAGCAGTGTAGGTTGTCAACCTATATTGTTTACATGAACTGTGAATTACCAGAAGATGATAGAGTACTTGCAAAGAAACGAAATAAATAGACACAGACAATATCTTCAACCTTTATTGAAAATTTGTTTTCCCTAAATGTATTGTGAATGTTTTCTATAATACAAAAATAAGACACAGAAACATTTTGTTGAAATTTTATTCAAAAAATAGAGAAAAATTACCAATTATGTTATGATATGAAAGAAAAATGACACAAAGACTATTTTTTATATTGAAATTTATTTATAATCCGAGTAAACAACCGCGCATTATAATATAGACAACACAGTTCACATTAGCAGTGTAGGTTGTCAACCTATACTGCTCACATGAACTGTGAATTACCAAAAAATGATAGCGAACTTGCGAAAAAACAACTAGAGCAAACCATGAACATGAAAGGACATGGACGATAGTAACAAGAGACTACAAATTGATACCACAAGATACCATTAAACATCATGGCAAAACCTTAAGTAACAAGCCTAGCAGCTAAATCTTACTTGTTTTGAAGCTTGGGTGCTCGAAGCGATGTCTTGCTGCGTTAGTAACTTACCTTTGTGCTTCCGTTTTCTTTAAACAAAAATAGGGCTAGAAATAAACCAGTGTGCAAGGAATAGGGGATTGCACTCTGGGTGTTGTATCATGCATTATCTAAAGAGTTAGTAAAAATCAAATAACATAATATAAATATTATTTAAATAATAATTCATCTTCTGTTAAAATATTATAAGCATGTTCCACTAAGTGGGTTGCAATTGATGTTTGCTCTAGATAGAGTGAAGCTAGTGTCCACAAAGCATCTTTAACAGTGAAACCAACATGTAGTTATAATAATTCAAAATATTGTTTGTATATGAAATCAGAACATGCATAATAATCAGTAAAATCAAAGAATATTCTCTCTTTTGGCTTCTTGTGTGTGTTAGTAACTAAAACAAAATTTATCCTATTGTGCAAAAAGTTTATTAGATTATATAAAATGTTATATATAACATAATGTGTATATTATTATACTTTATATAACACCTATATAAATTCCTGTCATTTGATTGGACGAATGTGGGTCACATGGCGTGCAATAGTACGCACTATTCAACGATCGTTAAATAGTACTTTTTGAAACATTTTTGTGTACGAAAAAAAAATGTCTAGATGTTATATAAAACAAATAATGAATGTTTTGTATTCGTGTAATGGTACAAATAATGGCACTTGGTGAATGATGAAAGGTTATATCAACTCGGCTTTGCCTCGTTGATATAACCTTTCATCATTCACCTCGTGCCATTATTTGTACCATTGCACTCATAAACATTCATTATTTGTATAATATATGTTATATAAACAGGTATATACATACTCAGAATTACTTATTTAATGATATTGAACAATGCATAAATATATATATATATAAAAATTATATAAGACAACTTGAAGTATAAATAAATTATTAGGTAAACATGGCATATTCAAAACCTATATCAATGCATGATACAACATAAGGATACATACAAATACATATTTTATATTATATAGATTATATAATATATTATATAGTATTTGTGTGTGGATGATGTGAAGGGGTGAAATTCTGGTTCATCGACCTATAAAAATAAAAAATAAACTTACTCTAATATGTTAGTATACCTGTAAAATAATAAACCATAAACTAACATATAGATATAAATTATATACATTTTGCAATTATATATATATATGTTAGTTTGAATTGGTTTTATTTGTTAGATCTTACTATGTTTTGGATGCCTTTTCTGGACATCAACTTTCACATGAAGAGCACAACATCAAGATACTCAAGTAGGCAGACGAAAACTACCAAATTTGTAGTAAAAAACATTATTTAAATTTGAAGTCAAACCTGCAAAGAAACATCAAACTATTAAAATATTGGTCTTTATACAGCTTACAGCTTTTAAAGAAAGAATAATAGTACAAAACAGTAGTGGGGCCTGTGTGTAGTTATAGATGAGTCAATCAATAATTGTAATAGGAGAGAGGTCTAGGCCTAGAAGATACATATTAGCAATATTAACAACAATTCAAAAGAAAGTTCAATTTCAGATATCCTCAATATTTTCTTTTTATACATTTATTTTACGAATTTTATGAACTATGACAATTTGGTATGATATATTAGCTTCAAGTTGCCTCAGCAACACCTACCTACTATCGTCTCTTTTTTAGCTGTCTTCTCTCCGCAGTGCACTTTACAAAATGGCAACACTAAGTTCTTCTTCGTCAACAACAGCTTAATATTGGGATTGGGCTTATCTTTACTCTGATTGGCTGGAACTTCTGTTGCTGTGTTGTTGTAAGTTGTTGATTGGTTTATTTAGCAAAACTTTTCTTAGCGCGTATTCTAAACCCTGGTGCAACTCGATGACGTGTTAAAAGTCTGCATTGCGGATGAAGCATGTTGGGATATCTATAGCGATAAAATGCCGCAGGCTGGGGCTCTCAATGAATGTCAATGATAAAAATTATGAATCTTTTAAAAAATAGAGGGCGCTAGACTTGTTTGCTATGTTCTCAGGATCGACGGGTATATAATGGAATCTGCAACAGGTCTGATAAGTAATCTAAATACTTTTGCTTTTTAATTTGATGAATCGTGAATTGTATTGTTCTGAATTATTCAATTAAAAGACCCACAGCATTTATTGTAAACAAATTAAGGAGAATAATAAACAATATGTACATCTTTCACTGAAAATGTCTGCGATATTTATTAGGACACAAACAATTCGATATTCTAATTACAGCAATTATTTATTTATTTGCGATTACAATTTTATGTGTAATACAGAGGAAATATTATGAAAAATAAAAAAAAATTACATACACCACATTTTGAAATAAAGAAACATTATGATGACGTGCGAAAGTAATATAAGCAGACTAATAAAAGATAATCAAATTCTAGAGAGAAGTTTTCTGTAACGGTTTTTAGATTTGGATTTTTTATTGTTTAAATTTGAATAAAATATAGGCCTACCTAGGCTATTAATCTGAGCCTGTCGTAACTACAGGGACACAAGAAATAGCTTTATTGTGATAAAGATAAAGATAAAATATAGCTTTTATTTATATAACTACTCTTTACACTTTGCCAGATTTTATATCAAAGTTTTTTCAGTTGTATTTTTAGAGAGGGCGCACTTCCATATGCATTAATAATAATGTCGGCTTCACGTTGCTTCTACAAACTGTCATTAAATCCTGGTTTATTAGATGTTTGTAGTAGAAAAAGCTCTTTAAATTTCCATCAGCAGATAAGGCAATGTCATTATGGTTCGCTTGTTTCAACTTCTTTACCTGATGTGCAATCTGAAATTGATCGTAAGTAAACTTTATTCTGTAGGCTCCCCTGCATGGGTGAGCTAGCCTATTCATTGAAATTGTGTGTGGGCCCAGCCAGAGGAGGTTGATTCAAAACCGACAGCCGCATGCAAATGAATTATGTAGGCCTAGGTTTAGCCTTTTCAATAACTACTTAGATAGAAGCTTAACTTTAAATTTTTCTAAAAAATCTATGTCCTGATCTAAACATCACTTTCTTGGCACAGTAATATTTTTTTAAAAAATGCAATTATTATATAGTAGGCCTACTAGAATAGATAGTTTAGTAGTAGAGCCTGAGTGAGGGCTGCATGTGTTATGCGCGATTTGAACGATTTGCGCAATTTGAAATTGCGCAAAAAAATCCTTGCGCAATTTGAAATTGCGCAAAGAATTCTTGCGCAATTTCAAATTGCGCAATCAACTTGCGCAATTTCAAATTGCGCAAGAAAATCTTTGCGCAATTTTAAATTGCGCTGCACAATTTGTAAATTGCGCAAGATAGTTCTTGCGCAATATGACACCTTTGCGCAATTTGAAAACGAACTGTAAATTTTCCCATACATGGCTAGGCTAGGCCTAGGCAGAGGAGTTTAAAATTTAGTATTTTATTATATAAATAAGACCATTTCAATGAAGATAATGTTTAATACTCACTTTTTAAGTTTTTAATATTAGTTTAAGCTAGGCCATGTAACCTAGTCAGTATCAGTAGTCCAGACCCTAGCTAGGCTAGAGTAGTATAGCCGGCCGCCCGCGCCGCGCCCGTCTGGTGGAACACCACCGCTTCGTTTTCCTTCGTCCGTTCTTCGACGGTATGCTAACTTATAACAATATTTGCACTACTAAAATAAGGAAATGCGATATTTATCTTTAATTTTGAATCATTCTTAGAAATTACTATAAAAATATGGGTGTGCATGATTTCACAATCTGTCGAAAAACCTTGCGCAATTTGCAGATTACTTGCGCAATTTAATACGTTGCTTGCGCAATTTGAAACACATGTTTCAATTCAAATTGCGCAAGGATTTTTTTTGCGCAATTTCAAATTGCGCAAATCGTTCAAATCGCGCATAACACATGCATGATATTTATGGAGGCTAGGTCTCCTGTATGGGCTATCTATATAGGCTAGGCTATAAATAATAGAGGGATTTTTATGCCTAGAATAAAATGGCCTATATATATTTGAAATGTTGTTTGTTTGTAAATACACTGTATTCAATGAAATGACATTTGATTTTTTCCTGTAGAAAATATTGTTTCTTTTATAACTTATATGTAGGATCCTCGCATCATTCTCAAAGAGGCAAGGCCATGAGGGCATTAAATATGAGACTGCGTAGAAAAAGTCCTGTAAGTATCTAATATGATCTTTATATTCTCAAGTTTAAATCTCTTAAAATCACTGTAATCTGTATAATGACAGCAGTTTGTGTTTAGTTATTTATCTGAAGTAATAAATTATGTTAATAATATGTGGTAGCAGAATATTAAAAACAATTCAATAAAATAAAAAGTTACCATGCAGTAAACATCCAATCAACTGCAAGATTCATTTTTCAATCTATTATTTTAAGTTGCCAGATCCTCGAGAGTCAAGGATGCAAGAGGACCAAGATTGGTCAAATGTGTACCCTACTGCAGCCTCTTTCAAGTGGTCAGCCGTTCCTCTTCCACTGAGAATGGGGTATCCTGTAAAACGGGGTATACCACCTCACAAATATGGCAATGCTGAACTAATAAAGGTAAACAAATTTATTAAGCACATTTTTTCTATTTATTTCCAGTCCCTCTTTCATGCATTGTTATTTTCTATGTAGATTTTATATGTGATCTTTATTGTACAGTCAACTTTTGATTTTTATATTAGATTCCAAATTTTCTACATCTTACCCCTCCGGCGATCAAGAAGCAATGCGCGGCATTGAAAGGTAATCTCAAATTAATTAATTGATTTAAATAACTATGATTTATTTGTGTTTTTTTTTATAAATATTGGTTGGTTGATTGATATGATAATCAAAACAAATTAACATACTTTTCAGTTTTACTTTCAGTTCATTTTAACAGGTTTGTTTACTACGTGTCTCTATTAAGAGGACCCATTTAGGACCCCAAAAAATACAGATGTTTCTATGTATGAGTTCTACCTTAATTGTATTATTAACAATTACAGGGTTATCCTCATTTTCTGTTTTGTCGTATTAGTTTTTACGAGCATATTGAATAAATCAATTTAAATTTATTATACAGAATTGTGTACTCAGTGGCCAGAGAAGTTAAAAGAAGATAGTGAACTATGTCAGAGGATGTTTCCATTGGAAGTTGAGTTGTCGGACTACGTTCACTCAGGACCTTCACTAAGACATCCTGATGCCAGGATTGTTTCAATTAAGGTACTTCAAGATGATTTGCAACCACATGTACAACCTAAGCATATTGTGTCACTGGTCGGACATATAATCTACCACGTTCCAATGTCCCTTCATGCGCACAATGAATTTTGTAGTAGTACTTTGGTATTAGTATTTAATAATATATTGTTTGAAGGTTTGCATGGCGAAATCAATTGTTGATATAAAGTTTGCGGTACACCACGTATATTAGTTCTGAAAAGAACTGTTGAGTTTCTCGACGTTTCGATCAATATGCTTCGATCGTCTTTAGGAGAGAGGTTCTTTTCAGAACTAATATACCGTATATTTCGGTGTATAAGTCGCACTTTTGACACGCAAATTTGACCTCTAAATTAAGGGTGCGTCTTATACACCGAACATAAATGCCTCACCACACAGATTATACATAGGCCTAGGCTATCGTCACCTCGTTTGCTAGGCCTGAGTAGGCTAGGCCTAGCTACAGTAACTAACTAACGTAACGGCAACCTGCTTCTGCTTAGGCCTAGTTTTCAAGTCATTTTAGCATGATGTTATACTAAATATGATGAAAAGATTTGTTCATTATGGCGCTCCGATAAAATTTCATTTGTAAACGTTTACGTCGTACGATTGGAATAGTATTTATTTATACAGTAGTTATACGCACGATCGCCGTACCCCAAGCGCAAGCCCTTCTTTTGGTGGCACATGGTGTACGGTATTCGACTAGTATATTCTCCAGGTGATTATAGCATGGACCTAGCGTACACACTTCTCGGATACAAAGATACTAATCGAATACGATTGTCGGTGAAAACGTGCGCCCTCTCGAAATGATCGAGCGAGGCTAGCCCACACACGTGCGTGTTACACACACGGTCATGCACTCGATGTTGCGGCGAAACTCATGAATAACAAGTTAGAAAGAACTTGTTGAGGCTGGGCGCGGCCGAGCTTAGGTAAGAAAAAACCTAAATAAAGGACGCCGTTGTAGATATAACAAAATATATTATTACAATAATATTGATTACAATTTAAAAAAACATTTTTTTGATGAAATATAAGGTGCGTCTTATACATCGACGATATAAAAAATACCGATATTTTACTCTCAGTTGGGGGTGCGTCTTATACACAGGTGCGACTTATACACCGAAATATACGGTACATGGTGTACCGCAAACTTTATATCAACATACTTAATAACAGTTATCAATGAATGTAAAACATGCTGTAAGACTCAAGACTAAACTTCAATATGTCTGCTTCATTTCACTGCCTGATCTAGAGTTTCAGCGGTGGTAATACAATTTACGAGTGTACGCCGGGCATACAACACCCAGGGTATGGTTATCATGGTAACCAGTTCATGTAGCAGTAAACAATAATATATGAATATCACAAATTTACATGATGTTCCTACGTTAGGTTTAAAAGCTACAGTTCTAACTGTACTTTGTTTTAAATATTTTTAGGTAAATCTAGACTCAATACCTTTGGATGAACATGCTCGGTGGAAATTTATTCAGCTAGTTGGTGAAAGATATGATCAAGCAACCAACACAGTTAAAATTACTACAGATAGGTAATTACAGATTAAACATGTGCTATACTAAGTGGATCAGCCAATACATGTGTCAAAGATTGTTAAGATGCCATAATCATATAGTAATTAAATGTTTTCATTCTATTTCAGATGCCCTCTGAGGAAACAGAATTATGACTATGCATTGTATTTACTTACAGTATTATTTCATGAGTCTTGGGTAAGTAGAATCTAAGATATTATACTGTACTAAACAATCACTAGCTCAGTGGTTTAAATGTATTCAGAAGCCATTGGTTCGAGACAAAATTCTACAGCTAGTTAATAAGTTTCATTGTTAAAAAGCCCATTATCTCATGTATCTAACATGCCCTTCTCCACCAACTGTAGGTATGTTTTCATTGTATTTCGGTATTACTTTTTAAAACATTAATTTGATAGGTGACTGAACCATGGGAGAATGATATCACACCTGATGATATGGAGCATTATATGTGGGATCTACAGCCATCAAAGACAAACATGCTAAAGGTGCTGGCTAGAAACAAAAGACAGGTATAGAATTTGCTTTAAAATGAAAAAATAGTTTTTCTTCTTTTTTTAAAAGTTTGCATGTTAAACACCAGTAAACACTATGGAATGAGTTACACCATATGTTTCCAAAAGGAAAACAAGTTAGAAATGTTTCGATGTTTTTTTTTTACTGTCTTCTGTAGTAATTCCAGGCAAGGCGATTATAAAGTGGCAGTCTAAGGTGATTGGTTTCACAAAACCACCCAAGTTTCAAATCACCTCAACCAAATCGAAACGCAGAGACTTTTTATAATCAATTGCACATTCACATTTATACCAAATGTCACTGTTATGTAAGAATATAAAAAGATTTAATTTTATCATTTAGGGTGATTCGTTGCATGAAGTTTCAGAAGCAGAAGAAGAAGAATTATTGAATACTGATGGTGTTAAGGAATTCGGAACAGCAGTTGAAACTCTCATGAATTCAGGTGAAACTGAAGAAGCAATAGACACTTATAAACACACTGTTCTGAAGTTACTTCACTCCAACATTGAGCTAACACCAGAACTCAGTGGTGTGGCAAAACACCTGAACAATGTTGGAGAGTGTTTAGTTTCTAGTAGCTCTGGAGTTGTTACTGAGACTTCTGAATTGTCCAGTAATAATAATAGTGAGAGATCTGAAGATGTTAGTAGCTCTGGAGTTGTTACTGAAACTTCTGAATTGTCCAGTAATAGTGAGAGCTCCGAAGATTCTAGTAGTTCTGGAGATGCCATTGAGACTTCTGAATTGTCTAGTAATAGTGAGAGCTCCGAAGATTCTAGTAGTAGCAGTTCAGATAGTGATGATGATAGCAAGTAGAACGTCTTAATAGCCCAACGGCACATTCAGAAGATAGGTTTATACATGATAATTATCCTTTATCACACACAAAGTAATATAGATGGCAATATTTTATTTGATTGGAAGGAAGACAATTAAACATTTGTGGTGGATAATTTTTATAATCAAATTACTGCCATATAAAACATGTATCAAATTTTCAATAAAACTCAAAAAAGTCGAATGGACAGTTGTGAAACGAATTATGTCATTATAGATTGAGAGTGTACCAACATAAAAAAATATATTCTTTTATTATTTTTACTGTATTGGTGTAACCTACCATGACATCATTTGTATTAGTGTAACCTATTATGAATAAGGCAGAAAATGACTATACTGTAATTATGTTTTTTAAAAACCTCTGATGGAGTGACATCCTGTTGAGACAGATAAATCCAAATTGTGTGCGTAACCTTCCCCACACTAAAGCCATGACTGCACTACACACACAATACTGTACATTTCTCTAAATGTGATGTCTGTACTAATGCAGCTGAAAAACACAAGCAACTTCAAATGTATTGATCACAGCCAAAAGCAATTTATTTAGTGAAATGCTAGAAATAGTAAGCTGTTGATCTTTATAACCTTATCTTATATACAATTTGTGTATAATTTTAATAATCACACCAAAACATTGCAAATATATAGTTTATATTAACCTTTCCCTCATTTCATAGATATGAGTGGTATATTTCCTGATTAAATACTTGCTTAAAATATAACAAACTTAAATTTTACATGAGATACAGACATGCAGTGATTTTTGTTTCAGGGGCATGTATGAATTAAATTTGCATACAAAAAATACAATAATAGTATACTAATGGGCTTCACAGTAATTGTGTATGCTAGTATTCAGGACACACAATTTACTGTAATAGTAAGGTTTTAGTAATACAGAATTAAACTAATAATTTGTTTTTGCAAGATGCTATAAATGAGTATATAAAGAATTTCAGATACTATGTATTATTATACCTATATAAAAATAATCTAAGCAATTTTACTTATATAACATTCAACTTACTATGCTTAAAGATTATTATGTTTACTACAGTAGTTGATGTGTCAAGAGTTTCTGAATTTGGCAGGTGACCACACTGGAGCCCTGTGGCCTAAATTAACAAAGATTACCTCCAGTAGTACACACTGCAGAGCACAGTATTAGGGAGCAATACCCACTACTCATTCTCCTTATGATATTGGTTACCTCCCTTATCATTTTAATACAAGTCAATATAAACTCCCACATACACATTTTTAATGCATGGCTCAAACAGTACATATTTACTCACTTGGCCACTTTTTTACAATATGTCTACTAAACAAATATATATTCCTTAAAAAAATTATTTCTTTTTTTATAATTCAGTAATCAAACGCATACATGTTATCCCAAGAAGGCCAACGTAAAAATACAAAGAGGCTCAATCAACTAACAACAGCCTTATTAATCTTGACCCATTTAATTCTTTTTTTTTTAGATAAATACTTTGGTATTTTTTGATGGTACGGTATAGAATTTAGAAGGAACAACATAAATCTTAATAAAAATATACAATTACAAATTATAAAAACTAACATAAACATTCCAACTAGTAATCTATCATTAGCATATTGCAACATACACTTAATTAATAATTGATAATAATAATGATGATAATAAAGTTTCTAAAAGTATGCATAATAGAGTTGTGTAGAAAGAGAGATTATTCACACAAATGATGGCCATTAACTTACCAACACACTATTATCAGTGGTGCATAGGCATCTACATAGGAGGGAGGGTGGCTGCTCCTCTAGATTTAAAAAAAGGTCAATGCAAAAGATAGGACATATGTTAACTTCAGCCCTTTATTTACACAGCGAGTCTCACCTATTGAAATTCTTGGATCTGCCACTGAGGGGTATGTTAGGTGGCCATCATTTCATTAACATGCAGTTTATAAAGTGATCATTTATATTTTCTTTATGATATACATTAGCCTGAATGATTTACACAGTGTATAATTCAAAACATTCACAACATTATTCAAACCAAGAGTTTATAGGTGTTACAACCACGAATTGATCTTGGTAAATTCTAGATAGCAACTTATAAACAACAGGAATCAATAGTATATACTTTAATTTGAATGCTTATACAGTAACCACCCTATATAATGAAAACTATATTTAAATTAATTTATTCAAAGCCACTATTACTCATCTATCAGAATCACTTGAAACAATTGCTGTTAATATTAGTTTTCAAAAATCAATCAATATCATCCAAATGAACTGGCACCCCAAATGAAATCAACAATATTATTGTAATCATAATCAATTGCAACTAAAAATATTTTAAACCAGGAAGTAATTTCTTCAACTCAGCATCAACCAGAAAATTCCCCACCCTCAACAAATATGTTAGATCATGTTCCACTTTTGAAGTCATGTGGTTAATAACATCATTCAATGCTAAATTACAAAAATGAATCATTTACAGATTATACTGCAGAGGTTGTACAACCTAGCTTTTCATTTCAAATGTATCCATAACTTACAGAAGAAAATTTAAAAAATTACAAAATTTTCTAGCAGAGAATTGAGGATGTATACAAGGTGTTTGTGGCGACCAAAGGCTTATGCACGATACTGTCAGTTAATTTACATGGTGAATGTCCCAGCGAAAATCCAGGATTAATTTATGTTTTTAAAAGAAACAGGGACAAGAGGAAGGAGTAGGATGATGATACAATCCATGGCCAAAACAAATTACACCTTAATTTTTCAAGCACCATAATCTTTCAAAAGAATTTTACATATAACATGTTTTCCACCAAAAGTCTTATTAAACAGACTGAATAAATAATAAATAACTCTTATTATTTATATAGAGTATCATACTAGTTAACTCGTGGGAGATATGAAACTATTTTATAGTGTGCTAAAAGCATATAAATCTTAAGGTGTAAACTGTACTGAGAAAACAAATCACTTAATTGCGATGTTTCGGATGCAATTCAAGTAGTTATTTCCCATCATAAATTTATTAATAAATTTTAATAACTGAGTTCCACAATTTCATTAATAGTGTATTGGAGTAGCATTATATCTTTTTCGTGCAAGAGGGAATAGTTCCTTAATATTAAATGCTTTTAATTTGTAGCTCTGAATGCAAATCACACCTTATTGAACTTAACACTGGTAGTGAACTGACTTTGTTATGTACATGTAACCTATCATATTGTTGAATGAAAATCCTAATTATCGACTTTTTAATTAATAATTTGTATTACATCATAGTCAATATATCAGTTAATAAGATAATTATTCAAAATTACTGAATAACAAATCTGGGTAAATATTAGTTGAATCATCAAACTGTTACAAACATGTTGTGTGGAATTTCACTTAATAAATAAAATTATCCATTATCAATACAGCTACAGTACAATTCATACTCTATGTATCTTTAAGTTATTTAACAGTTTGTTCAACAAAAAAAATATTTGTCTTAGCTATAATCAAGTGGCAAAAATGACTTATTAACTTTAATAGATTGACATTCTGTGAAGACCTAATTATATTTAACAGTAGTTTATCCTTACTCTGAAGTAGGTCTATTGTTTTACTGGATGAGTATTGAAACTAGGTGCATATGTGTCCTATTTCACCCACCAATAACATGCTAAAACGAGTCACATCTGGCTTATGTCATATATATAAATGTCCTATTTTCAAGAAGATCCACTACTACAGCATCCTCCACTACTCTGTTGCGTTGGTTCATCATCAACAATAACGACTCGTCGACCAGCTCCGCCTCCCGACGGCCTACCCCCACCAACACCACCTTTTAGGAAATCATCTGATGACGTTTTCTCCATCATTCCTGGAAAACATTATTGATTGGTAAAACAAAAATACTGTGTAAAAACTGTCTTCTTACATACACATCTGTCCCAACAGTTTGTAACGCATTACAACAGTATACAATGTTAATTTAACAGTATAAATTGAAACTAAAAGTACAAAACAAAAGTTACATACAATTTAAATAAATAAAGTAATATATTATATATAAAATCAGCTTTGCAACATTAACAATAATTATGGTCAGTCTTAGTTCTTACCAGGTTTAGATAGGTAATATAATTTTACTATCTGACATCACGTTGGTTGATTTATTAATGCATTTTAGCTTTGTTGCATACAATATTATTATTAGTAGTAATTGTTCAATTATTATTATTAGTAATTGTTCAATAAGTCATATTGCCATCTTCGTGGTCATCAATTTATCAGAAATATTTTACATTATAAATAATTTATAAGCTCTCGGCAAACAATGATAAAAAGGAAAAAGCCTCACAAGAAATATTACCACAGTTTTTGTTATTTATCAAAATAAAGAAGGCCTGTAATAGAGGGACGTAGTCTTGGCCTTGACCCACACCAAAGTATCCGCATAAAAGTATCTGCGTCTCTGCCCTGATAATATATACAGTACTGTATTGTATAGAATTATTTAGCACTTGAGATTTCATTTCATTTTGATTACCGTTTATCCGATTATCGTTAAATTATGTACATTTTTTTAGCCTAGATACAATTAATTAAAGAAATGATGATGATTATGTATAAACTAACTACTACTTTCTGATTAAATGGAAATTAAGTTGGAAAACTCCATGGAAGGCAGCCAATGCACAATTATTGAAATAGGCAACATTGCCTAATTAGATGCTTATCTTTTGCTACTTTTTTCTGATTGGTGCATATCTTGTTTATCTTATATTCATTTTGATTGGCCAAATCATTTTCCATCTCAAGGCTTTTGAACTATAAATACGTCATGATCATGTGTAAATATGTTTTATTCCTGAAGATGAACAAACAAAATGGCTTGCCTCACTTTTTTCAGAGTTTGTTTTATATTATCATAGCCAACATTCATTTTGAAATAATCAATGAGGAAATAAATAACACTATACTTTGGGTCAGATATGATGCAACACAATAACGTAAGTTGAGTTGACCAATCATAAGCAGTTTGAATGATCCATCATGTTGTGATTTGTCAACAGATTTGCGTTGTGTCATAGTGGGAACCAAGCACTCCTTTAAACTTTCTGAGCCGAGTTGTGTAAATGTGTTGTAATGACTAGTGCATTAACAATGATACTCTGCTAGTTTTGGTATGTTTAACATAATGTACATGAATCGAAATATAAAACTTACGTTTACTAAGATCCAAAAAAAGTTCTTCAATTCCTTTATTAAGTTTTGCAGAAGTGTGAAAATGTTTAGCTCCTACGGATGATGCATACCTAACAACAAAAAAACAGAATTGTATTATTATTATTATTTTTATAATGCAAAATAAATGGATAAATGCAAATAAATTCTGAATTGACAAAAAATGTCACGCTGAATGAAAGATCAGCTAGACTGAGTGAAGAAAGAATCGCTATAATTGTTAATGGTTAGGAATTTATTAACAAGTCTCAAAGCACTGTAAAAAACAACTGAAAATTAGGTGAAAAGTACAAGAAAGCGGAAGTTAAAGCCAACACCTGAATCTTGGTTGGTTAAACTAAAACATTACCTCATCAGTCCAACAACAAAATAATAACAATGGTAACTTACGCTTCAGCTTCTGCTACAGACACATGTCGTTCCTTTTCTAAATCAATTTTATTTCCTGAAATAATATAATAAAAACAATTAGATAAGGTTGATAAAAAAACAAACATTGTATGTTCCACCTGCAAGGGTAATTGTGTTTTAATTATACAGTATTACCTAATCTAATCATTATACTGTAGGTTGAGATTGGAAACAAAATAGGAATAATAAATGGAAATAGTCTGTGTACAACAAGTAACAGTAACAATCTAATGCTCAATTGGCTATTGTCTTATCTTGTATTAACATCATAGCATAACAAGTGTTCAAATATCTTACCTGCTATACAAAGGCATATATCATTTCCCAACATTTTCTTTAATTCTCTGACCCAATTCTTTACCTGAAAATAGTGAAAGATAATATGCTAATAAGGTAATGATCATATACACATTTTTGAATTAAGGCCACTTACACAGAAGAGCTGTAATGGTAATAAAAATATAGACTATGTTATTCCTTATGACTACACACAATGCGGAGGAGACAGGTGGTTTCCGCTCAGAATATATACAGATTCTACTGGGGCGGTTTCTGCTCAGAATAGATACAGATTCTACCGGGGACAAGCTATGATGTTTTTCCGCTTACCGTTACCGATCGTCTGTGTAAATTGACCCTTACTGTAAGGTAAATTACTATAAAAGTCTACATTTTTACATTTAATTTCTTAAAATATCCAAAATGTATTGAAAGCTTGTTTAATTCTTATGATAACAAACATGTTCTATTGTTCTATACAGGTTGCATTCAAACAATGCACGCTTAATAACTTTCAGGAAATGAAATACAGTATTGGCAACACAGGTAGCATTCACATGCAACTAGGATAAGTTAGTTTCTAGGTAGGCTTGTTGTGATCTCATTTAAAGCATGAACAAGAACAGTAGCAAACCAGATGAGATTGCTATAATTAATACAAAATTGATTACATAACACGCTTACTGTACCTTAGTGAAAGAGTCTTCATCTGTTATATCATACACTAAAATAGCTCCATTACTATCTCTATAATAGATAGGGCCTAATGCATGAAATCTCTCCTGTCCTGCTGTATCCTGTGTAAAAAAAGTTAGTATAAGTACAAAGCCTAACATTTACCTCAGAGTAGTAATAAAGAATACTGTATTATTATTATTATTACCATCATCATTGCCTTACAAAACATAAATCTGTTTTTTACATGTACTACATTTAACTTTTTTTTTTACTATAAAAAAAGGTTACATTTATTATTTTTCAAGCAATAAAATACTCCAGCAGATAAGAGTGGGTGAAGAGAGAAATGACTGGAGTTGGTATATAATTAAAGACAAATCAAGATAACTGAGGTTTCTTAGGCTGTGTGCTTTGTTAAAATGAATAATTTCAGCCAGAGCTTTTTAGAAAAATTGTATTAAAATGTGACCCTGTACACTTCCACAATATCCTATTTAAAAATGTTTGAAATTCTCTCATTTTCCATCCTTTAAAATTCCAAGTATATTAAAATGTCTACATAACACAGATAATTACAGTAGTACGTTATGACACTTGAATAATCTTAATAATTGATAATGTATTTAAACATACAGTACTGTAATCTAATGAATATTAAATTAATGTTTAAAGATGAATCCAACTTGATGTGCAAGTATTATAGGCTTATATTATAATAACCCACACAACTGTACAGTACATTAATATTACGGTACTTTTACACTTCAACTGAAACTTAACACTTCTCAACATTTACTGATGTCTGGTGAGTGAGAAAGATTAAAAGTATCGCAAGACTATCTACTGTATCTATACTATTCATCTAAGTATTGTTTTATCATCATAGAAAATACCTGGTTTAACACAAAATATTATTGAAATTATGTTTAAAAATAAACATATTTTCCCTTTAAATTGTTTTTATTACTAAGTGTGATGGTCAAATTTTGTTTACACCAACGAACCAGTTTTTTTTAAACTGATATTTTAAACATTAAAAAAACAGTGATATTTCAATAATATTTACTATTTTGAAAAAAAAAACAATACAAAATTATTAATTTAATTTTTACATTGTAAAAAAAAGGATTGTCTTGACTGTTTACTGCCATTAGGAAGTATACTATTCTAAGGATAAATGTGGTTGTGAGCAAATTATTGGCATACTGTTAGTGTTAATTCAATTTCTGAGAATATGTTCAGTACTCCATGTAAAATCAATATTGACATAAACTGTGACATTAATGGTTAAAGTAATTTAATTATTAACTCAATTCAATTTTCAATTCAATTCAATTGCAATGAGAATCTTTAAAAATCAAAATCAATATTGACATAAACTGTGACATTATTTTATTTTATTTTATTTTATTCAGTCAAAACCAACAGCGATAAATACCGCCAATAACAGGTTTGAAACATAAAACAATACAACATCAAAAACGGTTAACAATAAAATACAGATAATATATATATATATATATATATATATATATATATATATATATATATATAACATAGATCGGCATTATGGTTAAAGTAATTTAATTATTAACTTAATTCAATTTTCAATTCAATTCAATTGCAATGAGAATCTTTAAAAGTCATGCATCAATCAATTAATGAACAATATTAGGTTTGATCAATCATATAATAATATTTTGTTTAAATATTGTGAAGTCTGTAAAAAATTCTTAATAACTTTAACAGTTGCTATTTCATTAATATGATTTATCATTGCTATATTGACAAGACTCGTTTTACCATTCAAAGAAGATGGGGTGCAAATATCTACTTCATATAGTCCTTCTAAACATGGAGGTATATACCTCCATGTTCTAACTAAGTACCTGGCCATGTTTAGAATAGTACTTCACCCTGCACCAACCCTTAGAATGTGTTTACAATGAAAACCAACAGGCCATAGTAGACTTTTCCCAAATGGCACAATAGTAGCCAATGAGCTTTTGATATTTAAATCCCTCGTATTATAAATGTATGCTATTTAAATGAAAATTTGTATCCACAATATATAGAACTGCACTTCCTGTTGATCATATCCTGACTGTAATTGATGTATAAAATGGTATCTTAGTCATCATGCAATGCCGTTAGATACTGTAAACAGTGTTAGGGTCAGTAAGCAAGTGTAGGTGGGTGTTCTCATTGGGCTGCTTACTTTCTTGTGATTATTTTTAAATTACTTAATACAGTAATTAGAATATGTGATACAAAACAGGTACAGCATTCAGGTAATCTAGTATGAAATGTTAACTAAAGTATGTTACAGTACATGTATTATCTTGTTTCAATAAACTATAAATAAAGAATAAATATGGCTGTACTGTAGAAGTATATTGGTCACATGTCACATCAGTCTAAATTTGTACAGTACAGTACTAATGTAACTACTCCAACCCCCCCCCCCCCTATTTCCGTTTTGGCATACCAATAGTCTAGATAGTAAGTTTGTAGTAGCTCTATTCCTGTATTATTAACTTTTTGCTCACTTACCCATACTGCCAGATTAACTCGTTTACCACCAATGTTTAACTTTTTATTTAGGAAAGACGCCTGAAAAATATTAATTTTAAAAACTTGCATTTTTAGGTACAGTAGTATTCGATATGCTAGTGCCTATCGGCACGGTAAACCGCGATGTAATTTACTATTTTCTATCAGCACTGTTGAATGACCATCTAATGTAGTCTGCTATGCGCAAAAAGTCACATGGTCAACTTTGCTGATAGAAAAAAATGAATTGGACGAGGACAAAATTAATTTGACCATGTATGTATGTGGTCAACCAAGTCAATGGCAATTCAATTCATCTTTTAGTGGTCTAATTTATATAAAAATATTAAGAATAAAAAATCTGTTTATAAATTGCATTTTAAAATACATGAACAATGTTTAAAACAAAAAAAGACGGACAATATTTAAAACTTATAAAATAGATCCTGGTGTTCTTTCCAGGAGAGGCAAATTAATATTTTAAAACATGTTCATAAGTAGCAAATGATTGAGGAATGAAATACTTGTTACACCGTTTAGTACGACTATACGAGGTTGACGTATACAAATATTATTACTATCTTATCTAGGCTAGGCCTATATGGCAGGAAAAGTATATTCCAAAGAGGCTGGTCGATCTGGGAGAGAATGTAGGCTCTACAATACTCAGTTCAGATTTATTTAGGTCTATAGGCTAGTAGTAGTAGTTAATATTAGGGCCTAGGCCTAGGCCCTACCTACCTAGGCCAGCCGCCAGCGCCTAACATACAAATTACAGTACAGACAGTATTTTAGTGTATAATTTGAATAGATTTGAAATACTATTTAAGTGTAAAATTACTTTACTTTTAATAGATTAGTTTCATTTCCTATAGGCCTACGTATCATTATTAATTAACAAGTCAGAATAATATGGAAATATGCAAGAACAAACCTGTAACGTTGAAAGGTGTTTGTCATTGAATTTATTTTCAACGTATCTCAAAACCAGTGAGGTTTTCCCAACACAACCTTCACCGAGTAAAACAACTTTAAAATTGTGGCCCCTGCCTGCTCCAGAATTTGTTGCAGCCATGGCACTAACTGTTCACTGGATAAAAGGATAAAAACAGTCCTACTGACTTAAGTCAGTCTACAAGAATTCCCACAGAATTAACCTCAATAAAAATAGAAATATTGTTACTATTGTGTGAAACCAAAACTCTCTTTTTCATCAGCAGAACATGGCTGACATCTACGATTTCGTGACGTCATGAGTCATATGAGGGCTCCCTTTAATTTTTAGTAAATTATAAAAAGTGTGGGCTGGGCTGCGATGGGGTAGGGGGAGGGGGGTGGGTGAGAAAATGTATTTTTGTCTTAATTTAATTTTACTTCATTTACTTTCCAAGATCCCTTTACACCAACTCATCTAGAATATACATTTTACCGTCAGAAAATTATGAAATATCAATCCAATTAATGTTAATGATGATATGATGCCGCGTGATCGACTGTGACTCAACAGCATACAACGTGATAAGTCATCACCCTCTTTTAGAATGGTACAGTCTATGAAAACAACAACAACACACGGATTTCTGGATTGGAAAAACAGCCGTGTCGATTTTTGACAAAATGTCGAAGAAAAATTCAAGTAAAAAAGTACCTTCTAATTCAAGTCCACGATCTCATCCTAAATTAGATTTAAATAAGGTAAGTGTGGTAATTCATTTGTTATATTAAATATGATTTTGATAAGTATTATTGCAATTTTGATTGTCGAGTAAACTATGACTAGCCTAGCCCTACTAGGCCTAGCCCTAGGCCTAGCAGGGTAGGGGAGATCCGGCCTAGGTAGGACTATTAGTAAGGTCTGGCTAGCTAACTAGCCTAGTTAGGCTAGCTAGCTAGGCCTTCTAGACTAGGCTAGTAGGCCAAATAATGTTTTTAAAATGGCTAGCAGGTAGGCTAGATCTCGCCTCTCGTTGGTGCGGCTAGCCTCACTCAAATGCAGGCTAAGTATATACAGGAACCTACTACTGTACTAGTTAGTAGGAATGTCATGCTGCACCTTATTATGAACAACTTTTATCACAACACAACCGAACCGCAATAATTTGTATATATTTTTAAATTTTATTTATAATTTTAATTTTGTATGTAATTTATGCAACGACAGATTGTTTTTGAACGAGGAAGTGTATTTATCCACACTACACAAGGTGCTGAAAAGGATGATGTTTTATTAGGAGGAAAAGTTCAACTTATATCAAGAGTAAGCATAATTCAACAACTTGATGAAGAAGGATGAATGTTGATATAATGTTTGCGGTATACCACGTATATTAGTTACTGAAAAGAACTGTGGAGCTAAAGTTTGTGGTACATCACGTATCTTGGTTCTGAAAAGAACTGTTGAGTCAACTCAACAATTCTTTTTAGAACTAATATATGTGGTGTATCGCAAACTTTATATCAACATTTGATTTCGCCATGCAAACCTTCAAACAAGAATGAATATGACATTGATGATAATGATGATAATATCTAAATTAAATGACCTGATTCTGGAGAATGACTAGAAGTATTAGAATGGAATGAGGGCCATAAAAAGGGTGAAAAGACAAAAGACGGCAATTGTGCAATGTGTAATTGAAATATATATTATATATGCTGCCATGGATGGTGAATGCAAATAATGTATGAACATACAGTATGTAACGGTGAAATATATGCAAGGATGTATTTAAAGTTTAACTCTATATAGAAACTATTATAAAATATGGTTGATTTCTAATTGCAATAGATTGAAGGTGCATTTGTTGATTGGCATCCTTTATCAGAATGTGACTTTGAAGAGGATCACCCTGAAACTGATTGGACTGTAGTTAATACAGTTGGCTACAAAAAGAACGAAACAGGTAGAGTAGGTGTTTACTCTTTGAGGTAAATATGTCAATGCTTTTTAGTTCACTGTGGCATTTCTGCATATCCAGTATATTTCAATAGCCGATATGTTAACTGGTTGGAGGAAACAAAAATGGTAATGATCGCGATACTTGAAAATGGATGCAGGGAAATTAAGCACTCTCTTCTTGATATGACACTAACTTAGTGGTTTGTAAACTTTGTTTTGAAATACGTTTGTTTTGAAATGAGCAATGTGATCATGAATGACTAGCCCCACTGATTCAGCTATATTTTTATATGTTTAGCCACTTGAAGTTAAAACTCTTTATAATTCTTTAAGGAAAAATAAGGCAGTCACTATCAAAATCAACATGAAGCTTTTTATTCTACAGAAAATGTCTCGGTCCACCAGGCCCGTAAGAAGAATGTTCATGCAATGACTTTTGATCTGCATGATGTGAAGAGTATACGACGATCTAAACCTGAACTTGGCTGGGCTTATTTACTGTTTACACTAAAGGATAATGTTGCAATGCCTGCTTTACATTTTCATGACGGTGGTAGCTCAGAGATGTTGAAAAAGATAGAGAAATATGTGACATTAACAAGGTACATACATTGTTTTTTAGTGATTGTTTTATTTTTATACCAAATTCTTTATTGAAATTTACGCGGTTATTGCAGCTACGTAACCCTTCAAATTCAATTCAAAATAACAATAATTGAATAAATAAGAAATATACAAATAACAATGAGTCTGGGGGAAAAGGGAAGAAGGCAGGATCCCTGAAAGATACAGGATCTTGAGTCGGATAATCAGCCTATTAAACCTACCTACCTTGGTAACCAACCTAACTGAACCTACTGTAACTCTCTAAATAATCTCTTCTTAATTTGTTAGCAGCCATAAACAATACTGTACTCTAGTATAAGCCAACTCCAAAATATACAAATGATTAATGTTGATATACTACATACTGTCTAATTGGTACCATTTGTTGCTTTTATAGATGTCCAACTGACATACGATTATTTACTGTGTTGCCTCACAATTCAGCAGCTTTAACCAGGTCCATTGATGAACTACAAATGTTGAGTGAACATTCAGCAAATTATGTACAGGTAGGCTTGTGAGATTGGTGTTTAGTGTCTAATTGTTGGTGCTATGTGTTAATTTGAATGCCTGAGTGATGAATTACAGCACATACTACGTTAGAATAACACTTATGGCCAATTCACCAGAAAAATATAAATTTTAAAGTATTCCTAATGGTACATAATCTTATTTATTTACAGAACTTTTTTAAAGATTCTTCCACGATAATGGGTGGTTTCTCCAAAGTGACAAATTTTGTCCGAGACACCCTTAGCAGCCAGCCTGCTCAGAAAACACGACCATTTGATGATTATGCTGAGCTTATGCCAGATATGATAGGACTGACTATTGAACCATCCTTAGCAAACCACACAACATATGAAATGATAGCAGAGGTAACTAATTGTCCTGTATTAAAAATGTGATCAATTTGGTTTTATAAATCTTTTCGACTGGATAATGTTTCTTCATGCATTTCAGTGAACTAATAACCAAATAAACTAAATAAACTAATGTCTTTGTTTATAGAGAAAGCTTGGTCCAAGACCTGATGTGAAGAGAGAGGGCATAGTGACCCCAAATGAGTGGGCTGGTCATGTGGATTCAAACGGTAGGATAACAGATGTCGATGCCCTGAAAGAAAGAATATTTAGAGGTGTAAGTAACTAAAAACTACTACTTACGTGTCCTTGTATTTTTTTCCTATATTTCAAGCTAAAAAAACATTTTCACCCATTTCCCAAATCATCATTATTTTGGTACATTCAAAAAGTAAATTATAACCATTGCCATATATTATACTACATATTTTTTTTAATGTACTTTTTCTTTCAGGGTTTGTGTGCTTCAGTAAGAAAAGAAGCTTGGAAATTCTTATTGGGATATTTTGATTGGAATTTAACAACCAAAGAAAAGAAAGCTTTAAGAAAAAAGAAAGAGTATGTATTGTATGACACCATAGTAAATATAGTGTACAATGCTTGTTTCTTTCTTTTAGTTGTTTAGATGATGATTATTTTAATCAAAATATGTTTGTGAATTAAAAAGTTATTTTTATTTTATGCCAGTCATTCATTTGAAGTCGTCATTTTGTTTTACAAGAACCAGTTTGAATAGTTAATAAACAACCTACGAGAAACAACCTGAGAGAAAACTTTAAGAAAACACATGATAACCTAACTGTATGTTACATTAATTCAGTATTACTATTATTTTTATTTTTCAGAGATGAGTATTTTTGTATGAAAGCACAGTGGAAGACTATATCAGAAGATCAAGAAAAGCGTTTCGGAATTTTACGAGAAAGGAGGAATGTTATTGGTAAATTAGTTTAAAATAATACTCTAATCTCCACCCTTTTGAAGTTTCCTTGGAAAATTCTAAAACATAAATAATCAAAACAATTTTGGTTTAGTCTATAAAATGATTGTATTTTGTTTGCAGATAAAGACGTTTTACGTACAGATAGACTGCATCCTTACTACAAAGGAGACAACAATCCTCATCTAGAGATGTTATACGACATTCTAATGACTTACTCCCAGTACAACTTTGATCTAGGTATTGACATAAAAGTTCAAAGTATAACTTTGATAAAAAAAAATAAACACAGGTCAAGTTTTTGTTACTAATTACATAAAGCATTTGTAGTGTTTATGAATTTGTCATATCAAGAACCTAGACTGAAATGTGTGCATATTCAATCAAGCATATAGTTTACATGCTTCAAGTCTTATTCACTTGGCCACATGCATTCTACAACAATCAGTAATTGAACATATTCTATAATGAAACCAATACTAAATTAGTTGGCACTGTTTAATGCTTTTCTTTTTGCAGGATATGTTCAAGGTATGAGTGATATGTTGTCACCAATTCTTGAAATAATGGATGATGAGGTTGATGCATTCTGGTGTTTCTCAGGATTTATGGACCAACCAGGAATGGTGGGCAACTTGTTACATTCGAATTTGTATAATACCATCACCACCATGCATTAATTAATGGGTTACCAGCACCATACATTAATTAATGGGTTACCACCACCATGTATTAATTCAATTTTCCATAAAATTTCGATATTAAAAGCACTGTATCCAACTAACATGACATAGCATGGACTATAATACTACTACAATAAGTATAATCTATCATTACACTGCATCATATAGAAGGTTCTGATGGTGCAAAATATTCCTTTTTGAGTCATGGTAATTTTTATCAGAACTACTACTTTTACCCTTTTCACATCTGCAAAAATTGTTACAACTTGTATCAATTTGTAATAAGGTTTGATCTCCCGATTTATTACACATTTTCATATACATGCATACTCAAACTGGGAAATCGCAGGAGAAAGCATAGTTGTGCTATATTACTATGATTGATTAGTTTAATACCAGGGCAATACATGCTGGACATCTCGGAACAAAAAAAACAGGCTTCTCATCAATTTTTTTTTCCACAAATATTTTCTTCACAATATGCAAACCTGGTTACAACTTGTTACAAGTTATTATTTTTAGATTATTAGTATTCAGAAAGTACTGTAATACATTTTGTTTAAATATCTATATCTTTTTGTGTTTAGATGAGTAACTTTGATTTGGATCAAGCTGGTATGAAGAAACAACTGACACAATTAAATACACTGTTGCAATTCCTAGATCCAGAATTGTTTGTTTACTTAGGTATGTCCTTAATATTTTGTATTGCTTAATAATATGTTGTTAATACCTAACATTTATCCATCTCTCATCCAACTATATCTGAAAGAAATATGTCATACATTATCTGCACTAGTAGGCAATAACACTGTTTCTTTGTTTTTGTTTTTTTTAGAGAAGAAGGAATGCAGTAATATGTATTTTTGTTTCCGTTGGTTGCTTATACGTTTTAAACGAGAGTTCACATTTGAAGATATCAGTTTATACTGGGAGGTATTACCTTTCTTTGTTAAAATGATTTGATCTCTTTTTCTAATAAGAATAAATTGAATATTGATTTTATTTCTATTTTGTTTAATTTTGAATTTTCCATCTAGTAGAAAATTATTCTTGATTGATTAGCATATCAACATTTATTTTACTATTAAATTTGTAAATGTTAATGGGGAGAACAATTTGACTTGAAGGTGCGGACAACTTTTTACTCCCCTAAATGGCGCCTGTTTGTCCACAATGACAGGGGCTGAATAGACCAATACACTGGGGTAATCCCCTACTCTTCCGAAAGACTTACTGGGTTCTTTAAAGTGCACACGAGCTAGATGTGTACACTGGACCTCCAATTTGAAGTCCTTATCGGAGAAGACTTGTTCTACCAACAGAACAATTGTCGAGGAGTGCCTTGAACCTGTGCCGATTGTATAGCTATGGTTTGTCACACCCCTGTCTTAACTACTCGGCCACTTGACTTGACTAAATAAAAAAAAAATGTTTCTATCATCCAACAAAAGTGTGGGATAATTCTATTTCTGCTTTGTAAAGTAATAAAACCTTGGAACATGAATTAATTAACCCATAGAGATATATTTAGATTTTCTACACCCCCTTTCTTTCCTCATATCGGTAATCCTTGGTGGAATAACATGTTTTATGTAGTTACAGTATAACCTTGAAAAAAGCTCATTCAGTAAAAGAGTAGCTAGAGTATATAAAACAAAATGTAATCTCCTTTCACTCTCAGAGAGAATTGAAACAACATAAACAACAGCAGTTTTATCAATGATATAGACATTTGGACATATATAAACAGTAACCAATAAAATAAAATGATAGTGAAAAACGTTTCCCAACCAATGTAATGTAATTGACAGTATGTATTTTTATGTTTTGATTTAGCTAATGTGGACTGGTTTACCTTGCAAGAACTTTCACCTACTTATGTGCTTATCCATCTTAGACACTGAAAAAGACTTAATGATTCAAGACGACTATGGATTTAATGAAATCCTTAAGGTACTATCACTACACATTTAAAATGTGCCTAATGGACCAAGACCATCTGCATAATTGCTTTAATGTTTTTTAAAAGCTCTGCACTTCTTTCTGGTGGTTTGTTTTACCGTTTTTGCTTATTTTATTTGAAAGCCAGCCACAGATACCACAGCATTTTCATTTTTACAGTAATTGCCATTGGATATATTTTATGTATATTATATAGAGTATTTATTGATATGGTTTTTTAGTTCAAATTAATACTGTTAGATCAGAGGTATCAAATTCTAATTTCATACCTCCATGGTTAGATATTGCTATATTTTACCTCCGCCAAGGAGGTATATGTAATCGGTAGCGTGTGTTTGTTTGTTTGTTTGTTGGTTAGCAGCATTACTCAAAAAGTAATTACAAGATCTTTACCAAAATGAATATACAGATAGATATGTGGTCAAGGACCATTCCATTAAATTTTGGGACCATTGTCCCAATTCTGGACCACTTTTTAGTATACTTTTCAGACCTGCTAGTGTTAAAAGATAGGACAGAATTTTTCAAAAGCCGGCGAGCAGTCTTAAAGTAACAAGTATACTGAAATTGCATTTTCTCGAGAATTACTTGTCCAAAAAACTTCATTTTTGTACAAGAGGCAAGAGTTATAATTTGTGATTTGTAATTTTAAAACATAATTTGATTTAATGTGCACATATTTTGATGCGAGTAGTTTAAAAAACCTATTTTCTTTTCAAATTCACTCGTTTGATTTTCGTGTTGCTGTTCTATTGTTAGTCAACTGAAGCTATTGTTAATTGAAAGGCTTGTTACATAACCATTACACCAAACTCGCATACACATGCTTGTAGTGAAATTAGCCTAAATCACAAACAGCATTAAGACACACACAAATATATATATTTTTTTTTTTTAACCGGAGAAATAGAATTTTACAGTAGGCGGAGGTATGCACTCTCGGAGTGGCTTTCTATTTATTACTGTATTGATAATACACAACCAGGGTATCTGTTATTATTAATAGAAGGAAAACACAGGGCATCTAATATTGATCTTGCACAAACATTAAATGCTGTTTTATGAGGTCGTATAAAATGAAAAACAATATTCATTAGTGGTAACTTAAGTACTATCTCCTCAGCTTGTTACCTAGCATTTATTTTTTGCTTGTTTACTTTAGTTAATGAAATATTAAGTTGCTGTTTAAACAGAATGCTCTTGGCACATTTTCTGCATAATTCGATTCCGCTATGATATAAATTAGACTACTGTATCTTGAAATGATATCCTGGTAGCTAATAATAACTCCTTATTCTAGGTAAACATCTTTTTACTTCAAAGTCTTCATTAGAATTCTTTCAAGCTCTGTCTACATTATCAAACTAATTTGACAAAAAAGTGTGCCCAAATATGGTAGTGATATTATTATATATATCATTTTTTTCCAGTAATTTGCCTTTGGATTTAATAATATTTACAATATACGACAATACAAAAAAGTGTCTTTGTGTTGCTGTAACCCCAGAAAAAAACTGGTTTTGCTTTGAAATTAATGTAATTGGTGTAAAAGCAAGCTTAATTAACATTACTTAAAGATTTATTGTCCCCCAAAATCATGAAAAATAAAGATTTTAAAAATCGGACTTTTAATAGGCCATTTTGCAGTTTTAATGAAGTTGTTCACTTCCATAAGAAAAAAAACGGGGGAAAAAATTATTTCACCTATAAAAAGACAAATAAACAGTTACCCAAAAATTCATTGTCTTCCAGACAATTTGACAATTTTTTGCTTTAAATTACATTTTTCTCAGGTAAATAAATTTTTTTCAGACCCAATTTTTTGTGAGAGTGAATAACTATTATGTGACATTAAAATAACATATTCAACAAAAAAATTTAAAAAAAATATTTTTTTAGGGGGACAATATATCTTTAACATTTACCATTCAAATAGAATGAGTACTTCATATGAGCACAAAGGTCAATTTTACCATCCAATTGTTTTATGTTTTTCTATAGCACATCAATGGACTATCAACAAAGATTGATCTGGATGACACTCTCAAGAAGGCTGAGGGCATTTACCTGCAATTGAGTGCCTGTGAGAGTCTTCCACATGCCATCAAAGAGATAATAGAAGTCATCCCAGATACTAATCTACGGGATTCTAACAGTAGTAGTATCGAGATTCTAGATGAAGTATTGTCAGATGATATTGCTGCTGAAACAGCGCCTCCAACGACAACGACATAATCTTACTGGGTGAGTTTCTGTGTATGTCATTTAAGCAGTTTTCAATTGATCAAAATTAATATTAGGAAATGAAAACGAAGACATCAATAAATGTCTATCTAGTCTAGTTTACAAAGATTAGACCGCATTCATTTAAAGGATGTGTACATAGTGGGAGACAACCTACAGTTCAATGAACTAAACTAATATCTATTGTTTCTCTTAACTCATGATATGTTAACATTAATCACGCAAATTGAATGTAAATGTAAATAGCACTTCACTAATGACTTCATGTCTCAGGCATTTACACTGTAAAGGTTTACCCAAGTTTGATCTTAGGAGACATTTTGATTCAGACAAGACATTTTTATTTTTTCCTATATATATATAACAATTAAAATCATAGTAAAAACATTAGATTACTTAAAATTATCTAACCATCTTTATGTATCGTACGTTTAAACTTAGAAAAACTACAATAGAAAATTTCTAATTCACAATTTTCAACAATTTAAATGTATTTAAATCTTCCCCTCCCTCTCATCTTTAATAAAATGGTTCTTTTGAAAGCTATAACTATTTATTTTGATGAATGAACAATGTTTGAAAACCTACCTAGTGTCATATGTGAATAAAGGTGCTAGATTAATTTTAACCTAAAGCCCTATATTTTACACCCTTCATTTTTTACTATTAATGATAACTTATTAGGTACACATTACTTTCACATTCTCTTAATTGTTGTATAATCTGTAATTTAGCTACTCTGTAAATAATTTTAAAAATCTACTTATTTTGAGACATCCAATCGTGTAAATATGTTAAATGGATGCTTTTAACAGACTCACTGTACATTTTTTTTGGTAAATCTTGAATGATTCATTGTATAACATCTGTATTATTTAAAAAAACCTTTCACAGAAAGATTTATTAGTTATCCGCATTCAGCGGATAACTCCTTGTAATTGTATGAAATCATCTTTTTTTTTTTTTTTTTTTTATTATTCTTTCTTTGTGTCAATTTTGTGTGTCGCGTATCTCTAAAACGTGCTAACATAACATTTTATAACTTTGTCTACATGTGGGCATTTACGTGAAATAGTGCACCTCCTATTGTGAATGACGTTAGATTTGCGCAACATGATTTACGCGCGATTTAACGATTTTCTCATATTTAACATAGGTCAAAAACCAAATAACATTTTAAATTGAAACTTTGAAAAAGAAGATGATGAGTTGTAGATATCGTATCATGCATCAATATGGCTAACCGGACATTGTGACGTCATCGTATGGCCATGCGAATATAAAATATAGGATTTTTGTATCTTTCGTTATAGTGCATCACATTTAATAGAGCGCATCTCCACTTATCCGTTTTCCATTTTAACCCAGATTTTGATATTTTCTAGGTCAATCAACTATCTTTCGCATGAGTTAAAAATATTTCAATTTTTATGACGTCACCATGTCTAAAAATGTAAATAAAATGGGTCAATTATTTTCATTTTTACAGTAAATTTCAATCTGTTATAGCTCGTCAGAATAAAAAGTGATAATCATGATTAAAACGTTTTCTGGAAGCTATTGGATTATAGATACGAATTCATGTAAACATTTTGCCAATCGGATGTTGTGACGTCATCATATGGCCAGATGAATAAAAAAAGTCGTATTTCATATTTTGCATCATAGTTCATCACGTTTAAAAGAGCGCGCATCAATATTTTACGTATCCAAATTTCTTCTACACGTTAATATGTTGTTGCTGAGACAATATCCTTCCGAAATTACTATTTTAGTGTTTCATTTTGATGCCGTCGCCATGGTAAAAATAGGAATAAATGGCGGCTCCCGTAATTTCACCTATTCTACACTGTATGTAATATGTATACAGATTATACCGTTTGCACTGTATATACTATATGACACAAAATTGACAGAATTCAGCACTAACAAATTGAACATATCATATTGTTCAGTTCAGTTCATAATGCTATAATCTTTTTCTGTGTGCTATAATTCCAACGTATGACGTGCACGTGGCGTTTGTCGTGCGGATAACTAACTCGTCAAAGTGACGAGTTCAAATCTAGTCTATTATTGATACGATGCTATACCAGATGGTAAAGTTGCAAACTTTCAATAAGAGTCAATTTACGGTAACTGCTACATTATGATGTTATTGCACTTCCTGATGTTTATAGCATTTATCATTGAACTTCTTACATTACATGGTTTTAAAAGCATTAACAATGTGTAGGAGAGTGTCTTGATAACATTATAAACTTAATGCTTCCTGCTATGAATACTTTATTATGTTTTACTCTTACATTATTTAAAGAATCACTTAAAGCATTAAAGATGCATTGTACCCCCAAACCATGAACAATTAAGATTAATTAATTCAGACTTTGAATAGGTTATTTTGTAGTTTTCATAAAGTTAATCCCTTCCATGAAAAAAAAATTACCATGTTTTCTCATATAAAATGACAAAATAAATGGTCAAATTTAACCAAAATCCCATTGGCTTTTTTGCTTTAAATTACAGTTTTTTTTAGATAAATAATTGTTTTCAAATCCAATTTTCTGTTCATAAAAGTGGATAATTATTATGTGACATTAAGAAGGCATATTCAACAAGAAGAATTAACAAAAAATATAGGGGGACAATATATCTTTGATATGAATGGGTAAAATATAACTCTTTTTTTATGCATTGTGTTTCAGCACCATTAAGGAAACTGGATTAGTTCCTGCTTTTTAAATGAACCAGTAAAAACTGTTCTGTTATTGAAGTGAGCAAAAACATGTTGTGTTTTATGAATCCGCCTTCCTTAAGAAGAGCTGAACTTATAGGAACAACATTGTTTGATGTCAAAATGAAACATAAAGGTATCTTCAATTGCGGAAGGTAATTTATCTCATACAGACATGAAGCTGAAACAACCAGCTAACCCATTAAAAAATTTAGCATTGTTTGCCATCATCTCTGAAAAATACCGCTTGCCAGCATTTTACAGTCGGTAAATAATTTTGCCTAGGGATGCAGAATGAAATATGATGAGTATGATGATTCTGTTTCAACAGCATAAAGAAGCTATTGTTTGAGGTAGTGAAGTTAAATTGCCTGTATCAGTCATTTTATGCAAAGTCTACTTTAATGTAAATAGTACAATAAATCTTAAGCACCCACACATATATGTGAATAAACAACAGTGTGTTTTTTTTCATTATTATTCTTCAAAGAGGGAAATTCAGATCAATTAATTGCTTTTTTAACAACAAAATAAGAAAAGTGACTCACACACCCCCAATAAATAATTTAACGAATCCACATTTTTTCTGCAGATACAGTAATTTGTTGGTGCATTTTAAAGAAATATTACAGTATAGCTTTTTTTTAAATCACCCCTACTGCGATACAAATGTTCTTAGGCATAAATGTTTGAAATTGAATAGCCTATTTGTACACTTTATTGATTTATGGTTTAAAACAGTGTAATGCTGCGATTTAAATAAATAATACATTTGTATTATACACAAAAAGGTAGTATTTATTATTATTTATTATCATATTAAGTGATGAACACTTAAATTGTTGAATAATAAGATCAAGTATTTCACAAAAGATTGATTCCAATCATTAACCGATTACATATTTCAGTTTTATGAATGTTATTATCACATGTGATGTTCTTATAATCGTGTAAGATTTAACACATAATTAAACAGTTCTAGAACACAGAAGATATAACATATTATAATTGGTCTGGATTTTACTTATTTTAAGCATATTTAACTTAAACATTGATTAGAAAATTAGAATTAATTCAAAGATTATTAAAATGATTTAGTTATTTAATATTTTATTTACCCACCTATAGAATTTTTCCTGGCTCAGATTTTTTTAGTTTTTTTAAAATTTCAAATTTTGATATTTTACGCGCTATTGAAATGGGTCATTTGTGATCTTTGATTACAAAGAATGCCAAAAACGGTCAAAAGCTAATTCCACTTGAGACCTTAAAACAATATAAAGCTCTGTCTTATCTACACTATCAAACTTTGTGACAAAAAAAATGTGATGTGCCCATATATGGACATGATGATGTCATATCACTACCATATTTGGTCATATCACTACCATATTTGGGCACATCACACTTTTTTTTGTCAAACTAGTTTGATATTGTAGATAGAGCTTGAAGGATAGCATTGCAAAATCTAGTATGATAACCAGAGAAGTGTGACATTAAAATTAATAATTTCACTCTTTCCTGGTGTATCAGCTGAATCAAAACAAATTATAATTTATCGTACTGCAATATACATTGTGATTCATGCATCTGCTTCAATCTTCTTTTGTAGATATTAAAATTATTGAAATAAATTTATATAATTTCATGTATTAATAATATAATAATGTAAATAATTATAATTTTTTATTTTCATTGTTTGTTTAATTACTTATTTGTTATTACGTATGATATGCAATAAACACATGTTTAACCTCCATACGCCATTGGTTGATTATTTAGGGTAAAATTGTATTAAACAGTTTGAAAATGTATCCGATAAAAATAAGATATTACTCGAACTTCCCTGAATATTATACCCGATAATTTGTTTTTTTTTGTATTTTGCTTTGATTTGACTTTATTTAGCTATCAGTTACACATACATAAACAAACGATACAGATTAAAAGACAAAAATACTTATAGCAAAAGTATGATAGCAAGAATTAGCCCAAAAAGTTTCAAAGTTTACTCATTGGGATTCTGAAATCAATAAATTGCACACAAAAACTCATACAAATTCAAACGGACTTTAAACATTAACATTCAAAGCGCTAATTTAAAAACGAGTTTAAAATTTAGGAAATATGCTATAAAAAAAACTATAATACAGAATATTACAAATTGTATTATTTATTTATTTATTTGCTTCAATATATATATATATATTAAATGTGATGTGCCCATGGACATGATGATGTCATATCACTACAATATTTGGTCATATCACTACCATTTTTGGTCATATCACTACCATTTTTGGTCATAGTACTACATACCATATTTGGTCATATCACTACAATTTTTGGTCATATCACTACCATATTTGGTCATATCACTGCCATTTTTGGTAGTGAAATATTATGCAACAAAACGAACTATAATAAAGAATATTACTAATTGTATTATTTATTTTTTGCTTCAAACATTGGTGAATTTGTGAGATTGAGAACTGCTCGTATTGCCAAGATTTTTCCGTTGTTTTTTAACTTCGTTTCCTTTTATAATATCTGATTACAAATAATGAGTTTATCGATTTTTCAACGATTTTGTTTCATCATAACATAATCTAGTAAAATGCAATTATAACAAACGTTTTACAACATTATCGTTATTCATAATTAATACTGTACAAGTCAAAACTGGTCATATTGAGCCGAATTAATTAGACCAAAATGGAAACAGTATTCAAAATTGGAAATAAATCCTAATACATTTGTAATCACATTATTGATATACTTTTTTTTCATATCTTTTCAGTGAAACGTTTATCACATTATACAATTTAGAAATATTAAGTTAGCCTACTAAATAATGATTTTAGCGATATTTTTTAGCATATAATATATAAAATGTTTATCATAGGATAAACTAATTACATGAAATAAGTTAAAGAGTTATGGTCCATGTTTGTTTGTACAATTTAACAACGTATATCATCGTCATCATTATTCTTTTCACAATTATAAGAATCATCTGTCTTTTCTTTCTCGTCATTATCATCGTCATGATTATCAGTTTCACAAAGCATCATCTGTCTTCTTTCTCGTCACTATCATCGTCATCCTTTTCAAAATTATAAGCATCATATGCCTTTTCTTACTCGTCACTATCATCGTCATCATTTTAACAATTATAAGCATCATCTGTGTTTTCTTACTCGTCACTATCAGCGTCATCGTCATTATCATCTTTTCACAATAAGCATCATCTGTCTTTTCTTACTCGTCACTATCAGCGTCATCGTCATTATCATCTTTTCACAATAAGCATCATCTGTCTTTTCTTACTCGTCACTATCAGCTTCATTATCATCTTTTCACAATAAGCATCATCTGTATTTTCTTACTCGTCACTATCAGCGTCATCGTCGTTATCATCTTTTCACAATAAGCATCATCTGTCTTTTCTTACTCGTCACTATCAGCGTCATCGTCATTATCATCTTTTCACAATAAGCATCATCTGTCTTTTCTTTTTCTTTCAAAATCATCTCCATCATGTTAATTTTTGTCAAGGTCAAACAACGTCATGATATAAGTCGCCTTAACGATAAATGTTGTAGCAATTTCTCTTTTGTCATACTCTATTGAGAGTATATCTACCGTTGTGCAATTCACATTCATTATAGGCAGGATATGTTTTTAAACCTAAATTTATTAATGTATTTCTTTTGTAAATCATTTGTAAAAATAACTCACTGGCCTTCAAACACAGGAGCAATGTACTACAGTACAGAAGCGATTAATTTGATGTAGTCTAGTTTAAGTTCAAATAAAAATTTTGAAAAGATATGTTTATGTTTTCCCGAGGTATTCTTACGGTCTCAAACTGTCTGTACTTTCCTGATTCGCACTGAAAACTCCCTATTAATCTAGGAGTGTCCAAACAAGAGGTTCTAGTATAACAGTTAATTTCTAAAAAGAGACTTGGCTTGATAAATTTCAAAGCGGACTTAAAACTTTGCCAATTAATAACACCTATACCACTCTACACAAAATGACAGTGGGTAACATAATAAAAACCATACATTTTAATTGTGATTTCCTACACTAATAAAAAGAACCGGTTTAATTTCTAACTCTTATGTATGCGAGGAAAATGCTTATATTCCTCTAAGAATAAACAAATCGATATTTTGGAAAGACACAGACAGATAATAAAACAATTGACTACATTAATATCGATTTTAATATTTGGCAATCGTACGTAAAATCCATTAAAATAACAAAGTTGATTTTTTAATTTTACCTGTACGTCAATTAAATTGAAAACAAATTGAGCTTTAGCGTAGGTAGGCCATTCGTGGAATGTTGTTCTTGTGTTTTGTAAACCATTCTGACTAAAAGTCACGTACAATTGATATAAACAGGTCTAGGAAATAACATATGTTTATCGATCGAGTATTGAGTCTATTGTAGTATTTCGTACACAAATTATTCAATAAATGATAAGTTTGCGAATAATCTAATTAAACTTACAGATGCATTTACAGATTCATTTATTGTCCAATATAAATGGAAATTACAGTGCTCATAAATTATCTTGGCTTGCCTAAAATAAATATAAGGGGAAAAAAAGAACTATCTAAATAAATCTTTGTTATAGGCCTAATGTCATCCTACCACTTCTAACGATAACGGAGCCGATAATGTCGTTATGAGATGATGATTGGTGTCTTTCAATATAGCATGGAACACATCGGTAAGACGTTCGCTGTAGAAAGAGTCAAGCGTTTGCACAGACGAACCAATTACGTTCCCCACTCTACACAGCACATTTTCAATTCGGTCTTTATCCCCTTTACTGATGATATTTCCTGCCCAGCCCCAACTTGATGTGGGACACTTAATTCCTTATTATTTTCAATGGGAATGTGTCCCCTATACGATGTTTTTTTTTCTTATTATGCACCTCCTTATGATAAATTAGAAAATAATGACTATAACGATAATTAACATTTCGGACATCATCTTATTCTTTTAATAATTGGATATGATTAGACACTTGTGATCTGCATTAGTATACTATTTCGATGTTTGATCACCTTTAGTCGCTTTGTAGGTCTACGTGTCTAGCTTTTGGTAAAGCATGATTAGTTTTGTTTACCGTTCTAATAAACCAGGCACTAAATCAACCATTTGTAGTATGCACGTATGATAAATACATAGAGATAAACACTTTATATCAATAAACAAGTTATATCGATATTTATTAATATTTTTGAAGGCAATAGTTCATCTTTTAAAAGAATATATGAATTATAGGCTACATTTTCTACTATGTTAGTGAAGGCCTATACGTATTTGCTATTGTCCCCCTTGAATAAATAAATTTATATCTCTGATCATTATATCAAAGAAAAGAAATAAAAATATATATATTTTGTTTACATAAAACCAAACAAGTAGGCCTACCATTACCGTATAGGCTATTATTATTAGTGTTTTAATTATGCGTTTGTTCTAATAATCGTTCGTATCGTAGCCAATATCATGCTCAACAATTTGATTACGTTTAGACCTACATTTTTGTATTACAGACTCATTTTAGTTTTTAAACAGTATTCATTAATTGATATCCGTTCTGATAAACTGTGCTGCATAATTGGCATTGTAATAATATAACGATAGTATTATTATAACTGACCTTATTTTTAAATACTGAAGTTCAATGCCTACAGATAATCTTTATCGATTCTATATCAAACAATCATTTTCATTCACGACACAAAAACAATCTATACAAATATCAGTAACACGAGAACTTTCCAAATAATAATAATCATTTATATTTCTGTGTACCAAGAGAGATGCAATAACGCCAACGTTATTCCCTCCCTTTTTACCTTTCCTTTGTTAAGTCAATAGTTATTTTATTATCATTATATCATTCCGCAGTTTCATCATGGACCATAAAGAAGATCATCGTGTCATCACATAGGCCAAAAGAGTACAATCTTCTGATCACTTCTCTCATCTGCATTTGAGAATGGAGAAATATGATTTTCTCCATGAATTTGAACACACCATCCATGCAAAGATCTTTCAACGCAACCGACCACTATTTTTTCGAATTTATTTATTATTTATTACTGGTTGACCTCAAAGACTGGTCTCCCTGAGCCGCCCAGTTACGATCAGTGGCTGTGAGTGACAGTGGCTTTGTACATGTGTTACACTGGAGTAACCCCATACTCGTCTCGAAAGTTTCATGAGCTACTGTGTAGATGTGTACACTATACGGTTTTATATTCGTTATCCGAGAAGCCCATTTGTATGTACTGTTTTTATTGACTTTTAATATTGTCTCTGAATATTGGATCAGAAATTAATCAAACATCCTGGAAAAAAATTAATAATGCATTATGCTACGGTTTTTGTCTGTGGTGAAGCCCTGTAGTAATTAATATTATACAAGTGTATCGTCTAACGGTTTATTTGCAGTCAGTTATGAATTTCTGAGAAGAACAGATATTGATGTTAGTTAATGCAAGCCAACAATACGCTATTCCAGTTATTGTCAATATAAAATGCTGCCAGGGATGGTAAAAGGGATGTAAGACATATTGTTTTTGCAGCAAAAGTACAATGTGACATTGTACTTTTGCTGCAAAAACAATACTGTCGTTATTAATTATAGTTTCATGGTAGGTTATGACTATATTGAGTAACGAATATCAATCATGATAACATAATTTATGTTATACAGAATACATTTCAGCGCTTATTTGTTTATGAATGTCAACAGGTGGGCCTATACTGCAGCTATAAACCTGGGGAACCCCCTCTACAAAAACAGAGTAAATACCAGCCAGGTTGGAATTAATTGTTCCTAAGTCTGGAAGGAAACGTTATATATATACAGTAACTTCCAAGTTAAAATGACTTTTCCACTTAATCAATAAAATGCATTATTTATCTTGTTTATACAGTAATATGATATTATTATTTGCTGGTATATATTTCTATGAAAATGTTATAATATTTGTATGAAACACAATGAAAGACGATTGAAATATCCAGATGTCGAATGAGGGTAATTCCCTTATCAATTAGTATAGGCATAATTATAAAAACAATTATGGATTACAGTACTGTTTATGTATATTTGGACATATCGTATGCTTGTTTTACCGTTACTATTGACAATATGTTCGAGCCTAATATTCTTATACCTGTCCTTTTTTTGTTTGTTCTTCACTTTTATATCTTAATCTGCCTCAATATTTTCATTCTTTAACCGTTTTGGTAGTCCGCGCGCGTATTTATACAAAGTGAAAGAAGAGTGACAACCCGTTAGTTTATACATTTTTTTCAATTCATTTTGTTTTTACAGTTGAATGTATGTGTAGGGCCTATGTGTATAATATGTATTTGGGTTGGTTTGGTGTAAATTAATTGAGTTTCAATAAATTAGAAACATTCATCATTTCTAAACTGTGTTCCTATCCACTTAGTCACTGATAGAAACGTTGATGTTCCATTTACTGCACAACGATCGAAATTTGGCCTATTTTAAAATGTGAACCGTCGTTTAATGATAACAAAAATCAATTCTAATAACCCATTGTGATTTTTTTTAAATGTGAATATGAAGATGTAAACTAATCTGTTAGAGTAGAATGAATGGTACTCCATCGATTATAGTACTGAACATAAGCAGGCATCTCTTGCTTTATTATCAGTTCTTGTTGATGCAGAGAAAAGAATGACGCGGCATCTATATCTTACCGTCCGTAAAGATTATTAGAACGTTTAGTATACTAATTTTGTGACGGAAAAAGTAGTCACCAGCCCTCATTTTCAGTCAGGCACCCTCTGCACTGGATAAGTCAAGTTGGTAGGGTATTTATTCGATTGCGATTCCTATTCGATTTTGTAGTATTAATCATATAATCCGGTACCTGTACAGAAGGAGGAACCTCACGTGAATAGTTACAAAATCCATACAGCTCATAAATAACCTTATAATAAACAAGGTTAATAATAATTTGATATAATAAAGTTCATTTTTAACAAAGCGTCTTTAGTTAATCCGATAATGTTTATACCTCCATGATCCAATTGGTCTATAATTGGTAACGTAATTCCCTGGGCTGACCTAATCTTACTAACGCAGATGGTTTTCCTGGCTTAGCCTACATTTTAAATGAAATGACTTGGCATCGTCTAAATTTAGATCTTTCCAGGATTTTAGGTTTATAAGAAAAGTTGACTTTTCTTAAAATTTCTGAGGATGACCCATTTGAAAATCGCACAAGTTGGTAAGCGGCCTTCGTCATATTATAGCTAATGTGATGTCAAGTTAAGTCACTAAACGATTAGTGTTATTAGGCCTATTATGAAAAATTTAAATATAATAAGTTGGGAATTTTGAAAAAAACAACCAACTAAATAGTCTATCCGAATATCAACTGATTATTGACAGTAGGCCCACAATTATTTGGTTTACTGTTAAACGGTTAATTCCTTTTAAAGCCGCCCTTCTCCACACATATCACTTATTAACGCGTAACTTCTGACTAAAATTGGCGTGTCGTGCGATAAGTACGGTATATCGCCTAAATGTCATAGATGCATTAAATCCAAACGTTTGGTTGACAAATTTGTTGATGTTGATGCTCTCCGTTTTGTTATTTTGAAATGCATATTGGTGTTTCTAGATAATTAATATAAATGCATGACGTCAGAGTTCTCATTTGGATTGTAATAACAATAAGAGAGTTTTATACAATTAATATATATCGCATATTAATTAAATGTGACGTCATTATTTTGCCTTTTCACCTTTGACAGATTTTTCTTAACCATTGTCGGATAAGTTATAGACTTCTCGCTAAGAACAGAATGAATACTTTTAAAGGCGTCGGAATAAAACACAAATTAAACGAATCTGCAGACACTATTGATTTGTTGAAACAGCTACTTGTTAAACAAAGCGTGTTTGATATTATTAATTATAATACAATATAAATCACGATGTATTGTTTACTTATAGATCTTAACAAAAGTGCGTCAAATATTTAGTTTCGCTGTAAATGAAACAAACATTATTTTCCTGAAAGTTCGTATAAAAACTTCTAGGAATCTATATCACATCACACACGGTGTGTAGAATTAATATAAACACCACGATTTTCGAAGAACCATTTTGAAATGAAATATTTGCGTCTTTAATTAACGGATATATATATATAGAATGAAACCCATGAGCATTTAAAAAGAGACATATCTATATTAGATCCTGATCATTCCAAATACTCCAAATGTCCTTAGAGTCCCATCCATTTTTGCCACCAGTTCACCAAATTATCACTTATTTTATTTTTAAATGAGCATTGACGATATTACAATGTATGATATCCAGTTGGTATTAGCCTTTAGGCCTATGCATGACGTCATGTAAGCTTGTCTTAGTCCAAATATAGAATGAAACTAAAATAATAGTAATTGTTTATATTAATCAAAATTTTAATTTTTGCAATAATAATATTATTTGTATCGCTGTATAAAACGACTATGTAATGTAAATAATATAGATTTTTAGAGGCCATTATTATTAACACAGCCGAAAAGTCTTGAGTCTGATGAGAGTATCGTTTGTGTGTGTGCAAGGCAGTGCATAATAATAAATGTATATAATCTATATAATCTATAGTATTGGTAGTGGTCTTCGTACACACTTGCGGCATCCTAGTCACATAATATTTTACTATGGTTGGATTTTTCCTGTAAAAATGACCGCGTTACCAATACTGAATATTTAATCGAGACGTAGTTGAAAAAGTAGATATACTTATTGATAGGGTCGTGGGGACCATTGAATAATTCATGAAAAAACAAAAATGTAACTTTAAAAAATATTGTATACCCCTTTCAACCATTTATTGTGGTTCAAATATGATTGACGAGGGCTTTTTGACTTACTTCATTTACGTGTTTGTATCCAAAATTCGTCCAATGTCTTTTATCTTTATATAACTGGTTAAAACGAGGCAATCGAATTTTCAACTGACAACAATTATTTTTACAAACATATCATGTAAACTACTTGTATTAGCGTGGGATAAGATTGATCGATGTTTCCATATTATTGGAATTATATCTCCCTATGGCAATTCTCTGATCGATAACGATGACGTCACGTCAAAGACAAGAACATTAACAAACGTACACACGTAAACATACTCTATGATTTTCATGACGTAACGTTTATCTGAATAATCAATCAATATCATCATTATTATCATCATCATTACAATTAATCGTCAACATCTTCATAAACCTCGTCACCATTTCTCATCATTGTCATTCACTCTTGGATGTTAAACAGAATCATCACACCGTTATTGTGATGATAATCATCTTTTTTTTTAGATCATCATATTGATTGTTTCATACATCAGTATAGTTAGACCTATTACGGTACATTATGTTTATGTTAATAATAATACCTGCAAAACATTCTTAAAAGGTATTGTTCATCAAATAGAGTAGTTTGTATAGAATATTTTATACAACATTTGTTTTTCTTTCTGTTTTTAAACTTTGATGTAAACCCTATACCTTAGTTCAATATCAAGATTAAATTAATTGGAAACGTGACAGGGATATTAGACATTAACGGTATTGATGTTAACATTAACTTAATCCAATCCAATCCAATCAAGGTTCGTCTTTATAATACCGACAATGAAGACACATTATTGGAATGGATTGTATACACACTTATCTATATTGAAATAAACATTTTGAACGCTTCGATTACGGTATGTCTTTTTTGTTACTATTTTGATTTTAATGCTTATGAAAAACAACATTTTGTAGCATTTTTGTAAGGGTAAAAGTGATTTGCCTAATTAATTAATTATTGGAGTGATAAGTTAAATCCCTTGCCTTAACATTCAAATAGCATACTTTATAATAGCCACCCACCTCTTTTGGTAATGGTTTTTTACCAAACACATTAGCCTATATCATTAATATGTAATTATACTTCATTTGTATTTTAGGCTATCCTTATTAAGGTCAGCATACTTTGCTTGGTAAACGCATGACATACCCTGAATTGAAATATCAGTCTGCCGTGGAGTGTTCACAATCGGAATGTTGTAAAAAACACGTATACATCATATCACTATCTTGTAAAACACCATCACTCATGTATACATGCATGTTGTTCGCCTCATCGGCGACAGTACCGGTTGATGTAACAAGAAACATTCACATTTATTTATACACATTGGTATCCGGCCGACTATAAAAAAGCAAGGTCCTAGCAAGTGATATTAATAGGAATTAGGAATACAGTAAAATATTGGTGCAACAATAAACCAGTTTTGAAAACAGTGCACAAAAATAAACGATTGTATTTAAATAAAAACATTATGATTATTTCACTTATATTTATTTCATAAATCATGAGGTTGGCTTGACCCTTGTGAACTGGCTCGACTGACGTCATTACCTATATTTCATTATTGTATAGTTAATATTCATTATTGTATATTCTAATATTAATTAACTACTTCTCCATGAGGACGTCTTTTCATCATGATGTGCATTGATATTGAAGTCATTTAATATCAAACCCATTAGTATTCATAACTAGTTGTAGTGACAGGCGGTTTAATTAACAATCACTCATGACGGTCGCCTCAAGCGCTTCAGACGCCCATATTGCAATATGCATAAAGTACCAAAAGTTACAATATCCGTACGTAAAAAAACGAAAGTTTAGTTCTGTATTTATTTTCCACTCGCAGTTATCGAACAAAACAACACACAGTCAATTTGTTTTTTATATCAATTTATTCGCTATAAATTAATTGTAAAGCACTGAGTTTGCATTATTCAAAATAAATGTACAGTATTGAATAAGGCTGTGTCTCTAAGCACACCTTGTTAGGCCTAAAATAACGTCAGGAGACTCACCACGTTGGCAAGACTAAATTAAAGAAATGCCATGCTGTTGACACGTAGGCCGTAGTTTAACATATAAAATATTTTGTAAAAATATACATACATTTTAATCTTTAATTGGTTGTAACATGCATTAATGATGTAATTTACAATCAAGCTCGTGTTCGAAAAATACATTTTTTTTTGCAGTCGTGTCCAGTTTCGTTTAAAAAAATGCTATGGGGTATGTTGGACGTAACAGTCAGCAGTTCGAGTCACTAAATGAGGCAGCTTATGGCATGCACAACGAGCTCTTTATTTAAGTGCCTGTATGTATGTAACTACGTCATCAGTCACGAATAGGGCCTTTTGAAGCTTGGTTCTCACAAAAGGGGGGGGGGGGGGACGATCCACCAACACACGACGTGATTCGGTGCGCTTATATAATTACATCCTTTCTTGCGTTGTGTCCAAGTGGAAACCCAACTTTAGAATCAGCGCGCGTCACATAAATAAGCAAATACAGTAGTATAATTATACTAATACTATATTATATATGGATATAATGGTTATATATAACACGCCCAGCACTGCCAGATTAAATGCGCAGAAATATACTGGTATTCTATCAAACCAATGGTCGTCATAGTCAAGTCGTACAGTAGAACTATCTTTAAACTAATGTCAGAAGTCAGTCAGTCAAACGTAGCAGGTCTAAATTGTCAAGAGTCAAACAATTCTACAATCAACATTGAAATCTATACTGATCTCAATTCTCGGAATTAGGTGTTCAGTTTTATTTAAAATCTGAATCAGAATAACCTGAACAACAATGTTGGAGAATCTATTCGTTGTTGACGTTTTCTTCATGTGCTTATGGGAATAACATACAGTAATTTGAAACATAAGTTAAATTAAATTGCACATAATAATCCATATGAGAAGTACAGCGTCTAGAGTGCTGAAAAACATTTTTAATCGGAATAACATGCATGTTAATTAAAGACATAAGTCACGCTTTTAATCTGATGTCTGTGACTGATGGTCGCTGCTCAATCAGGGCATCTCGTAATTTCTTACTAATACCATTACCAACATTATACGAAGTTGCTTTGACAGAATAAGCAGTCGTTGTAGAAAACACTTTTAATTTCACTTGTTTGGTATTGGATCTTCCACATGTCAATATATAACAATATGCAATCCTGAATCGTTTATTCATAACTCCATAAATAACGCCATTAATACAACTATTCAGATCCGCTAATACGATAAAATACATATAAATGTACTTAGAACATTTCATGTCCGGATCGAATATAACAAGGCTCATAAACGGCATCCAACACATGAGAAATACAATGAATATGAAGAGAACAGTTTTTAAAATTTCGCAGTCTTTTGGTCTGTTTCTTGGTAGTTTCTTTGAGTCGCGTCTTTCGCTGTCTGCTACATTCATAAGTTCGCGTGTGCTGGAGCGCACTTGTAAGTAAATACCAGAGTACGCTCCGATTATTCCAACAGTTGGTATTGTAAATCCTATAATAGCTTGGAATATAAGACTACCATAGTTCGAAGTCTGATCATATGTACATCCGTAATGTTTTTCGTGTAGAGAATGTCCTCCCCATCCAAAGACATTTGCAAAATCAACTAAGATTGCCAGGAACCAGATCGAAATTGCGATTAAAACTGTGTTGCACCACGTAAAGTATTGATAATATTGTCGACGTCTGCATATAAAGAAATATCTGTAAGATAGAACAATTTAAAAATCAATATAATATTTTCCCTTTCGAAAGTATATAGGCCTACACAAAAATGTATAATTATATATAAAGTGTAACTAGTCCATTAATCCATGTAAGTAAAACTATATATGATAAACAAATTTCATTTTTTAAATAATACCAAGAAATAACGAGAACATATCAACCATCCGTGATACTATATCAGATTATTAAACGTAATCAAGGTTGACAGGTCGATTGATATCCTTTGGGTAATGGTGAGTTTATAAAATGAAAGCTATATAGTTAAGTGGAAAATACAATTTGAGAAACAATTTGTTAAAATCATGAGAATAACAGGCGATCATGTATTTTAAATTGCATAATATTATCAGCAGACTCACTTGGCTGAGTTTACACATTTGTGAGTTTCGCATCATCCTTCAAGCTTGGTTCCCACTATAGGACGCAACGCAAGGACGTAACGCAACGCAAAGTGACTTGACCAATCTCAAGCGATGGATTATTCGAACAGTCGCGTGGGATTGGTCAACTCGCTTGCGTTGCGTCTACGTCACTGCGTTACGTCCTAGTGGGAACCAAGCTTTAGCTGTGTTTAAGGTTTTTTTTTTAAAGCAATAAGTGTTTCAATGAAACTTCGTTAAGATGGCGCCAAAGAAATCAGTCTATATCAGAGTTTAGTATAAACATTCTCATTCTATAGTTTTACGAACATCGTTAATAGACAATGTTTATCAATGTATACCACCCCCCCCCCCCCCCCCACTGCCCCGGTCGTGTCAACTATGGGATCATAAACAAAAACAACTCATATTGAGGATCTCAGATTTAAAGGAAGATAATATGCTGAGATCCAGGTAAGTTAAAATAATTCATTTCACAAAAGACAATTCAAATAAGTAACATGTATCAATTTAGTGAGTTTCTACATAAAAAGTGTAAATACCTGGCATTACTAAATACCATAATTATCTGTCATTGAAAATACAGAGCGTGTCATGAAAATATTAACCTATTATGTTGGTGGGGTGGGGAGGTTGTGGACGAGCACGACGTTTTATTTATATTGTGGTGATAAGGATTCTGGGATTGTTATTTCGTTGGTCCATATTAATGATGCTTTGTTTTACGTATATCTCTCGTTAAATAATTACCTCCGGCATCAAAAGTCATATTATACCACTTTTATTATTATGCCTACCGTATAGTTCGATAAAACGTCTCTTTAATTTTTAAATCATATTCCGAAAGATTATACATATCATGTCAATTATCTTCTGTTATCTGGACCATTACATTTGAAACCAGAGCCGACAAACAGTTCAAATCGTTTAGATGTGTAGGATATGTATATACCACTCTGTTATGCGCATCAATCTTGATTATATCTGAAGTCTGTTCTGGCGATGTTGTTGATAGGTAGAAATCACTGATTGTTATAATGTCATTTCTATTTTTAAGAATCACCTGCCAGTATTTCTAAATTAAAGACATGACTGGATCATGGCTTCTTTAATTTATTTATCTATATGCATTCGGTGAATCGGGAGTCACTAACTGATGACCCGGAATGAGAAAAAGTAGGTGAAATTAAAGCTAAATCTGTATCTGACTCTAGTATGGAGTTGTTTTATTAATTAATATGTGACCATTGACTTTTATTAGTGTATGTATCTAGAAACGCAATGATTTAGTAGGTTCAAAAGATTTTAGTGACATTTTTTGACAGGCGAATGATAGTTCAGAATGTTTAGTTTAACCATACAGCAATATACTATGTTTTACATACCTGTTGAGAGCTATTGCCATTATATTCCATAAAGAACAAACACAACTAACAACAACTACTGCTCCTAATAAGTTACATACAGTACGATGTTCCACGTAAAATTGTCCCTTTGTTAAACATCCAATAATATAACCAATACCACATATAGTAGCAACACAAAAGTCTGCAATGGCTAAATTTACGATAAAGATATTACATTTTGTTCTAAGTGATTTACAGATGACAACAGCAGCAATGATTAGAATGTTCCCAACAGTTCCAAACGCTAGTATCAGGACTAGACATGCTACATAAAACAACTCAGCAGTGTCGAGCTCATTGCCGACTGCAGCAGTCGTGTTGTTGCTCATATTCCTGCGACGCAGTATAACTTATCTGGTGGTGTAGGTAATCACAGATTATTATATAGTATGTTTGTTATACATATTTTTGCCTGGTGGCAGTATAGGCCTAGATATCTGAAACTCGTGTCATTGTAATTTATTTGAAAGACAGATGAGGGCGTCAGCAAACAAATATTGTTGTCAGAGACACTATAACAAACAACGATAGGACTAGGCCTATGTAATAATATTAAATATAATTATTATAAATTAAAAGGGAAGTGCTGACATGACATAAACGTAACAGCCTCAATCGTCTTTTGGGCGTGGCTAATAAATGCTAACATTTTATTGGATAAAAGTTTATACACATGCGCAGTGTAAAATCGTCTGCCCCACGCGCGCACGGCGACACGTCGCACGTCACACATTCAGCAGACGCAAACGAAATTTTCATCAGATCACCGGCGGCAGCAACAGGGCCGGTCTTTTTTTAAACATCTTTTTGTAACCACCCATACTAGGCTAGGCCTAGAGGTAGGCCCATACAATTACAGCTACTAACACTAAAGGTCTAAATAAGGCAAGCTAGGCTAGTAGGAGCTAGGCTAGGCCTACTAGGCTAGGCTAGCCCTAGCTAGGCCTAGCCTAGCTAGCTACTAGGCTAGGTGGACTAGCCTAGCTAGCCTAGACTACTACTTGCACCACTAGGCTAGGCCTAGCCTAGGCCTAGGCTAGTTAAAAGAGTTCTTGGGAACTTTCCAAATGCACCTGTCCTTTGATTCTGTCCTCTCCACCATTGAGTATCAGGCTCAGCTCTATTTTTAAGTAGGCTAGCCTAGTAGGCCTAAACTAAGTACTAAGGGCTAGGCTAGGCCTAGCCTAGGCTAGGTGGCTAGGAGGCCTAGACTAGCTAGGCTAGCTAGAGGCTAGGCCCTAGCCTTGGCCTCTAAACCTAGGATAGCCTTAAGGTAAGTGCCCCTACCTAGCTAGAGTCTAGCCTAGAAGAGGACTAGGCTAGGCCGGCCCTAGGCCGCGGTAGCTTATATTATATAGGCCCTAGGCTATAGTTACCCTACTAAAACTTTTATTAGACTTAAGGCTAGGCCTAGTCTTGCTAGCATATTTAAATTTACTTTTTTATTAGATGGCAACGATGGATATGATGATTGGAGATAGTTTCTTCAAAACTCAATTGAGTGGCAAACAACAGTCTGATTTTTTTACTCTCAAATCAAAAGAACCAACTGATATTGATAATCCTAAAGTAAGTATTTCAAGTTGTAGCCTAGGCTAGACCTAGCTATCTAGGCCTAGGGCCTACTAGGTCCCAAGGTAAAAAGAAGAAAAATAATAAAGACCACAGTGTATAAACCAAATGTATTACTACTACTAGGCCTAGGCTAGGGCCTAGTGTATTACAAACATGTTTCTTTTTTAATAATAATGAATAGGCCTATATTCAGCAACAAGAAACATTAAAAACAAATATGCAAAATACCCAGTTCATACAGCAATCAAAACAGCAGAAGGTAACAGCTGAAGAATCATCTGAAAAACTGAGATCACTTCACTCCAAACTACATAAAGAAGCTGACAAGATACGAAAATGGAAGGTAGACATAGAAATGGATGTGAAGTACAAAGATAGAAAACTTAGTGAGTGTCAACAGACTATTGAATCACAAAGGAAATCGATATTAGAATTACAGGTATTCCTTTTTGTTTGTTTTTTGATAAATTGAATATTTAGATTGTTTTTTTAATCATCTATAATATTGACAATGCATGAGAATAACAACTCACTTTAAGGTATATTTCTATTTATGCTATAGCTTCAAAATGAAAATCTGAGTCAGAAGTTACAGCTTGAAATTGATAACCAACATGATATTAGTCAAAAGTAAGTCAGCCAGTTGTTTCTTCATTTTAACTCCAGTAATCATTATTGATATCAATGAAGACATACAGAATTACTTCAAATGTGTTTGTTCTGTAGAATCGAGTCCACACGCAGTATGTGCAATATTTTGAAAGACTACAGCAACAAAGTTGAAGAAAGGTTAGCACTGTATGAACACGTTAAAGATGAACTGCAACTACAAGACAAACAGCAAATGCAACAATGCCAAGTATGAATAATATACTTATAATTAATTTGTTTGGTGGCATGGACTTAATATTGATATGACAGGAAGGAATGTAGATATAAAGCACAAAGGTTTCAAATATTTCAATAACTATTTCGTGACATATGTTTCATTATCATGAAACACACTTTAAAAGTTTTTTTTCAGGCCTTAATTTTTAACTATTTATATAATATTTTTGCTGTCTTTATAGGAGTTAGAAGAGCAATTCAAAAGTTTAAGCCTGGAACACATTGATCAAGTGAATAATTTAAAAACCAAATGTAAGTTGTTCATTTTCTTTTTTCTTGAATACATAAATGTGATAAAGTGTATTTGTTGAAGTCTTACTGTAGTTTCTATTGTAATAGTCTTGGTTCAATCACACTAAGCAAACATTTCATTCTTTAAAAGTTTGTTACAATAATTATTTGCGTATGTTACTGAACTTGAGTAAATTCTGTAGTGCTTCTGAAATGTTTGTTAATTTTGGTATTTATAGTTTTGGTAAATTTAAGCGTAAGTCTATTTATGGTATTTTGTTACGTATTAATTTATCTATTCTAATAGTATGATTGTGAAAACTGTGTGTGATAAACTACTTTTTAATTCCAAATAGTTTTGCCAGCTGGTCTTGCATTTAACATTAATCTTTTACTATTTTTGATACTTCATGTTATTTTTATATGCATTGAATTTGCGAAATAAGTTTATATATAAACTTATGTTATGTCAATTATATGTTTTGTTTTTTGGCAAATTATTATGTTTGCTTTAATAGTGGAAGCGGATGACAAACATCATAATGAGGTTGTTGAACAATTTCAGGCAAAACTGAAAGATTTAGATAATGAAGTAAGTACATATTATCTATATAGAGTTGATTTAAAGGAATGATGGTGGGGAGAGAGTGGTATTGGTCACTTTAGTTATTCCCTCTCATCTTTCTATATTTTTATTTGAATGTCCCAACATTTGTATCAATACAAATATTTTATATCAGTCAACCAAGTGAAGTACAAATACATAAATCAAAATACATGTCTTAAAATTAGTTTTCAATAAGGGTCCTAAAATGATTGTAAACTACTTAGTTATAAATTAATAATAGTATAGAAATAAAGTTATCAATATATTTATCATAAAGTTCTGTTAAATGTATTTATAAAACCAATATACTTTTTAACATGGTAAACAAATTATGTAATTTTTTTTGAACAGATGGAGGAACTATCAAATCTCTGTCAAGAAAAAAGCAACATGCTTGATATTCTAAACAAGAAGATGGATGAGCGTCAGTGTGCCCTAATTAATATTCAAGCAGAAAAGGGTAAGTGAATTGAAATATAATTACAATAGGTGTCAAACTAATTATTTATTAATTGGTAAAGCCACCACTTATCATTCATTCATTAGTAATGTCCTTTTCACATGATAGAAGAAGAATAATTGAACAGTGTACTTTGCTTTTTCAGAATCTTTCCAAAAGATTTTAGCAGAAACTAAATGTGAACTTGAAAATAGAGTTCAAGAAATTTCTATGTTAACAGAGACGATCGAAGAAATTGTTAAGGAAAAGGAAAAGCTTAGTTCTTTAAAGGTAACAACATACATCCACCTAATATCAATATCAATAACTTCCAGGGGTGCCTTTGACCAGCCTGCTTTAAACAACAAATAAAATGTATATTAGTTTATAGTAACAAATGAAAAATGTATTCTCTTACTAATTAATAAATAAATAAAAGACATGATTTAAACTTAATTTTAATTATGCTTTTACATAATTTACATTTATAAAAAAAATGTAATCTTCATTTTTATGTTTGTGTACAGTGTTTTATTTATTATGTTTCAATTGAAGAAAATAAATGTTTATTTTTTAATTTGAATTTGGAAAATCTCAGAATTCGTACAATGATACCATTATCTATTTATTGTTATTGTTTCCTCATGTTTACTATTTTATCATTGTTTCTGTAGTCTAAAATTGAAGATAATCTCAAAGAGCTGCAGGAGAATGTAGTGGATTTGGGCAACACAATTACCGCACTTAGGAGCAGTCTGGAAGAAGAAGAAAAAAGAAATGTTATGCTTGAAAAGAACAATGCTGCTCTAAAGGATGAGATAAATGAAGAAAATGTATTCAAATTGCTTGTATATTATTAACAATAATATTTTCATTACAGTAATTCATAAACACTTTGAAGGAATTAATTGTATGTCTACCTTCCATTTTACTAAATGAATTTAGCATTAATTTTGTTTTGATTTATAAAAATATGCTCTAGAGAATCAACTTAACAATAAATGAACTGACTGGAATTATACTAGATAGAAACAACACTGGTTATGAAATGGTTCTATTTTACAGATTAAATATGTAGAAGAAACAAATAAGCTTACAGAAGAACTTGAGAATGCGAATAGTAAAACACAAACGGATAAGATGACCATTGAAAAGTATAAAGAAGAGCAGGCTAGTCTTGAGGTTAGTAGGCATAGTGTATCACATGCAATGCCTTTCAATTTATCATGTGATCCCTTACACTTTCCACTTTATCATAAATCAAACCCCAATCCTCATAAAAATCCTGTATATTGTAATATTTATATGTTTTATCAGCAAATAATATATATATATATGTTTATATGCATGGTGTATATTTTTTGTGTATTTATTAAAATATACCGTATTATTTTTTTGTTTCAAACTTTATAGAAGAAGATATGTAATACAGATGATAAGCTTCAAGAAATGTTAACAGAAAAGGGGAAGCTGCTGTTAGAAATACAAGAATTCAGGCAGGACATAGAGATGAGAAAGGTAACTACAATACATATATATTACTATATGATATACAATAGATATCTGAATTAAATTAGGATTATTATATATAATTATGGTATACTGTAGTTATTTTTATATAATATAAATACTATATTATTATTATTTTATCAAATTAGGCTTAAGTTTATTTATTTATTAATTAATTATTTATTATTATTATAGATTGAATTATGTAGCAGTACAAAGGAACTTAAAGATGCTTTAGAAAGAGAAAAAGTGTCTTATGATAAAATTGATTCTCTGAAAAAGGAGCTTGGAAAAGTCAGGTAATAAGAATAGTTTTTGATCTATATACATCAATTAACATCTATTTATTTTCTACCTGTGCTAATCAAAGTATTTGTACATTGAGAAATAAACTTTATAAACAAAGTCTTGTATACGGTTCTGCAGTAGTGGCACCTGGTACTGTGACACTGCCAGGAATTCATCCACGGAACCTGGAATTGGTAAGCAAGCATGTTATAACATCAGGCCACAGTGCAGCTCAATTCATTTATTAGTTTAATCAATAAATTGGTCAACAAATAGCACAACATGTTATTTTCCAAAGCATGTAAATTGAAAGTATAAATTGCTTCATTTTTATTTTAACATTATTTGTAATTCTTAATTTAGTATTGATAAGAGTGAATTGTCTTCATCACTTGCAAAATCAAGAGAAGACAACAATGAAATGAAGATTCAATTAAATAAAGAAATCCAAGAGGTTGCAGATTTAAAAGAGATCGTCAAGGTATAGTTCAGAATCCTGATCCACATTAACCTATCACACACATTTTAGCAGCCAGCCATAGGGTTTTGTTTTGGCTACTCATGCCTTAAATTTCCATTTTGTTCATATTCACAGTCACTTCAAATTAGCAAAGAAACAACAGAGGAAAAGCTAGAAGCAGAGCTTAAAAAATCAACTGAATTGAGAGAGAACATATCAGAGCTGGATACAAGTATACATGAACAAGTACAAACAAATGATAAGTTGAAAGGTGAAGTAAATAAGGTAAGGTACAAAAGTTGAGAGGCTGTTGACTAGAACATTTCTTAGTATTTTTTTTTTATATCAACAATATTTAATGAGGGTGCTCTATCTAGCCAAAGCTAATCATTTGGGACTTTCCAGTACAATAAAATTTGCCAAGACAATAATACGAAAATATAACAGTTAACAATATTAAAATAAACATACATACATAGAATTTATATATAATTAAATATAATAATGAATAAATAATAGAAATTGTAAAAGAAAGATATTTGTATTATCACCATATATTTGTAGTATAGTTGAGATAATGTAATTTCTATTTTAAGTTCAGGGAGTAACCAAAATTGTCTTTATTATTATTATGTGGAGTTACTAATGAATTATTACCAAACTGTCTTTAAATTGATAAGTTAGATTTGTATTAAACACAACTATAGAAAAAAGGTCTACAATCAGAGCTAAACGCTGCTAACAAGCAAGTGAAGGCACTAGAAAGCAGAAAGAAAACATTAGAGAATCAACTAGAAACCAAGACAAAACAAGTGAAAGATTTACAACAAGAGACAAAATCACTAAAGAGCAAGGTTACATTTAACACAAAACAAAGTGCTTCTTTAGAAAAGGAAGTAGGTGTATTACAGGTTTTTAATCAAAATAATTATTGGGCCTTCAGGTAAGAGAAGGCCAACAAAAATGTATACAGTATTATTCTCACAAAGCGTAAATAATCAAACTCTAAAGATAAACCTTTATTCTACCTTTGTTTCAAGATTTCCACTACAAAGGATGTTGGTGAAAAATACAGAACTGAAAATGAAGAACTTCTTGAAAAGGTAAAACAGAAAGGTTTTAGACAATTAAAGTGGCAGTTTGGAATTATAGTATGTCGCTGTAGACTTGAAGCTGAAGCAATAGTACCATTCCATTTACCTTTATACAATTTCAGTTATCGGAACTAGAAGAGTTACTCAAAGAAAAGGAAAATATAGTAAAATGTAAAGACGATGAGCATAATGAATTAAAGACACAGATGGAACAAGCCATTCAAGAACATATGGAAGCAAAGGCAAAGTGTGAGAGTGATAGAGCAGCAGTCAGCAACACATTGATAGTGTATAAGGTAGGATAGCATTGTCTCCCTCTATGAAAATATAATAATTGTTGACATTACACATGTTAGAAGCATTAACCTATCCACGTAGTTCAATCACAGATGGATACTGTACAAATGATTTATTTTTACACAATTAAACATGATAATTGATAGCGCCTATATAAATAGTCAGCCATTGCAAAATAATGATTTAATCAAGAATGTAATATTTTTTTTCTGGACTTAGATGGAAAATGACAAGATTATTTTGTCGAAACATAGAGAAATAGAAAAACTTGAAAAGAAAGTAATTGCGCTCATGAAGACAAAAGATGATGAGGTAATTCGGGGAATTTTGATTACACTATCAATTAAGTTCTGCAAAGGCAGTAGAAGAATAGCACATATACTGCTCAAAATGCCAATTATGTTGTGATATCCTAATTTATGTTTTTATAAATTTTCTTAGGATTATTCTATGTTTTGATTGGGGTTTGTCTACGATGTCATGAAATTTCATTTAATTTACAACATGTGTTTTTTTTGTTAGCTCACAAGCCTGCAAGATGACATAAAAGAACTAAAAGAGGAATCTGAGAAAGTTTCTGAAGACTTCAGCAATGCTAGAAAACAATTGAAAAGGGACAACAACAAAATAGAAGAACTAGAAAATCAACTACAGAAACAAGTATTTTTTAAAAGAAATCAGTTCATTGTTAAAAACAATTTGAATCATTTAATTTAGAAAACTCCTTTATAGTTTCTATCGTAATAAAATACTAAACTTGTTGATATAAAGTTTGCGGTACACCACGTAATATTATCCTCATCATGAGGACGATCAAAGCATATTTATCGAAACGTCGAGAAACTCAACAGTTTCTTTTCAGAACTAATATACGTCGTGTACTGCAAACTTAATATCAACATTTGACTTCTTTTTTTCTGTGCTTAACATTGTTACTACTACAGAAGAATGAACTGGAATTGAAAGCTCAACACCAGATGGATGTAACTAAAGCCAGTCACTCTGAAACACCAAAGACACCAAAGCAAAATTGGGTACATCCTCAAAGTCCAATGATGGCTGACATACCGGCAACTAAAGCATATAATCCTAGACAACCTGTGACACCTAGGACACCGAGAACACCAATAACACGTAAATAAAAACAAAATATAAATGAGATGCGTAAAGCATGTTTCCCACTAGGCAAATTTGTTTGCACAAATCCAATGTTTCACAGGAAAAAAATCGTGCTACCATTTTTATCGAGTTTACATTTTAACACAAGTTTTTCGATTTGCATTTCTTAAGCCCTGAATGGGTTGCGATTTTTTTTTGCTTTGCAAAAATTAGAAATAAGGTAGAATTTGTCGCAGAGAGGGATTTTTAAGATGAACGGTTAAAGAACCGACTACATCTTTCGAGAAGAGTAGGTGGTTACGCCGGTGTTCTAGTATCCACACAGCCACTGTCACTGTCAGCATAATATGCTGTTTAGGGTCACCCTCTATAAATAAGGTGTAATAAAATAAATAAATAAAATATGCTGTGTAAAAGCTGATGCCTTTTTCTAGTGAAAACCGGCATAAACTTTTATTGTGTACATTCCTGCATTGTAAAGTCTTAAAATATAAATTAAAAAAAAGGCATTTGAAGTAATTTAATTACAGTAATTTGAGTTTATTTTAGAAACGTTACCACAAGGAATCTTGAAACAAGGATCAAGCAGAACCAAGAAGAAACGTGTAATATTTGCCGAAAGTGATGATGAAAGCAGCTGCTCAGATTCATCAACCTCTCAACTTATGGAACTTGAAGTAAACTATTATTATTTAAAATATAGGGAAAAAAATGTCCACAGTAAATTGTAGAATATTTGTGGGATTCGAACTCACAAACTCTCAATCACTAACCACTAGCTGGAACTTGAAATCTAAGGTTGGATTTCTGCACAATTAAAAATCGTTATAATTGATTTATTAACTTAGAAATTAATTCTTCAGCTCAAAATAACTTTTGTTTTAATAGATTGATCATGTACCACAACATACTAAAGGAAAGAAATCAACAACACCAAGTCAAATTGTTGCACCTTTGCGAGTCAGACCATCTTCAAAGACTCCAACAAATGATGCTTTTGATGAAATGAAGAAAAATGTACTAAAACTAGTTCCAAGGGGTAAAGCAAATACCCCACAAAGAAAGGTTAGGATCAATAATCATATATTTATAGTTTATTGTTCCTGCAATACAGTTGTTTTATTCCATAACGATCAATACATTAATTATGTATTTCATTCAGTGGGGTATAGTATTATTATGGTTTCTACATCGTATTAATAAAGTATCCTTTCTTGATGAATTAAATGAAAAAAGATTTTGTATTTCCATTCAAGTGTTTAATGTTAAATTAATGGTTAACATTAAAGTTCTTTACTTTTTTGTTTTACTTCTGAATAACTGTTTTACTAGTACTTTACTTTAAATACAATGTTGAATTGATTATCCTGTTGCTATCCAATTTCTGTTTATAATTAATTAATTTCTCAAATCAATAATTTCACTTACACTCTTAGGTAAAATTACCAAATGGAACTGAAGAAGAAAATCAATTTTATAAGCTTTACCCAGAGTTACATGAGAATGAAACTGAGGTAAGACAAAACAGTATACGGTATTATTGAAAATTGTACAACCTGTTAATAGGTGTGAAAAGTAACAGTATTTGTTATGTTAATATAACATGTGTTATAAAAATTAAATAACATTTAGACAAAGACTACACAGAAAAAAGCATCTGCAAGCAAGGGATGTCTAAGGAAGGCGCCCAATAAAAGTCATGTGATTAAAGGTTTTGGAGATGGTAAGCCAAAAGCAAAGAAGAAAAAGAAGAGCACAGTGGACACAGTAAACGATGACATACCATGGTTTGATTCTGATTCTGTTTTTGGATTTTTTGATGAATAAATTTGTTTAAGTTGTTAAATAACAAATGCATGATATTCAGTATAATTAAAATTCAGCTGTGTCTGGACGAAGAGGTTTTTGTGTTTTTTATACTGGGTATTTAAGAAAAAGTAAAAATAAAAGATTTGTAAACCAAAATTCTAATATATCCAAATATTTATTGTTCAAATTCAAAGTTTTGGTTGATGGTTTATATTAATGATAGCAATATTAATATTAGCAACTACTGTATGTAAATTTAATTAAAGTATGTCAATGAAATATGCACAGAGTAGAGAGTATATAAATATAGAAATGCCATCTTATTGAATTTGTATGTATAGTGACAAACTTGTATCAATAAGACTGTTTGCAAGTGTCAACACTACTATTATTTCTCTTTGCAATCATTAACAGCGTACTGCATTAAGCGAAACAAGCTTAACAATAGCCAGGCAACTTAGAGGAGGAGTCCACACCATTAATCACAGGTTTATGTTGTACTTGGTAACCAAGGAGAAGTAAAAATAAAATGTAGCCAGTTTGTATGAAGAGAAACAAAGAGAGAATGTATCACATTAAAATTATATAGGGATTGTGCAATGAAATATTTAAATATATAGAAATGTATGTAGCAATATATGATTATAAATTATTACCTTTAATTTAAGAACCTAAAGCATTATTTAAGTTAAGAATGTATCTGAGATAGAGTATTATATAAAAATATTTATTAACAGCAGAGTTTTAAAAATGCATAGTTTCAGTTTTAAAGTTTCTTACATTGCAAACAAATGTTATTGTTGGGTGTTCACTATTAGTGCAATGTTTCTGAAATTAAAGATACTATGATGCAGTTATATTATTTTACTCTTGTTTGTGCAAGTCACATTTTTGTCGCGTAATAAAACATTTGTTCGACTACAGAATGCATATAGGAAATCCTATCCTAAATTTGTAAAAACTAAATAAAGTAATGTTGTCAAGAGTAGCTAACTCGGACACAAAATAACAAGCTTTTTAAAAACGAATTATTGCAAAATAAAAAACCATTCAATCAAATAATATGTAAACCTTTATTTTTCATGATCATATTCTACGTACTACAAATTACAAGACTTTTAGTGATTTATTATTAGTCGTCCATTTTCTTTCGACATATCAGCATTCTGTTTCATCTTGAATTATTTCTATAATCTATTACATATTACTACATTTGGTATAAAACATTTTGCTGCCATATCTTTGGTTATAATTATTTAGACTGTATAATTTTTATTCACATATGTTTTTTTTATTTTTTACAAAAATATTTAGTTAAATGTTTAATACAGTATTTGTTCACCCTCTTGTTCAATACAGTAGCACATCAAAAATATCTATGTACAGATGAATGGACGGAAGTAAAACCCCTTAACACATTAGTATTATACTTAAACATACCATTAATTACATGCTATTTATTTATTAATTAAAACACTCGTAATGCATAAATTTTACAACCAGTCTTTATTATTAATTATAATGTATTTTTTAAACACCGATTTAACTTTATTATTGAATAATTGCCGCTCCATTATCATAGCCCAGGTATGCCTCCAATTTGTGGCCATCTGGTCCCTTAAATATGTGATGCCTACAGAATAGGAAACTTCAATTTCAAATCACGATTTCTAAGTTTGCATTGAAACGCACCCAATTCTGTACATACCTGTATATTTTGGTTACAGTCTCTAACACAATCCTCACAGTAAACAAGAAAATACCACTTATTCATCAAGTTGGTTTTTATACACATTTTATATATAATGGTCACATCAATAATAAGTTAAATGCTTTATATTAATAGTTTTTGTTCATAATTCATTGTAGATTAAAATAATTGATAATATTTTCAGGATCACATAAAAATATATCTTTGATTTATTGTGTGGGTGAACTTTAGGCATCAATGGGTTCGCAGATCATTGGCGTCAGATACTCTGTATGTCGGATTCCAAAAGAACATTGCGGTGGTTGAGGTTTGTTTATATACACCTATTAAAAAAAAATGGAAAGAAAATCTTTAGTATTTAATTCATTGACGTAATAACCATTAAAAAAAGACATGAAATGTGGATGGAAATATTCTTTACCATTTTGCATCATCCCTATGCATTTAAGGAAGTGATTAGTATGTTCAACCTAGTAGAACTTATTAAGGGAACACTGGACCCAACAAAATATCCTCTTAATATATCCAACTTGGTAACTTTTAGTAGCTAATAAAATAATCCATTTAAAAAGAAGATACAATAATATAACATTCAAATAATACCAAACATTAAAATTATAATGACAAATTAAAACAATTGATCCACATTGTGGTTATAATGCTAAACAACCTTAAAATGACGTATCATGCATAATTGTGAAGTAAATGGACTATATAGTAGTAATAAAATAGTTCACTTTTGTTTTAAGCAAGCACAATTGTTAGTAATGAATAAATTATATGACTATATAGTAGTAGTCAAATATTTCACTATTTGTTTTTGTAAAATCACCTAGAGGATCTGTCGGTCCATAAATAGATCTATATAAATGGTTCAGCATTATTATAATTTAATGAGTGGTTTGGAGTATTAAGGGACATATTAATTACTGACAGACAATACTGTCAACAACACATTTCACCATTGTCAAAAATATTCTAAACCATTAGCATTACTACTGCACAATTACAACACAATACTCCTTTGTCATCATGTAAGGATTACAGACAAACCAATTTAATAAAACTCTATTCATTGCAGCTACTGGTTGCTAATGGGTTATAATGTAAACAAAACAGAGTACTAAGAAATCTTTTATACAATTTTTATATAGTGTAGGATTAGATAATTCTGTGCCAAGTCATTGACCATACAATTATTTACAAATTTGTAGATCATGGTTGGATAGCAAATAAATATGTTTTTTTTTCTGTAAAATTTAACCTTTACTACACTGTACACTACAAACTAGGTCTAAAATACTTTTATTTTATATTTCAAGTATTAGATCAGTGAATACATTATGCTAAGGGGTGCATGAAAAAGCTAAAATTAGTAATTGTTAATGTACCAACATTTGACAGAAATAGACAAACCAACAATCAATAAGTGAAGTGAAGTGCACTAAAACTTGTAAAACGTAATAAATTATAGATACACATTATGAATGCATTCCTAAAATACAAAAACAGGTACAATTTTGAAGTACAGCGGATAGTGTATCTTTAATGTGAATGATTAAACCACTAGCTGATAAATCAACATGCAATTAACACATAATAAGATACGTAAGTACTGTCAATGATTAATTGCTACGGAACTTTAAATAAACATGGTTATTTTTCTTTTTAGTAAGTTATTAGTCAGCATAACACACAAATGAAAAATGTAGTAGGATGAATAAAACAAAGAAATGATTTAAGACAAACTGTTGAAATATATAGCCAGCACTAGGATGAAATGAAATAAGAAGACACACCAACATCAAACTGCTAAAATGAATCACTTACAACTTATATACAACAATTCCAAGCCCTCAATAATCAGAGCATTCCACAATTAAAGGTGCTATATAGTCTGAATGCCTGATACCAAATGAATATGAAGGAGCCTTTTGTTTACTTCCATTTTGTACCTGTGAAAATTAATTTTATTTTTGTCGTTCATAATATAAATTTTTAAAGAAATTTGTGTTCATAAATCTGTCAGCATCTATAATAAAAAGACGGTATTAATATTACCTTATTTTATTATGTTATAATAAAGACGATACTTTAATTAACTTACAATTTTGTCTCAACATGTCTGTATCCAAGCTCAATTTACTTTATCATTACATGTACAATATTTAGTATGCAACTTTTTTTTTATTGTAGTGTTTGTGCTAGCAACAAATTATGTGGATCAGCTGTAACATTTTGGCTTTTTATTTTAATGAAATTTTACTTTTTAAAATTAATCAAATAGAACTAGTGCGTATACTGTACCTTCTCTGGACTGTGAGCTCCTGGTCCAGGTTTTCTAGTTGAGTCACTAGGCAATTGATTACGGCCAGTCATTGAGTATAAAGGAGCCTTGTTTTTATAAATGCTAGGGTCAGATACACGATATGTTCCAGGCCCGGGTGTTCCTTGTAGATCTTCATCAAAGCCACCGATCTTACTCCTTCCTGTCATTGAATAAACTGGGTTTGAAGACTTTGCGATTGATCGTCCTCCAAGAATTGCTGGAAGTGTGTACGAATTCGGAGCTGTGGAAAGAAATTGAGATTTAAATATACCTAAAATATAATACGTCATTCTTACAATAACATAATGATATATTTTGTCTCGCATATTGTGCAAATTAATTGAAAAGTGGTGGGGTTGCTTCCAAAATTGCACTCCTCCACCACTTTAAGTATAATGAAATGTAATTTTAATAAACCATAGAGATATTGTTGCAGTTTAATATAATCTATTATCTATGTAATTACTAATTTATTATTACCAATTTGTTTATGACCGAAGAACTGCACTTTGATACTTAAGTAATCTTACCTGGTGATTTGTCAAATTTAGAACCTCTTGTTCGAGACGCTAGAGAATAACATGGCGCTGAAAAGCGTGTTGATCTACCAGCCTTTTCGGGTGAATAAGTTCCAGGTCCTGGAGTACTGAAGGCTTTTTGGTCTTTTGGTCGACCATATAGAGAATAGTGAGGCTCTCCGCTCCTACCCCGATTATTGAATCGGGGATCTACTAGGTATGCTGGCCCTGGGCTGCAATGATCACTAAAATTGTGATGGCGTACTCCAAAACTAAATGCAGCAGCTTTATGTTTCCTGCTATCATGGTTCTGAATACCGGTAGACCCTGGTAAAAGATAATTTCCTGGCCCGGGGCTGTTAAATTTTGCAGCAATCATTTGACGTGGACGACATGGCTCCCAGTTTCCATTCATCTTTATTGGCTAGTTTAGGCTGAAATGTGAAAATTAAATAAAAATAAAATAAAAATATAGGCCTATGGACAACTAATTAAATTGTTTAAATTGCGCATAACACTCTATTTTAAAAAGCTGTGCTAGCCTATGTATGTGTGCTAAAACGAAAGACTTGAAAGAATTTTACAATTTTCTATCTTCTTAATATTTAGGAATAGCCTATAAGCCCTAATTTATTAAAAAGGTAGCCAGTCTAGTTAGAAGTAGTATTAGGCCTATAGTAGTAGTAAGTTTTAGTAGGATCAAGTTTGGTCACTCACACTGACTAACCTAGTTTTGTGGGATTAAAGCCTGTGGATAATAAAAGAATAGGCCCGCCTCCTAGGCCCAGATACAGCGTGTTATACAATGATAGGAAGGAAATCCAATACTTTAAACGATTACTGAATTATGCAGTAAGAAAGTGAATAGATTCGTTTTTACACGGGTTGTCTAGACCGGGTGTAACCAGATGCCTACTCCCTTGTCTCTCACTCCAGCTGCGCCATCATCATTACAGAAACAGTACAACATGCTGCAGTCAAGCATGATGAAACTTTTACTTTTTAATAACGTTCAAAACAACTTAAATAATATTAAATACGTACAACTGTAATACAACACATTCATACAAAATAGACGAATTTAGAAGTAAACTCACCAAATGTATAAGGTATCTATTATTAAAGTAAATGTAGACTTTCGTATGCTCGCACCTACTTCCCTATAGAAGATAGCGACAACTAACAACAACTCTGTGTGCATGCAGAATAAAGAGATTCACACGTATCCAAGCGACCATAGCAACAAAACAAGACCGGCTACCTACCGACCGGTATCCAACGAAAATATAGCGTCTACGCTCCGCCCACTAGCCTCAATGTGTACAGTGATTGGATAATTTTATCACGTGGTAAATGTATCGTGATTTAATTGGATATAATGTATGACACTTTTGGTGAACTTTTGTTTGGTGGGTTGTTTATGCGGCGACAATGAATAAAAAAAATAAAACCACGACATATTACCTTATTTGAAATATTTGATTTGTTATTTTTATTGTTAATTTATTATATTATTATTATTTATAGTAAAGTAAACTGCTCTGACTGCTGAGTATTTTTTACATTTACTAATGTGTATACCAAGCAGATGTACTACTGTACATTACATTGAAACATGGAGGTATAAATAAAAATAGATTATACCTCCATTTTTTAAATAGTAAAAATGTTACTTTTATTCCAAAACATAAATAAAATAGTGATTGGATATGGTCAAAATTCATCAATGGATACCAGTTTGTAAATCACTTCTGCTTTGGATTATAAACAGACTTTTTTTTTGCTTCTCGCTGCACATGCCTCTTTTCTATAGAACCCATAAGCTTCAACAAAATTCTGTTCACCTCGGAAAGTCTAACTAAGAAGTTATACAATAATGCAGCTCAGTCATACACACAGACATGATTATATATTTGGATATTATAAAAGAGACGGACAAGTCACGTTAAAAGTGTACTATAATTACATTTATTATAAAAATGAAGTATGCAAATAGTATTTTACTATATAAAATGATTAGAACTACAATGTTTTTGCACAGTAAAATGGTTGTATATTTTATATTCTCATAATGTAAAAAATGTGTTAATATCATATATATAAAGTGTTCCTGAAACATACAAAGTATGATGTAGTCCACTTCAGGTTACAGTATATGGCTGGAGCCACAGGATTAGATATAATTACTAAGCTATATAACTCAAATATAGAAGGTGAAGTGGTATTAGGATTAACATGGACCTGGTTACTTATATTACCTTAATGATTAATCAACAAAACAAGTTAATGGCAGGAGTAAAACAATTCTGATATGATGTAACAAAACATTGACAAATGGATAATCTAAATACTGTAGTCAATAAAACACCAACAAATGGAATGAAAATACACAAATTATGTGAACTAACTGTTTTTTGTAAAAAAATGACATTAAAATATGGTATAATGGATTCTGTATTAATATAAAATGGGGAACATAATACAAAAATTATGTTCTTAGCTACATGATCAAATTTTAAAACATACTGCTTAAAATTGTTATGACATATATCAAAAAGTGTACAATTTTAATTGAAGACATTCTTTGTGACAGTTGGATTCTCAAAATACATTTCTCTTAAATATCTTTTAAAAGATAAAAATGTTATGTTGATAATTTAAAAATGTTTGTATACAATCAGCATTTTGTTACTGGTAGATTTACTTTAACAGAGAAAAGAGAAATAAAGACAATCTATAACATCTGCTATCTAATTTATGTAATACTGTACATAAATTATAACCAGTGGCTGTTAGGTAATCATTTATTGACCAGAAATCTGTATTTAATGAAAACATTTCCTTATAGTCTTTGTAATATGGAATGTTGAACATTGAATAAATGAAATTCAACATTAATTAACATTTAGTTAATGATTTAGTACTTTTTATCTAAAATTAGAATGCTTTGAAATTAAAAGTATGAAACAATAAACAACTCTGGTAATATACACTAATCTAAAATTCTATCTACATAGTTGTATCTTAACTATTCTATACTTAATTAAACAGTCTTTAGTTTACCCCGGTACAGTATAAACATACTGCTAATAGTAGAAAATGTATATTTTCTATATACTGTACATTGAGACATGAATCATATTTTACCGTGATTATGGAACGATGGATATAATATGTTACAGTTTGACATGCCACATTGTTTTTTTAGTATATTGTGACACTCATACTTCTGTTGACCTTTTTGCCTATCAATCTTGAACTTCTAGAACCGATGGGTTTAAAAAATGGGCAGGTTGTTTTCTCCTCTTCTTTGTTGGCATTAAGAGCTTCATTCAATTCTCTGTAAAAAGTACAGGGGAACAATGATTAAATATTAATTTTACTGAATTTTCAAAGTAAGCATGTTTTGGTCAAAGCTAAACTTAAACAATATGTGTGTATAAAACCTATTCAGTTTTTTTTTTCATAATAACAGAATATACCCTTTTCACACCTGAAAAAAGTAAGTAAGTAACCAGGTTTGCATAGTGTGAAGACAATTTTGTAGAAAATCTCACTGACGAGGTCTTTTTTTGTTGTTCCGAGATGTCTTGAGTTGTTACTGCGAGCACGTGTATTGCCATGGTATTAAAGGGGGGTTCCGGGTTTAAAATGAATAGTAAAAAATGTAAAATATATTTGTTTGTCTCTTGAGCGGTAAAAGTTTCAATTTATATAAGCGCCCAGTGAAGCAGAACGAAGGCTGTGAAATGAGGCCAGATTACAAGTGCAGCTACGGCGATATGACACACGGTGTTACAGAATAGGAAATTCGTGAAATGGTCAATCTTCCGACGACTCGTTATCATTAACCATATCAATTACTTTTGTAAAATTATACTTATCTGATGTAATTTTAGTCGGTCTTCCCATTTATAAAGTCAATTTTCTATGAAAATTCATCAAAACAGTGAAAAATTAGATATGTTTGCACTTTACGTTTGCCGATTTTGGCACTGACTTAGGGAAAGCCTTCAAAATCAATGAAGCGTAACGTATACATTCCTGCTGAGCGAGACGACGATACACGTGCTCTCTCTGCCCATGCCTGGCATGGTCACGTGATAAACAGATACAGACATACAATACCAAACTGGTCGGGTCGAGTATACCCCGTCTATAATCACAACATGAACGATGTACAGTATTTGATTGAAGGTCGACTCGACCGGAATGGTATAGATAATATAGCTCGAATAAGAGAGTTTGAATATTTGTAAACATAAGTATTGCTAATTTTAATAAGTGTAGCCTATAGTAAAAGGCCTGGTGGTAGTATCAATTCGCAGGGTCTACTACACTAGCTAGCTCATTTTTTAACTGGGCCGGATCTGCTAGGTCTCCTTCCTACTACCTGGTGGTCTACTTGCTTGATGCAGTAGGCCTATCCGCTTTTTTGGAGAGTAAACTAGGCCTATTTTACTTAGGCCTACTTAGACGATCGGGACACCATACGTGCGGACGGCGATCGGACATTGTTTTGCCTCAATATTTACATCCGATTGTGTAGAACGATTTAGGTTTAGATTGTTTAGGAGTTTGATTGATACTGTAGGATGGGTTTGGAATCCAGAGTTTTGTTATTTATGGGCCAATCGTTTAGTAGTAGGCTAGCTAGGCCCATGATGGGCCCCAATGTTTTAACGTAGCCATCGTGGCATGGAATCCCTAGTCAGAATGGCTCTCTCATGAAAAAAAATGATTTAGGCTAGGCCTAGCCTAGTACGTGAAGCCGATAATACGATCTGTTCGAGGTATAAAAATAGTATAATTTATGACTCCGTAATCTGTACTAAATTTTGTATTTCATTAAATGTCAAATAAATATATGCTACTACTGTTATTATTACACTTTAGGCCTAGCTTAGAAAATCTACAAAAAATGTATTTCACAATGTTGTTTGACAGGGGAGAGAGATGTAAATTAGTCGTCGCGAGTTTGGAATCCACTGATGACGTGATTTTGTGAATATCTCATGAATATTAATGAGCTTCCCTAAGCTGCTGAAAAACAGACTTTCCATGAATTTAACCTAAAATGTATATGAAATTTCATTTTTTTAATTGCTTGTTATTACTTCTTCATTCTGACATGTCTACACTGTTATAATATTTTTTATTTAATAAACGATATTTAAAAGCAATTTTAAACCCAGAATCCCCCTTTAAACAGATCAATCATATAATCAAATAGCACACAACTATGCTTTCTCTCTCCCGAGATTTGTTATGGTTCGCACTTGCATGTATAAAAGCGTGTAATAAATCAGCAGATCAAACCTAATTACAACTTGTTACAAGTTGTAACAACTTATGCAGGTGTAAAAAGGGTACTAGTATAATACTGACATAAATATTATAAAAAACAAACCTTGATAGTACTGCATTTTGAAACTTGGCTGTGTTTAGCTCTTGCTTCAGCCTAATTAGTGACACATTCTGAGGACACAACAGTGGATGCTGCATGATAGCTGAGGCAGATGGTCTCATCTTTGGGTCTGGGTGAACCATCATCTGTTTATAAACAATAACAATTTTTTTTTATTTTTAATACTTTTTTAACTAGTCAGGATTATTTTTATTGAATTGTTTACTATTAATATTATTGAGTTTTTATATATTAACTACATTTTTGAGAATTCAATTTCAGAAATTAACCTCCGAAAGAACTTACTTTTAAAAGATTATTAAAATCTGTTGAGTACTGCGAAAGGTAAGGCAATTTCCCTTGGCGTATTGAATGCCATTCAGGCCCATTTTTTGGTAGTGGACCCCCTTTGCCTGCAACAAATATCGTCAGCGCTAACGAGAAGATATCAGCTTTTGGTAAATGCGAGTAATCCTGGAAAAAAAAATGAAAATGAAACCACTTAAATTTTGATTAATCATTTTTAGTTACCTACAATTTTCAATTTTGTTTATAACATTGCTTACCTCATGTAGTATTTCATTCGGTAAATACCGGACATCTCCCTCTTCTACTTTAGGATTGGTTATTGATGTTACATGACCCAAGTCACCTGAAAATATTTAAATCGAATTTATAAATATGATGGAAAAAAGGTTTGATATTCAAATTGACATCATTAATTTCTATGAATAATTTATTTATAATTTGAATAAGTCTTTTTATCAAACAATCTTACCAATTTTATAAATGACTCCATAATCATCAATGATCTGTTCAGGTGATAAACACTCGTTCTCATTTATGTCACTCTCCTCTCCTTCATCTAAATCATTAATTTTTTCTTTACGTGAGATGAAGATATTCCCTATTAAAAGAATGAGCAAATTGTTAGACATTTTAACATATATTTGTATTTACTAATGAAGAACGCTATAGTCAGCAAAAATATAAGTATTATTAAAATCACAGCTGTATTTTACCTGGTTTAATGTCTAAGTGCACTAAGCCTTGTGAATGAATATACTTAAGTCCCTGTATAACTTGTAATAGAAGCTGCTTCAGCTCTACTTCTGTTACATTCTCACTCTTCATACAATTTGCCTGAATTTCATCAGCTAAACTTCCACCTTAAGATAAAAAAAAAATATCACATTACTGTATTAGCAATTAATTAATTTATAAAGCTAGAATCTTGCCAAAATTAGTTTCAAATCAATTAGGCAAACAAAATAAAACATTGTAAAATAATGTCCCCACATGTAATAAGTCAAAGTCAATTATTAGGACACAATGCTTCAAACTTCAATCAAATTAATTTTTGAAATATGCATGGAGATTATAATTTCCTAAATTTAAATCATCAAATCAAGGTTAGACAAGCTGCTACAACTTTTAACGGAAATTAACAGTTACCTTGCAGGTGGGGAAGGGTTTTTGAACTTGTAAACTTAACGGCTCTAATAATACCCAGTACAGCTGTTACCAACTTTGAAACAACAAAATTCATATTATAATACGTTCTGACTTTATTAAAATTTTGTGTTATACACAGGTTAAGGGACCTGACTCAAAGGCCAGGTGCAATGTGCAACAGCTGGGCTAGGTTGAGAAGGTACTGGTTAACTTTGAGGCCTAATAATAATACCGTTCTCTTCAGGTCTAAGATTTATTCTATAGGGCTAGTATTGTTTCAAATTTTTTCACTTTATTCTATTACAATGATATTGTTTATAATCCAATTTTTGTAATAGATAGCTTTATAACAATACAAATATTCCGATTAACATTCGATTGAAAACAGTTAATTGCAGCTGCAAAATCCAGGCCCACTTTAGTTTGCATGCCCTGGAATGTCTTGTATTCATTCAAGTGGAAATAATGTAATTTCACTTGTACTAAAAGCGTGAACTTTGCCTCTGGCACAAGTCTATAAAGGTTTATTTACAAACACTGGCAAATCACCATCATAACATGATACAAAACAAGTTCAAATGCCTAATAGTCAATTAACAAAGATGGTTAATAACCTTGCTAATCAGAACAATGAACTTAAAGAAAACTATTTCATCAAGAACTAATAAAGAAAGAATGCAATTAGTTTATTTAACCTACAAAACATTATGTCAAAGTAACAATTAATCAATGAATGTTTTTGATGTGTTCATTAGGCTGTGTAAAATTAAAACTTTAAACAAAAGGTTAACCAAAAATAAGTTTCTTTATTGGCCATAATAATGCATTTTTTTCATTGTTATGATTTTGAATAGAAAAATTATGAAAAACATATTAGAACAGAGCAAATTCTCACAATACTTATACAGGATTAAGGATTGGAATGTACATAGAAAAATAATCTGCCACAGCTTTACTAATTAGCTAAAATGTCAAAAAGCTTACAGAAAGAACTTAACTTTTAACCACCGTATTTATTTCAAATGATTCAACGTAACAAAGATGGCTAAAATGATTTGATATACTGTACTACTCACCATTGCAATATTCATTCTGTATTAACATATGATTAGCCTCAGACCATGCTGAATAATACCGCACTACATGTCGATGTGTGCCAAGGACCGCATGAGCATAAACCTCATTTAAAGCCATTTGTCTGTAAAGTGCAATCAATGTTTGGTTAATTTAGTACTTATGTTATCAATAATACTAAACTGGAATGGTATTTAGGTGCATTGTATAAACAATTGTTAACCAAAGCCGGTCAAAGCATTCTACAATTTTAAGTACAGTTACTGTCTTGTAGCCGTCTTCTTCGGAGGACACATGGCTGTCATTGACGAATACATAAGTTGACTTCACTGCTGGTGTACTCGAGATCTACATTTATACCATGCTATACACTTTTATATTCATTTTGAGAATAAGAGCTACTGTACATTATTTGCAAGAAAATGAACTTACTCATTAACAGAACCAGCAAGAGGTTGTTTTGACTTCTTAACTGCATAAAGACATCCATCCAGTTTATTTATGCATTTGAAAACAGATCCAAATTCACCAGACCCAATCTTACATAATTCTACAAACTCTTCCTTATACCTAGAGATGTTGCTTTCTCGTAATGCTAATCTCTAGAAAAACAAAAGTTATTTATATGAATGTAAATTACAATTATGTTTTTTTTAATTTCTTTTTAAGTTCCAAATTTATGTTTTATCTTTATCTGATTTTTTTTACAAAATATTGACAACCTTTTTTGAGTTTAATACAGTAAAATTGGTCACTGGCATTACAGCTTTCATTTATAATTAGGAAATGATCATTTTTATTGATGTGGTTGTGATTTTTTTTTTATAAATTTGTGTACAAGACAACTAAACTAAGTCCTGTAATAACAATTACCTTTGGTGGGTTCATCTCCATATCATCATCGGAATCACTTTCTGTATTATTAAGGATTCTATAATAAGTAAACAAACCAAAGTTCACAATTTAGGTAGGTTTTAATGTTTCCTAATTTGAAAATTATTATCACTGACGATACTGCTGCTGCACTATGTAGCAATACTGTAGGTGATAATACAGATAATAAATGAGTCATACTGTACTTGACACAGTTGGTTGGATCCAGTTTTTATTGATAATGATACTGTACCTGTATATTTACTCTAAGTAAATATATAAGTAATTATATACTCATTCCTTATGGAAGAGCACAGCTTTATAAATATTACAACAGTATAATATTAATAATATAGCAACTGCTCTGGTATAGCATAGTTTACAGACAATTTTTTTTTTTTTAAACACACACACATTAAAATCTCTTAATATTATATTTCAGATATTATATTTAGCTAAGTAGTAGCATGTGAAGGATGTCATACAGTACTTATTAAATAGCAAATACAACTTTAAAAGTGATATACTGTACAATACTAACCTTTTTTCACGTTTCAACCTTTTCTTGGTAGCACTTTGCATTATTGCATTTGGTGTAAATGGGTTTACATTGGCAAGTGGTTTTCTAAACATTGTTCTGTTCACTGCTGGAACTGTCTGTGGTTTATCGTTAATTGGACTATTATTACGCTTTCCACTAAATAATCGCCCAACTAGCCCACTGCCACCATTGTTTGTCTTTTTAAGATGACCTAATCTTGATGATTTTCTTAGCAAAGACTTTGGTGTGTGAGGTGTATCGAATAGTCTTAAGTTCCTTAGATCTTTGTTTGGAGGAGACGTACTACAAGGTGTTGCGGGGCGATTAGATTTAATCAACATGGGACTCTGTATACCCAGACCTGCTAGACTGCAGGTTGGTGATTTTGAACGACACGGGGTTCCCCCATTCCAGTAATCCACATGTTTTGTTAAGTTAAACTGCCTTCTCCTTGGACTACTTTCTGGCGTAGCAAGGGTGGAATCCCAAGATGTATCTGTATCCATATCTAGAAAATCTGAGCCTGGTAAAGACGAAAAACTGGCATCCTCACAACCACTGAGTGAGCCACCTCGCACGGACTGACTACGGCGATGCAAGCCTGCAGGAAAGCTTGGCACATCTTCCTCGTCATACGAGCCTTCTTCGCCTTCACTATCGTGGAACGTTAGGCGTTGAATTGTTGGAGATCTATGCATAATTATAGAATGGCACGTAGACATTATCTATATAAATTCAACCACATTGATTTGTTGATTAGCTTACCTGAAGACAATTAGGCCTAGTTGATTTAAAAGTTACAGATTTAAATTAGCACAAACTTTACCACCATGAGTTTCAGATTCAATAATTATTCAGAAAATGGCGCGGCATGACTACGGTTGTTTGGATTAGCAATCTCAACCAATCAGAGTATTTTAATAGTGTGCGTCATAATTAGGTTAACCATATTTGGGGATGCTTATCTGGTGGGCGTAGAGGGCAGTGACATCGTTTTAAATGACTCATCCCACGTCCCAATAAACTTACAATGAAAAAAATTCCAATCCTGAACCCATTCAAGGTTGTTGTCAAAACCAAAGAAAACAAATGCAACTGTTCTACAATACAACACATACGTCATACTGGGCTTATGTCATTTTGACACTATCCGGAAATGCAATAAACCATAATATTATCCTGTATAAATAAATTAAAAATTTTTAAATTATTTTAAATTATATTTTGCGTCAAATTATATTTTGCGTCACTGTAAACTTGTTGCACATCTCATTGAGACTGTGCCTCTGATTTAAAAGAGATACAATAAAAAGTTCAGTTCAGTTCAGTCAAAATTGTGTTTGTTTTTCTGTATTTAAAAAAAATGGTATTGTACTTTTGTCTGAATCCGGTCTGAATAAAGATACTCTAAAGAATAATGATAATACTGTACCGTACCGGTAAACGTTTGTCTTTTTTATAATGAAATACTGTATAGATAATTTATATTAACTGTTTTTAGCTTGTATTGATTTTATATATAGGCCTACTTTTTTTTATTGAAAGACTTTCTGTTTATATTATTCTATGACAATGTTATATTTCGTATTATATTATGTATGTACAGTTAATAAGGCTAGCAGCGTTTCCCTAAATATAATCTAATGATGTTAAGTTGTTTTAAAATACAGTAACTTTATTTGATTTCAACTTTATTTTTTAGAGAGGGGTGTCCCTACCAATGGGGACATTTCGAGTAACAATACAGTATTTAGTATGCTTAATTTATTAATTACCGTATTATCAACAAATTGCTCTTCGATTTATTTCACAGGATGTCTCATAAAAAAAAGTGTAAAGAATACGGGACAGAATAGTAATTGGTACGTAAAACAAAATCAATCAAATGAGGGGGGAATGCCATTAGATATAATAGCTCGAAAAAGAAGAAACATGAAGTTGAATATGTGTGGCCAAAACTGATGGCGCCTATCTATTATGTGCAATTGTGCAATTTCGCTCGAGATCTTAATTCTTTCTTAATTTATAATATTTTTTAGTCGGTCAGTCTAATTACCGAAAACAACCGAAAATAACCGAAAACAACCATAAACAACCGAAAACAACCACAAACAACCGAAAACAACCATAAACAACCAAAAACAACCATAAACAACCGAAAACGAACCGAAAACAAACCGAAAACAACATAAAATAATCTAAATACCGAAAACAAATTTGTATAATATTTTTTAAATGTCGCCCTCTATTGATGGGTGTTTCTAAATCTACTAAGACCATAACAGAGACAAAAAACCGCGCGCGCAAAAGCCAAGGAAGACCCTACGATGACAGTGTGCACAAAATACAACTAAAAATCGTACAATCAATCAATTGATAACATCGCATTTACTTACAGAATCTATAAAAATATTTTAATTTTAGTCTTTCGATTTTTGATCCAGAAACCAGCGCATTACTCCTTACAATAATTATGAATATGTTAATCCATAGTATAGAAAGTAAATTGACTATGGTTAATCATGATCAATTTAATTATAGATTTTCAAAGATAAATTATACAAAGATACTAGGGACTATAAAGTATACTTAAAAGAAGCTCACTATAAAGGATTCACAATAAAATCTATTCAGTAAAATTACTGTAGTCGAGTAAATAACGTTTTTATCCTTATCGCTTCAGTATTCACTTAAGTGACGAAACCGGGGACGAAAACGCAAAGTTAGGTAAAATCATGCTTTGTTTTTGAAAAGACTAAAAACGAAATGTGTTTATAGATTTTGTAAGTAAATGTAGTCTACGGTGTATTTCATTGAATTTGTACGATTTTTAGTTGTATTTTGTGCACACTACCATTTCGTAGGGTCTTCCATGATTTTTGCGCCTCTGTGTATGGTCTTAGCTTTAGAAACACCCATCAATAGAGGGCGACATTAAAAAAAATATTATACAAAATTTGTTTTCGGTATTTAGATTTTTTAACTTTTTGTTTTCGGTTTGTTTTCGGTTTGTTTTCGGTTGTTTACGGTTGTTTTCGGTTGTTTATGGTTGTTTTCGGTTGTTTTCGGTTATTTTCGGTTGTTTTCGGTAATTAGACTGACCCTTTTTTAGTTTTTCGGAGTTGACGATTCATCACATGTGGGTTCGCCCTAAATTAGTTTTATTTATTTATTTTGTTGCAACCGTAATACTATGAGTATGGGAGTCTCGCTTCGGATGTTAACGTTGAATTGCTGGTTTGTTATTAATGTATCTCATTTTTTTCAAATTAGGCCTGGCCTAGGCTAGGAGGCTAGCCCTAGCCTACTACTAGTAGGCCTACCTCCTAGGCCTACTAGTACTAGGCCTAGGCCTAGCTAGTAGGCCAGGCCTAGCTAGCCTAGTTTAGGACCTAGCTAGGCTAGTAAGCCTATGGCGGCTAGCCGCCGGAGCCTACTACTAGGCCCTACCTATGCCTAGCTAGTTAGACTAGAGGCCTAGGCTAGTCTACATTATTACTAGCTTAGGCCAGGCTAGCCTATTATTAAGGGCTTTCTAAACTAGCTAGGCCTAGCCTAGTAGCCCCTCCTAGCTAGGACCTAGCCTAGGCCTAGCTAGTAGCCTAGCTAGGCTAAAGCCTAGCTAGGGTCTATTTAATTAACTACTAGGCCTAGGCCTGCTGGCCCTACTCTAACTAAATTAAATAAGCCTGACTCTCTCTACTAGTCTAGTAGGCCTGGCTAGTAAGTAGATAGGCGCACCTGGTAGGCTAGTAGTAGTAAAATTATATTATTATAGCCTATAGGTCTATTGGTCCTAGCTAGGCCTAGTATACCTAATAATTATTTAGGCTATAATAATATTATAATTATTAATGTTTAAGAGGCCTAGGCCTATAATAATTATTAATATTTTGTTTATTAAGCCAAGCACGGGCCATTCATTCAGATTGTGATCTGGATTTATTAATTTTATACATTTATTATTTTAATTAAAAACAATCTTAAATCAAAATGTATATTCATTCAACAGGGGTGTGCCTTTAGTTACCAGTGATAAAACAGTTCGTTTCAAGTTCATAGCAGAGGAATTATCTAAAGGAGAATATGATGTTATTGCATTGCAAGAGGTGCTTCTAACTTTAATTATTGCTTTTATTTTATATTCTTTAATGACAAACCAATTCAATTTGTATTACAACTATTTTTTTGTGTTTGATTGATTTGAATTACCATTTTAATTTTTTTTTACTGCGCATTGTTATGCATTACTAATATTAAATTAGTAATTTGGTAGGCCTATACATTGTTGTAACTAGGCCTAGCTAGGACCAATAGACCTATACAACAATGTAACAGGTTCGTACTACTAGCGTCGTAGCTTTATCGCGTAGTATTTTCCGGAGCTGCAGCATTGGCACAAACACAATAAAATCATCCACAGAGACAGTTCTTGGTTTGGAAAAGTTAAATTCTTTTATTGAAGCTAGTAACCAGTCGGAAGGAGAATTATTAAGACAAATTATAAAAATTAAGTAGCCTTACACAATTAGAAATATAGAACTATATAGCAGAACGAAAGAACTAAAATGGTCAAACATAATAAGGAAAAGAAAATACAAATGGACCGGACATATGCTAAGGCTTCCGATGGACACTCCAGCCAAATTAGCGTTGACAGAATCCATTAGAAAAGTTAAAAGACCAGTTGGCAGACCAAAAACTACCTGGATAGGAAACATAAACAAAGAACTCAAAAAAGCAAATACATCGATCGCAAAGTTAATGACAGACCACCAAAAGAGAGTCATGGAAACGATTAGCGTACGCAATGTCTACCCAAGACGAATAGCGTAACGGATGATGATGATACAACAATAAAATAATAATTGTGCGCATAAATGATGTGTGCTAAAATAGGAGAAAATAGGCTGTTGCTATATAAAAAAAAGATTACTAATAATAGACATTTATTCTTTTATTTTAAAGGTTATTTACACTTCAGACTACACATTGCTATGTGACCACCTGTCTCTAACACATCCCTTTCACCACTATTTTCACAGGTATAAATATTTGTTACGAATTTGTATATTCATAATTCATTTTATTTTTACTTACTAATTGTACATTATTCAGTTACTCTACTCCATTTCATGATTTATTTATTTTAAATGTATTATTATTAAGTTGATACTGGGAATCTAATAATTACTTTTTTTTGTTTTTTTGTAATTTATTTTATAATCATTTTAGCGGTATTAAAAGCGGTGTTTGCATATTCTCAAATTGTCCTATTATTGAATCAGCCATCTTTTATTATTCACTCAACTCATCTCCATATAAGTTGAATCAGCTTGATTGGTATGCTAGACGAATGCTAGGCCTGGTTAAAATCAAACATAAAGGCTTTATCATCAATATTTTCACAACACACGTAAGCCTTTTTTGTCATACAGTACCATAATTTAAATATATGTTGATAGGATTTGAATGTACAATCTGTAACTTCTGGTTTATGCCTTGATTGATCTACAAGAATATTCTTGGATTCTGGATTTGGATGGGTCAAGTAACTCAAGAGTTTAAGGTGTATATCTAAAGATTCAAGAATCATAATTAAAAATATCTGTAGAAACTAAATCTCTGTCTACACTATCAAAAAAAAAAATATGATTTACCCATAATATATGAACATGATGATGTCATATCACTACCATATTTGGGCACATCATTATCATATGTGGGCACATCACAAGTTTGATAGTGTAGACAGAGTCTTGCTGAATTCAAAAGTTATCAAAAAAGTTTGAATTGATGTACTGACATTTCAATGTCCAAATTTCTACATTTTACTGAATATATCCATGATGTTATTTGTAAAATTAGCAAACACCATATCTTATGTCATATTCAAGTATAGCTATACGCTTGGACGGTGCGCCTGCATTATCATTTAATTGAATTATACATCACAGTTGTTTCTTTTATTTGTTATCAGGTTTGTGCAATTTATACACCCTTACACTATGAAAAGTCTGATGTACTGTTCTCTCATCGTTTGGCGCAATGTTATGAGATTAGCAACATAATAAGGCAAGTTGGAACATCTGCTAACGTCAATGTATTAATGGGAGATTTCAACAGTGAGCCTTTTTCATTGGCTAAAAAAGTATTGATGGCCAATGCTGGCCTAAAAGATGTTTGGGATGAAAGGCCAAATGCTGATGTAAGTAATAAATCTGTTATTGCAACCATAGAGATATTTATTAGAGTGAACTATAGAGATATTATAGTGAACTATAATATCTCTATGTTGCAACTAAAAGGGAAAAAATAATTTGTAATTGTGTGGGTGTATGGTTGGATAGTGGTTTGTGGTTGCAATTATTATTTACCATCAATAGTTTCCTGTTGAGACAGTTGGGTTTATTTATTATTGGCTGGGTTTTCACAATTTATTGACCTCTGACTGATAGACAGATGATTTTAGTATCTTTTATTTAGCAATCAATTAAACTCAATTAGTTAATTACATATCAAGGATAGGCAATTTATCTCAAATTTACCATTATTTTAATCTATCATGAATTCAATTTGCCTCTGTACTTCATATAGCAACCTTTTCAACTTGAGTGCAACAGTAAAAAAGTTGAAAAGTTGGGTCATAACAATTACTATATAAAATATTAGAACTACTGTACATGCTAATATTTTATATTAATGTTATTCATTGTGATATTTAATTGTACGTTTTTTACATTTTTTAGTGTAAAAAACTGTCAAAATACTGAAGTACGGTATATAAATAAGTTTATTCCTAAACTGAAGACCGCCCTCTGTGATGAGTAAGTTTCGTGGCGTAGAAGCTGATGATTGCCGCATTTAGAAGATTTTAACATGTGTCTGAAAAAATATATAAATAAAAATTATATAATAATGTACTTGATATGTTATACAGTATCATAAAACCCTACTGGGCGTGGATTAGTATGAATAAAATATTCATCATATCAAAGATAAAAAATAACTATTTTATATCTCTACATACCAGACTATTTAATGATCATCCATATCAATTTTGTTCGTTCAATTTAATTTTATAACAAATTTTAATATAGAAATGACATTAGTTAAACAAGTCAAAATATGTTTTTCAATATCTCCAGGATGGCAGTGGGGAGACATGTGAGTGTGATACAAATTGTTACACAGGCCTTGTACACAGGGTCTATGAACAATTTCCAAAAGGTATGCGCATTGATTACATAATGTACAATACCAACAGTGGTTACAAGGTACAGTGCACAGATGCACGTCTGGCATTACGAAAGATCCCTCATTCAGGTCTGAATCCATCTGATCATGAGGCCGTGTCAGCAACTTTGGAAATTCAACATTGTCATGGTAAGTATTTATTGTTAATATACTTGTTACATTATGAGTCGGTATCCGATATAGATTTATTGTACAGGTTTAGACTGAGTTGAGCCTATAATAATCAGCACACTATGAGACCATTCATGTGCACAGAACCAACAAATCCCATCTAAGGAAAAAATAAGATTAAAGCCATCTTACATATGTAACATTTGTTGGTGATCTAGAACTTTGGCCTTGCTTTTATCAAACCAAAATAATTAATATCTTATAGATTTATTTATTATTATTTTACGTATAATGTTACGTTTTTCTTTTACAGATGCGCAGTCTCCAAGTCCATCTAATGATTTACCAAGTTTACTAGATAATGTTGAAGAAAAGTTTTTATTAGCTTACAATGAAGTTCAACACAAGAGGTTTCAGTCTGCCTACTTAGCAGCTTTATTAGGCCTTTTACTTTTTGTTATACAGCTAACATCCATTATGGATATCATCTATGCTAAATTTGTAATGTCTGCATTTCTTGTGTTGGTTATCTGGATTTGTCTGTGGGATGTTTGTGTACAAAGAGTATTTGAAGCTAATTCATTCATGGGACTCTTAGAGAATGTAAGAATTCGTAAAATGTACTCAGGAAAATTCTGAAAAAAATTTTTTTGTGTGTAGTGTACAGCAATACTGCGTTGAAACACTGGAAGTTAAGCAATGTTGGGCCTGGTTAGAACTTGGATGGGAGACCATCTGGGAATATCGGGTGCTTTATATACCGGAGAGTGATGGTGTAATGATAATATCGGATATCTGTACCATACTGATTGCATCATTAGGCAAGTGCCTTACTATTGCGTCGTTCTTTGGATAGGATGTAAAGCCGTTGGTCTTGTGTACATATAGTGCATGTCAAAGACCTTGGTACCCTATTTGAAAACAGATGGGACCAGAATAAATAATTTAACCTTACGTACCTTTAACCTGAAAATTGAATTTGAAAATCAACTTAGCTAAATTTTAATTTCCTCAACCTTATAAAAAAATATACGTTTTAAAAGACAATACTTTACTATTATAAAATTAAAATATATTTTTTCTCAAACTGCATTGTGTAACAAATATTCACTAAAGCTACATTTATAATTTGTCATACTTAAACTCTGTCTACACTGTCAAACTTTATGTGATAAGTCCATATATGGACATGATGATGTCATCACTACCATATTTAAGCATATCACTACCATATTTGGACACAAATATTTTTGTCAATCTATTTTGATAGTGTAAACAGAGCTTCACTCTTTATATATTTTTTGTGATGTGTGAAAAAATACAATGACGTACAGCTATAAATAACCGGCTGCTGATTTCTTATATTTCTTTGTCACATACCAACTTCTTAGATGGAAAACGTTACATTCTATAACCCAACTGACCAAGTTATTGCAACAATATGAAAGACTTGAAAATAGATTTTCAAAGAGTGGACTATTTTTTTCTCTATGGTCTAGTGAACTTCAAGTGGCATTACCAAACAATAAGAAAAATACTTTAATAATTAATATACTGGTAGATTCGTTCGTGGTCGTAAACGTTTCATTAATAGGACAGTGCACGTATGTATAAACTTAACAGTTACAGTATATGGAATATTATAACAGATCGTTAAATGTTAGAAGCTCTTTTACTCCAAAGTAGGGCATTGTACTGTTTCTGGTGATCTGAACGCCCGTACATGCAATGACATTTATAAAAATTAATAATTAATGGCTGAATTACTTTTCTAACTAATTAAACAGATGACACTCATGGATAAGGCTGTACGAAACCATAAGAACGCTAAATCTGCTGCGTCTGACGGAATTCCTAATGAAATGCTAAACTTGGCCTTACCACTATCGTTAAAAGATAGAATGTTCAAATGTTATTATTAATAATTAATATACTGGTAGATTCGTTCGTGGTCGTAAACGTTTCATTAATAGGACAGCGCACGTATGTATAAACTTACCAGTTACAGTACATTGAATATTATAACAGATCGTTAATTGAAGCAACTCTTTCACTTAGTGATAAATTAAAAACGGAAAGAAAAGAAAAATCGTAGACGATATCGTAAATATGAAGCGTTATTTAGTAGCTGGAATGTGTACCATACTAAAGTTTTGTTTGTTTTCTACGAGAGTGAATATTAATATTGCCATAATCGAAATGGTACAAAGTTATAATTCAATTCTTAACTTAATACTTTCTAAAAGTCTATAGTTTTAATATTGAGTTTTCTCTTTGTATCTCTTCAACCCATACTCGCATGGTAATAAGATAACTACTGTATTGAAAGTTGGACATTTTACACTTAATTTTTAGGGTTATATATTTATGATATTAAGAACATTATTTTCAGTTTTTGATTATGTTTACGTATACTATATAAATCATTTTTAGAACATTGATGGGCTTCATTGCAGAATTGGTGGAACCCGTAAATTAAACTTGATTTTAATATTATAACCGTTTCAAATAACTTAATTTTTATTATTAAAACATACTAAACTGGTACCCAGCATACTTCAAAGGTGCTCATGTTAATTTTTTTATTAAACAATATTAAAGTGGTGCCCATCATACTTAAAGTGGTGCCCGTCATAGGCTTACTCTCATGTTAACTTTTATTATTAAAACATACAAAAGTTGTGCCCATCATACTTAAATGGTGCCCATATTAAAGGCAAATTACTGAAAAAATGACAATGCTGATGTGGGTATCAGTGGCTGGATATATGTATAAGGGGTGACTTTTTCTCATTCTCACAGATTTCCTCATCTTTACCGTTTCAAATTAATTAATTAAATTTCAGTATATCACCGGGCGGTTTCGAATTAATGTTCATTGCCTAATGTGTTTATACACGCCGAGAATGTTAAAGAGTCGCTATCCAATCGAGTTCGAACAATACCATGAAAGCCCCAGTGGTCTAATGGTTAGGACATCTTCATATCAAGCAGGCGGTCCGAGTTCGAGTCTCGGTTGGGGCGACTTTTTCTCATTCTCTCAGATTTCCTTATCTTTATCGTATAAAATTAATCTATATATAAATTTACGTAAGGGCAAAATTCGGTAAATCGCGCCTTACTTCTAGAATTTTCACTCGATGGTATGTAAAGTTGGTTCGTACTTTCGGTACTGATTTTAACCGCCTGATGTAACCCTGTTTACTAATTAAATTGAGTTAGATAATTAGTTATTGACGATTAAAACGAATTTAGGTTCAACGATTTGCCCCAAATAGGGGTGTTTTCCGATCGTGGTATACACTGTCTAATGGATGTCCATCTTGAAAAATACCCACCAAAAAAATGCGAGGAGGCTTCGCATTTTTCTATCTCCTCCTACGATAATTGTTTTTAATAGCTGAAAACCGGTTGAACAGCTAGAGTACACCATCATAATGTTGAAGACAGGCCGATTTTCTTTAAAAAATACTATTTTGATAGATTTAATATACGATTATACAAATGTATTGATTTGTGATGAATGGAACATTCCAAATTATTTGGTTTAACCATACAGGTATAGATTTAGATTTATGGGCCCCCTTGGAGAATAAACATAAATAGTATTGCAATGCTGTACAATACTGTTAAGGTATTAACCACTTTTGATCGCAATTTGAATCGCAAATTTCTTACTGTGAGTGTTGGTACTGTTAGATGTAATATAAAAATATATACAAATAAACTTTATTACTGTGAGTGTGGGTAGGCCCTACTGTTAGATTATAAACATATAATATACAAATAAACATTCCAAATTATTTGGTTTAACCATAGAGGTATAGATTTAGATTTATGGGCCCCCTTGGAGAATAAACATAAATAGTATTGCAATGCTGTACAATACTGTTAAGGTATTAACCACTTTTGATCGCAATTTGAATCGCAAATTTCTTACTGTGAGTGTTGGTACTGTTAGATGTAATATAAAAATATATACAAATAAACTTTATTACTGTGAGTGTGGGTAGGCCCTACTGTTAGATTATAAACATATAATATACAAATAAACATTCCAAATTATTTGGTTTAACCATAGAGGTATAGATTTAGATTTATGGGCCCCCTTGGAGAATAAACATAAATAGTATTGCAATGCTGTACAATACTGTTAAGGTATTAACCACTTTTGATCCCAATTTGAATCGCAAATTTCTTACTGTGAGTGTTGGTACTGTTAGATGTAATATAAAAATATATACAAATAAACTTTATTACTGTGAGTGTAGGTAGGCCCTACTGTTAGATTATAAACATATAATATACAAATAAATAAACGTTATTACTGACAGTTGCTTCTCAACGTTTGTATTAATTAATAATTTAAAAATATATAAACGTCGTAGTGGTGTATCGTTACATGTACTTTACTATTTCAATCGACTATGACAGTGAGAGTTTTAACAAAGTACCGTATTAAATCGTAAATGTTTTACTGTATTTAGTGGTATATTATTTATAGGCCTATAAAACATTAAAACAATATTTCGTTACTGAGTGGATAAGAATATATTTTAAAATGTTTCCTCTTTGTACCTATCTTCTTCCCCCATCCCTCAACCCTTAATGTTACATACAAAACACAAATTGGGTTTGTTTAAATGAGTCCAAATAAAAAAATTTGACTCATTTTGTTTCTCTCTCGGAAGTAATTCCCAGGGTGCTAATTTTGGTTGACTACATAAATCATTGTGTATATTTATTCGTTTCTGTAAACGACAATGTATTATAGTCCTGCGGTACGTACATTTGAAATCTCCATTTTTTTCTCGCTGGAAATACTGTGTATTCGAGAACCATCTGTGGGCACGACCTAGATGGTACGCGAGCGAAGCGAGCGTGCCATCTAGTTAATTAAATTTCAGTATACCACCGGGCGGTTTAGAATTAATGTTCTTTGCCTGATTTGTTTATATATATATTTACATTTAGAATTAATGTTCTTTGCCTAATGTGTTTATATATAATATATATAAATCTAAAGGCAAACACTAGCCCTGATATCAGTGCAAGTGAAGGTATAGATAGTCAGGCAAGCGCTGCCTGAGTGAACATGAATAAAAAAAAATACAACTTAAAAGAGGCACGAGGCTGGTGAATTAATAGCCTGGGTGCAGAACAATTATTATACACATTTGCGGGAAAAAAGTATAGGAAAATTTTTTTGGGGTTTTTCTAATAGAGTATACCATATAGAATGTCCGAAAAAAAATCTCCATCCCAGGGTCTTGGGGAAAATTTTTTATGGCACTTTTAAATTTTGGCCTATATAACACACACAAATTCCTATTAACATACACAAATACCTATATATAGGGGATAGGGAAAATCAATTAACAGTTTTTGTTACTTGCAGTTGTGTTTTAATGATTAAAATTAGTAGAGGCTTACTTTAATAACTACTTCTCATAGTAGTTGATAAATCAAGTCGATACGATGACATCATCATGCCAGAATCCAATATGGCGTCCAATTTGGCGAGAAAAACAGGGTATTGCTAAACCCCCGCAAACCCCTGGAAACCTAAAAAAAAAACATAGAAAACCCCACCGAACCGACATAAAAGTGATTGAATCATGGAGTGTACGAACCACTGGGTATGTCCATCTAAAAAAAAATTAAAATTTCTACTGTTAACTACTTATTTTGGGGATAAAACATCATTTTTTGGTTAAAAATTAGCAATCATTTTTTACCAAAAAATGATGTTTTACCCCAAAAATAAGTAGTTAACAGTAGAAATTTTATTTTTTTAAAACATGGATATACCCAGTGGGTCGTACACTACATGATTCAATCACTTTTATTATGTTGGTTCGGTGGGGTTTGCTATGTTTTTTTGGAGGTTTGCAGGGTTTAGCAATCATTTTTGACCAAAAAATGATGTTTTATCCCAAAAATAAGTAGTTAACAGTAAAAATTTAATTTTTTTTTTTACATGGATATACCCAGTGGGTCGTACACTATATGATTCAATCACTTTTATGTTGGTTCGGTGGGGTTTGCTATGCTTTTTTTTAGGTTTGCAAGGGTTTTTGGGGGTTTAGCAATGCCCTCTTTTTTCCGCCAAATTGGACGCCATATTGGATTCTGGCATGATGATGTCATTGTTATCGACTCGATTTATCAACTACTATGAGAAGTAGTTATTAAAGTAAGCCTCAGCAAATTTTAATCATCATAACACAACTCCAAGTAAAAAAAAATGTGAATTGGTTTTCCCTATCCCCTATATATAGGTATTTGTGTGTGTTAATAGGCATTTGTGTGTGTTATATAGGCCAAAATTTAAAAGTGCCGTAAAAAATTTTCCCCAAGACCCTGGGATGGGGATTTTTTTTCTGCCATTCTATATGGTATACTCTATAAGAAAAAAAAGAAAAAAATTTTCCTATACTTTTTTCCCGCAAAATTTGTACTGCACCCAGGCTATAATAGAGGGTGACGATAGTATTGAGTAGAAAACAGAGTGTATAGAAAGTCATAATAGTTACTGTACAATATAGACTTTGTAAATCTATTTTCTATTGAAAGACTAACCGCGACGTAGATGAAAGGTCAATATTAAAAATTTGACCTTTTTTCTCTTCCAGTGTGGCATTTATAAGTTAGCGGCTATATAATGAGCAGCAGGAGTGTTGCATGCACCATACAACGCCAATATGAAGCGTTATCTTATAGCTGGTATGTGTTCCATGGTAAGGTTGTCTTTGTATTGCATAAGACTGAATCTCAATATTGCCATAATCAAAATGGTTCAAAATTCTACCGAAGACAACGCTTTAAATGTCACTCTGACAACAACGGCTACATGGTCTAAAATTATTAAAACAGAGGTAAGTTTAAAAAATAAAATAACGTATAATTTATCAAATGAAGAAACTAGCGCCGAAATTTATAGGATTTTACACATGTATTTCCTTTTATTTTGTCTTAAATTGGAGTGTAAGTTTTTAAGATTTCGAGTAGGTCTAACTATGAAATTCCCTTTGTTTGAGGTAATCTTATAAAGGGGTAAACTACTCTTCGAGAAATGATTCCCCAAAAAGTGCGAGAATTGTATTCTCGCGTACCGTATCATAGGTCGTGTCCACAGATGGTTCTCGAATACACAGTAATTTCAGCGTCTTAAAAATGAGTCCAATTTTTTATTTAAACTCATTTAAACAAACCCAATTTGTGTTTTGTATATATATATTAGAGTTGAGGGATGGGGAAGAGGATGGGAAGAACAATTTTTAAATATATTCTCTATCCAGTCAGTAACGAAATATTGTTTTATAGGCTTATCAATAATATACCACTAAACACAGTAAAACATTTACGATTTATAATACTTTTTTAAAACTGTCCCTGTTATAGTCGATTGAAATAGTAACGTACAGGTAACGATACACTACTACGACGTTTATATTTTTTATAATTATTAATTAATACAAACGTTTGAGAAGCAACTGTCAGTAATCTACTATTAAAACAATTATCGTAGAAGGAGATACGAAGTATCCTCGTATTAGTATGCAGGTATTTTTCATGAGGACATCCATCTTAGACAGTGTATACCACGATCGGAAAACACCCCTATATGGGGCAAATCGTTGAACCTAAATTCGTTTTAATTGTCAATAACTAATTATCTAACTAAATTTAATTAGTAAACATGGGTTACATCAGGTGGTTAAAATCAGTACCGAGATTCTAACCAACTTTATATACCATCGAGTAAACATTCTAGAAATAACGCGCGATTTACCGAATTTTGCCCTTACGTAAATTTATATATAGAAGCTTCAAAGCAAAATTATTATTCCTTTTGTTTATTTGAATTAATCATTAATTCAAATAAACAAAAGAAATAATAATTTTAACCATTAAATGGTTTGTATGTTAATTCCATCGTTAATAACCTGGCAAGGCTAGATGTATCAAGTTAAACTTGAAACGTGGGTAATTCAATAGGGGATGCGGGGGTACCTACCATTTTAGAACAACGTCATGCGAAACGTGTGGGAAAGTGGGTACAATCCTACGTTTATAATCTGAACATCTGACAAAGCTAAACTTGTGGAAAAGTGGGGAGGCTGATGCTATGCTTGTATAATCTAAATATAATATGTTATATTGTATGTTTAACTGTAAATAATAATTGCACTGATTAGTCTACAAACGTTTTATTTAGCGTTGTAAAATACTCTCCACATGCATGATGGGTATACGTACGGTATCACTACAGAAGGATGACATGCGTGACCTTTTTAAACCAATTTTGTTACTGTCAATAGATCCCAAGATACGCCTGGGATGAAAAAACACGTCAAATGATACTTGGTGCTGCTTACTATGGGTATAGCCTATCAGCACTTCTTGGAGGAATGGTGACGCACAGACTTGGTGGAAAACGAGTTATTCTATTTTCACTTCTTTCGTCAAGTATTCTTACAGCACTGATACCTTGGTCAGCTGGAGTTAGCAGTAATCTTCTAATAGTTCTACGTGTACTAGACGGCATTGCACAGGTTAGTATAGACTTGCCTCAAGTCTATAGTTATTGTCTTTCTTATGTTAGTCCACCACTCGGTTTTTTAATTTTTGTCTGAAAATACAAGATTAAGCAACATACGTATGAAACAATATTTTTTTTTTTACTAGCATTAAGTCAAAACTCCGTCTAGAACCTAGACTAAGGTTAGCATTTATTTCATATTGATGCCATACTGTACTTCTTTTTAGCTTTCATTTACATTTAGACGCATGGCGTTATAGCGTTTATAGCATTTACAATTCACTGTAAGTTATGACCACAAAAACCAAAAGAAAACATTTAATTTCAGGGATTACACAATCCGGCAATGTTGGGTATACTGGCAAACTGGTCTGTTCCACATGAACGAAGTACACTTGTGTCCATTGGCTATTTCGGTAAATAGACATTAAAGCTTAATACAGTAATATGTTTGCGATCGTTAGCTGTCATCAACGTAATATATTACACGTTCCACATGGCTATTATGTCCTTAATTTAGAAATAAAGTTATACGATGTCATTGTGACCGATAATTTTTCTTCATTCACTTGTTATTCACACCAAATCGTTGAACGTTCTTTTTATACAGGTATGGCTTTAGCTGAGGTTATCTGTAACCCAATGTCTGTTTGGATTTGTTCTGCATACAAACTCGGTGGATGGCCGTTGTCATTTTATACATACAGTAACTTGAACAATATTATTTTTGTATTTTACTTATTTTTATTTATTGTTTAAAGTGAAACAAACTATTATTGACATTACCTCCTCATATTAGGAGGTAACGTTTACACCCCTGAAATTGGCAACAATTTAATTTTATTTAGGTGCCTTTGGATCTGTTACTGCAATATTATGGACTTTCATAATTTACGAAACTCCTGATGAAGATCCGTGTATATCGAGTAACGAGGTCGAATACTTAAAAGGGTTTGACACTGAAGATGGAGAGAAAAATAAGGTACGGTTTATATCTTTGTATGAAGTTGTATGTAAAGTGATCAGTCTGATAGGCCTAATTATAGCAAACATAAAATAAGATATATAAAAATAACAATTTTAAATCGGGTTTTTTGTCATATAGAAAATATCGGTTCCATGGTTAAGTATGCTGAAGTCATCAGCTGTTTGGGCGGTAGTGATTGCTTACACTAGCAACGTTTTTAGTTTTACTTTTCTTATTACTGAAGCACCGATCTTTATCTCAGAAGTCTTAGGATTTAATTTAAAAACGGTAAGTCTATAATAGATAACGTATTTTTGAAAAATGAAAATAAGAGTCGACGGTGACAATCTGGTTGTTGTGACAAAGGCCTATATTGTAATACGTTACATGAGCATAGAAGAATTCTAGCCGGCCGGGGATATAATGAATATTAATTTGAAACGATAAGGATGAGAAAATCTTTGAGAATGTGAGAAAATGCCGCCCCAACCGAGATTCGGAACGTTCCTGCTTGATATGCAGATGTCCTAACCATTAGACCACTCACGATTTCGTCGTATATACGACGAAATCGTCAGTGTTTAGTTCAAATTCGATTATATAATATTATTATATATACCTTACATTTTACAGATTGGGTGGCTTATGTCGATTCTAGGTATTGCGGAATGCTTATTTGGCCTACTATCTGGTGTATGTGCTGACTTCTTCATTCGCCGTGAAATGTTGACAATTTTGCAAGCAAGGAAACTGTTCACAATTCTCAGTAAACGTTCATAGATTTATTATGGAAAACGTCACTCATTTTAGGAAGTTATATTATAATTAATTTAAGCCTTATAATAATTGAGTATTATCAAGCATTTAGACAAAAACAAAGTTTACTTTCACATACGACACATGGATATAATAACAACTTGAATACAAATACTAAGTTGTAGTGAACGATACCTATATTTGGATGTCCAAATGTCTTGTCTATGGGTTCGTATTTGTATTGACATTGTATCATAATAGTGTTTCAGAATTAGAATGACAACCAAGAATGAGAATAATTTACTAATATGATATTTCTATTTCTTAGGTATGGGGTTATCTGCTTTCCTACTTATTTGTATAGGATTTTTCAGAGACAATGCTATAGTATGTCCGATTATGCTAATACTAGCATTCGGGTTACTAGGATGTTTTAATACGTGTTTCATAGCGAACGTATTGGACATAACGAAACATTATTCATCAGTGATCGTAGGAATCATGTCATGTTTAGGAGGTAGTACTGGGTTTATTGGGACATCATTATTTGCCGCATTATTAAAGATAAAGGTATAGTTTGCTAATATTAATCACTGTATTGTAGGCTTACATTAAAGGAACCTATTCTGTTCATATCCATTTAGTTCCTTACCATATTATTATTATTATTAATTTTCAGAACACACATGATCAGTGGTACTTGATGTTTAAGATAATTGCGGGAATACAGTTGTTTGGACTGTTGATATTTTTGTTGTTTGCAAAAGCAGAGGAGCAGTTTCATTCCATCGAAGAAAACATATCCAAACAAGAAATGAAATCTTATAATTCTATAAACGATACTTCCGCCGAAGTTGTTGATACTGAAGAGTGACTGTCGAGAAGGTTATTAAGTTTGTGGCCTAAAGAAAGTGTCGAAAATGAAGAGCACATGCTAAAAAAAAAAATAACAAGGGGTTATCCGCTAAGTGCGGATAACCAATAATTTCGCTTGTAAAGAGAAAAAAATAAAAGGTTAATTTGACCCAAAAACTAGTAAGTTAAGTATTTTTTGCTTTAAATTACATTTTTTCAAGTTTTTTTGTAAAAGTGAATAAATATTATGTGACAATAAAATGACATATTCAACAAAAAAATTTAAATATATATATATATATATATATGTATGTATAGGGCGACAATATATCTTAGTTGTATATAGTATATAAGCATATAATTGTTGGTGACTGCAGCCGTCTTCATGTTTATTTAGGCTAAATTCTTCGAGTTCGTATTGTTGAGAGACTTGGAAAGAAATCGACAATTGTTGGTCTTTGTTTTGTTTTGAAATCACTACATTAAGAGAATTAGAATACCATGTGAATGAAGAATCAGCAAAAAGAGAATAGAACATTCATGAATTTGTATAAAGCATTCATGAATTTGTATAAAGCATTTATTACATAATATAATGCAAATAATAACGAGATACAATAATGTGGCAAACACAGACAGAAAAGAGAACAAACCCAAAGTAAAAGATAAAATTATAAGAAACAACGAATTATTAGTTGAACTAATTGCATTCAAATTAAATTATAATTGTATTTTATAGATTTATAAAAAAATAAATGTGTATAAACATATCATCATAATTGTCTACAAGAAGAAATGTTAAAATAAATCATGTGTATAAACTAAACATAGGTTTTGGAGCTATTTAACTTTTTATTGAAATAAACTTATTTTAAGAAAAAGAATGTCAGATTAGCTACTGTATAATATAGGCTTTGTATATCTATTTTTCATTGAAAGACTATTGTTATATATATTATTCAAATTCATCAATGCATGCAAACGATATAACTGCTTAAAAATCGACGCGTAGGTGTATTGAAAACACAAATTAAACCGTCAATAATAAAATTTGACCTCTACTCTTCCATTGTGGCAATTCTAAGTTAGCGTCTATAATAACGAGCAGCAGGAGTGTTTGTTGTTGGCACCATACAACATCGCCAATATGAAGCGTTATCTTGTAGCTGGAATGTGTTCCATGGTAAATTTGTATTGCATATATATATATATATATATATATATATATAAATCAATGATGTTGCGTAGCACTGTGTAAATTATATTATAAATCATACTGTAAATTATAGAAACAGTGCTCATATTCGGAACATGATCTCATATATATATACATTCGAGTCTCGGTTGGGGCGACTTTTTCTCATTCTCACAGATTTCCTCATCTTTATCGATCGTTTCAAATTAATTAATTAAATTTCAGTATATCACCGGGCGGTGATATACTGAATATATATATAATATTTAGAATTAATTTTCTTTGTCTAATGTGTTTATATTATTTATAAATCTAAATGCAAACACTAGCCCTGATATCAGTGCAAGTGAAGGTACTTGGACAAAGATAGATAGATCAGGCGAGCGCTGCCTAAGTGAACATGAATAAAATAAAAAGGCTTGTGAATTAATAGAGGGTGGCGATAGTATTGAGTAGAAAACAGAGTGTATAGAAAGTCATAATAGCTACTGTACAATATAGACTTTGTAAATCTATTTTCTATTGAAAGACTATATTAAAAATTTGACCTTTTTTCTCTTCCAGTGTGGCATTTATAAGTTAGCGGCTATATAATGAGCAGCAGGAGTGTTGCATGCACCATACAACGCCAATATGAAGCGTTATCTTGTAGCTGGTATGTGTTCCATGGTAAGGTTGTCTTTGTATTGCATAAGACTGAATCTCAATATTGCCATAATCAAAATGGTTCAAAATTCTACCGAAGACAACGCTTTAAATGTCACTCTGACAACAACGGCTACATGGTCTAAAATTATTAAAACAGAGGTAAGTTTAAAAAATAAAATAACGTATAATTTATCAAATGAAGAAACTAGCGCCGAAATTTATAGGATTTTACACATGTATTTCCTTTTATTTTTTCTTAAATTGGAGTGTAAGTTTTTAAGATTGCGAGTAGGTCTAACTATGAAATTCCCTTTGTTTGAGGTAATCTTATAAAGGGGTAAACTACTCTTCGAGAAATGATTCCCCAAAAAGTGCGAGAATTGTATTAACTAGATGGTACTCGCTTCGCTCGCGTACCGTATCATAGGTCATGTCCACAGATGGTTCTCGAATACACAGTAATTTCAGCGTCTTAAAAATGAGTCCAATTTTTTTATTTAAACTCATTTAAACAAACCCAATTTGTGTTTTGTATATATATATATTAGAGTTGAGGGATGGGGAAGAGGATGGGAAGAACAATTTTTAAATATATTCTCTATCCAGTCAGTAACGAAATATTGTTTTATAGGCTTATCAATAATATACCACTAAACACAGTAAAACATTTACGATTTATAATACTTTTAAAAAACTGTCCCTGTTATAGTCGATTGAAATAGTAACGTACAGGTAACGATACACCACTACGACGTTTATATTTTTTATAATTATTAATTAATACAAAAGTTTGAGAAGCAACTGTCAGTAATCTACTATTAAAACAATTATCGTAGGAGGAGATGCGAAGTATCCTTGTATTAGTGTGCAGGTATTTTTCATGAGGACATCCATTAGACAGTGTATACCACGATCGGAAAACACCCCTATATGGGGCAAATCGTTGAACCTAAATTCGTTTTAATTGTCAATAACTAATTATCTAACTAAATTTAATTAGTAAACAGGGTTACATCAGGTGGTTAAAATCAGTACCGAGATTCTAACCAACTTTATATACCATCGAGTAAACATTCTAGAAATAACGCGCGATTTACCGAATTTTGCCCTTACGTAAAGCAAAATTATTATTCCTTTTGTTTATAATAATAATTTTAACCATTAAATGGTTTGTATGTTAATTCCATCGTTAATAACCTGGCAAGGCTAGATGTATCAAGTTAAACTTGAAACGTGGGTAATTCAATAGGGGAATTTTAGAACAACGTCATGCGAAACGTGTGGGAAAGGGGGTACAAGCCTACGTTTATAATCTGAACATCTGACAAAGCTAAACTTGTGGAAAAGTGGGGAGGCTGATGCTATGCTTGTATAATCTAAATATAATATGTTATATTGTATGTTTAACTGTAAATAATAATTGCACTGATTAGTCTACAAACGTTTTATTTAGCGTTGTAAAATACTCTCCACAGGCATGATGGGTATACGTACGGTATCACTACAGAAGGATGACATGCGTGACCTTTTTTAAACCAATTTTGTTATTGTCAATAGATCCCAAGATACGCCTGGGATGAAAAAACACGTCAAATAATACTTGGTGCTGCTTACTATGGGTATAGCCTATCAGCACTTCTTGGAGGAATGGTGACGCACAGACTTGGTGGAAAACGAGTTATTCTATTTTCACTTCTTTCGTCAAGTATTCTTACAGCACTGATACCTTGGTCAGCTGGAGTTAGCAGTAATCTTCTAATAGTTCTACGTGTACTAGACGGCATGGCACAGGTTAGTATAGACTTGCCTCTCAATTCTATATAGTTATTGTCTTTCTTATGTTAGTCCACCACTCGGTTTTTTAATGTTTGTCTGAAAATACAAGATTAAGCAACATACGTATGAAACAATATTTTTCTATTTACTAACATTAAGTTAAAACTCCGTCTAGAACCTGACTAAGGTTAGCATTTATTTCATATTGATGCCATACTGTACTTCTTTTTGGCTTTCATTTACATTTAGACGCATGGCGTTATAGCGTTTATAGCATTTACAATTCACTGTAAGTTATGACCACAATGTAACAATAACAAGAAACCCAAAAGAAAACATTTACTTTCAGGGATTACACAATCCGGCAATGTTGGGTATACTGGCAAACTGGTCTGTTGCACATGAACGAAGTACACTTGTATCCATTGGCTATTTCGGTAAATAGACATTAAAGCTTAATAATATGTTTGCGATCGTTAGCTGTCATCAACGTAATATATTACACGTTCCACATGGCATGTCCTTAATTTAGAAATAAAGTTATAGTCATTGTGACCGATAATTTTTCTTCATTCACTTATATGTTATTCACACCAAATCGTTGAACGTTCTTTTTATACAGGTGTGGCTTTAGCTGAGGTTATCTGTAACCCAATGTCTGTTTGGATTTGTTCTGCATACAAACTCGGTGGATGGCCGTTGTCATTTTATACATACAGTAACTTGAACAATATTATTTTTGTATTTTACTTATTTTTATTTATTGTTTAAAGTGAAACAACCTATTATTGACATTACCTCCTCCTATTAGGAGGTAACGTTTACACCCCTGAAATTGGCAACAATTAAATTTTATTTAGGTGCCTTTGGATCTGTTACTGCAATATTATGGACTTTCATAATTTACGAAACTCCTGATGAAGATCCGTGTATATCGAGTAAAGAGGTCGAATACTTGAAAGGGTTTGACACTGAAGATGGAGAGAAAAATAAGGTACGGTTTATATCTTTGTATGAAGTTGTATGTAAAGTGATCAGTCTGATAAATATCATATCATCATAAAATAAGATATATAAAAATAACAATTTTATATCGGGTTTTTTTTCACATAGAAAATATCGGTTCCATGGTTAAGTATGCTGAAGTCATCAGCTGTTTGGGCGGTAGTGATTGCTTACACTAGCAACGTTTTTAGTTTTACTTTTCTTATTACTGAAGCACCGATCTTTATCTCAGAAGTCTTAGGATTTAATTTAAAAACGGTAAGTCTATAATAGATAACGTATTTTTGAAAAATGAAAATAAGAGTCGACGGTGACAATCTGGTTGTTGTGAAAAAGGCCTATATTGTAATACGTTACATGAGCATAGAAGAATTCTAGCCGGCCGGGGATATAATGAATATTAATTTGAAACGATAAGGATGAGAAAATCTGTGAGAATGTGAGAAAATGCCGCCCCAACCGAGATTCGGAACGTTCCTGCTTGATATGCAGATGTCCTAACCATTAGACCACTCACGATTTCGTCGTATATAGGCCTACGACGAAATCGTCAGTGTTTAGTTCAAATTCGATTATTATATATAATATTATTATATATACCTTACATTTTACAGATTGGGTGGCTTATGTCGATTCTAGGTATTGCGGAATGCTTATTTGGCCTACTATCTGGTGTATGTGCTGACCTCTTCATTCGCCGTGAAATGTTGACAATTTTGCAAGCAAGGAAACTGTTCACAATTCTCAGTAAACGTTCATAGATTTATTATGGAAAACGTCACTCATTTTAGGAAGTTATATTATAATTAATTTAAGCCTTATAATAATTGAGTATTATCAAGCATTTAGACAAAAACAAAGTTTACTTTCACATACGACACATGGATATAATAACAACTTGAATACAAATACTAAGTTGTAGTGAACGATACCTATATTTGGATGTCCAAATGTCTTGTCTATGGGTTCGTATTTTTATTGACATTGTGTCATAATAGTGTTTCAGAATTAGAATGACAACCAAGAATGAGAATAATTTACTAATATGATATTTCTATTTCTTAGGTATGGGGTTATCTGCTTTCTTACTTATTTGTATAGGATTTTTCAGAGACAATGCTATAGTATGTCTGATTATGCTAATACTAGCATTCGGGTTACTAGGATGTTTTAATACGTGTTTTATAGCGAACGTATTGGACATAACGAAGCATTATTCATCAGTGATCGTAGGAATCATGTCATGTTTAGGAGGTAGTACTGGGTTTATTGGGACATCATTATTTGCCGCATTATTGAAGATAAAGGTATAGTTTGCTAATATTATTCACTGTATTGTAGGCTTACATTAAAGGAACCTATTCTGTTCATATCCATTTAGTTCCTTACCATATTATTATTATTATTAATTTTCAGAACACACATGATCAGTGGTACTTGATGTTTAAGATAAATGCGGGAATACAGTTGTTTGGACTGACGATATTTTTGTTGTTTGCAAAAGCAGAGGAGCAGTTTCATTCCATCGAAGAAAACATATCCAAACAAGAAATGAAATCTTATAATTCTATAAACGATACTTCCGCCGAAGTTGTTGATACTGAAGAGTGACTGTCGAGAAGGTTATTAAGTTTGTGGCCTAAAGAAAGTGTCGAAAATGAAGAGCACATGCTAAAAAAAAAAAATAACAAGGGGTTATCCGCTAAGTGCGGATAACCAATAATTTCGCTTGTAAAGAGAAAAAAATAAAAGGTTAATTTGACCCAAAAACTAGTAAGTTAAGTATTTTTTGCTTTAAATTACATTTTTTCAAGTTTTTTGTAAAAGTGAATAAATAATATTATGTGACAATAAAATGACATATTCAACAAAAAAATTTAAATATATATATATATATATATATATATATGTATGTATAGGGCGACAATATATCTTAGTTGTATATAGTATATAAGCATATAATTGTTGGTGACTGCAGCCGTCTTCATGTTTATTTAGGCTAAATTCTTCGAGTTCGTATTGTTGAGAGACTTGGAAAGAAATCGACAATTGTTGGTCTTTGTTTTGTTTTGAAATCACTACATTAAGAGAATAAGAATACCATGTGAATGAAGAATCAGCAAAAAGAGAATAGAACATTTATGAATTTGTATAAAGCATTCATGAATTTGTATAAAGCATTTATTACATAATATAATGCAAATAATAACGAGATACAATAATGTGGCAAACACAGACAGAAAATAGAACAAACCCAAAGTATAAGATAAAATTATAAGAAACAACGAATTATTAGTTGAACTAATTGCATTCAAATTAAATTATAATTGTATTTTATAGATTTATAAAAAAAGAAATGTGTATAAACATATCATCATAATTGTCTATGAGAAGAAATGTTAAAATAAATCATGTGTATAAACTAAACATAGGTTTTGGAGCTATTTAACTTTTTATTGAAATAAACTTATTTTAAGAAAAAGAATGTCAGATTAGCTACTGTATAATATAGGCTTTGTATATCTATTTTTCATTGAAAGACTATTGTTATATATATTATTCAAATTCATCAATGCATGCAAACGATATAACGGCTTAAAAATCGACGAGTAGGTGTATTGAAAACACAAATTAAACCATCAATAATAAAATTTGACCTCTACTCTTCCATTGTGGCAATTCTAAGTTAGCGTCTATAATAACGAGCAGCAGGAGTGTTTGTTGTTGGCACCATACAACATGGCCAATATGAAGCGTTATCTTGTAGCTGGAATGTGTTCCATGGTAAAGTTTTGTTTGTTTTGCATGAGAATAAATCTCAATATTGCTATAATCAAAATGGTTCCAAATTCTACCGAAAACAACGCGTTAAATGTCACTCTGACAACAAAGGCTACACGGTCTAAAATTATTTACAAAGAGGTAAGTTTAAAAATAAACTAACGTAACGTATAATTTATCAAATGAAGAAATTTATAGGATTTTACACAATGTATTTCCTTTTATTTTTTTCTTAAATTGTGAGTAGGTCTAAACTATGAAATTCCCTTTATTTGAGGTACGGTAATCTTGTCAAGGGTTAAACTTCCCTTCGAGAAATGTTTCTCCAAAAAGTGCGAGGATTGAGGATTGTATTAAAGCTTCAAATCATAATTAGTTATATTCATTAATTTGTTTATTTTGAATTAATGTTTTGTATGTTAATCCTATCGTCAATAACCTAGCATGTATCTAGCTAAACTAGGAAATGAGTACAAGATACGTTATAGAATCTAAACATCTGACAAAAGTGGGTACAAGCTATTGCGTGTTTTATCTAAAACGCCGTTTTTATATTTTATGTGTATAGTAACTGTAAATATGAATGAAATTGCACTGATTAGTCCACAAACGTTTTATTTAGCGACTTTTCTATTTTAAATTAATCTCCACAAGCATGATGGGTATACGTATCACAGAAGGATGACATGCGTGACCTTTTTAAACCAATTTTGTTATTGTCAATAGATACCAAGTTACGCCTGGAGTGAAGAAACACGTCAAATGATACTTAGTGCTGTTTACTATGGGTATAGCGTATCAGCACTTCTTGGAGGATTGGTGACGCACAGACTTGGTGGAAAACGAGTTATTCTATTTTCACTTTTTTCGTCAAGTATTCTTACAGCACTGATACCTTGGTCAGCTGGAGTTAGCACTGATCTTCTAATAGTTCTACGTGTTCTAGACGGCATGGCACAGGTTAGTATATAGACTTGCCTCAAGTCTATAGTTTTTTTTTTTCTCTTTTGTGGCGCAAACACCACTTTTATTCACATTCATATTATTTCATATTACATAAAATCGTATTATTTAACTTGTAAATGTCGTTACAGTTCATAAGTAACATTTTTACATATATGAATTCTGTATTACTCCTTTTTTCATTAATTTTCTTATATTTTGTTATACACTTGACAGGATCATCATTATCATCTATCTCGTTTTAAAATAGTTCACACATTTTCATTTGTTTGTTTTCATTTTACAACCCGGATTATACAATATATTTATATACATGATAAAAAAAAAACAATAATAGCTCAGTACCACCAGTAACCCGTATCACTGTAATTCCTTTTCGGTTAATCGTATCAAATTAGAATTTATATTATCATAATCTTATTTCTTAAAGCTACCCATTTTTCTATACTTGTTTCTTTATTGTTATATGTTTCACATTCAATGTTATATAACATATTGCTTTTAAATGAATTCCATAAAGATTTACCCACTGGCTTATTCAGTGCAGATAACATTTTTATTCTATAAATAGTAAATGCTGCAAAAGTGTAAATATAATCTATTAGCTTATCTCCCGTTCCTAGTATTAATTGTTTAAATGATATATTATTGTGATTTAAACTTACAAAGATACTAAGCATTTTCCTCCAATATTTCTGAATAAATCTACAACTAAAAAACAAATGATTTTCATTTTCAATTTCTCCACATTTGTCACACGTTTGTGTTTCCTTAACTTTCCACTGATACAGCCGTTTGTTGGTAGGCAGTATTCTATGTAACATCTTATAATTGAATTGTGCTAGTTTCTTATCTTTCATTTTACATACTTTCCGTAACCAAGAAGTTTTCCAATCAATGTTGTTATCATTGAAGTACTCTTCCCATTTTAGTTGTGACATTGGAATAATGAAATATTCTTTCACAAACCATGAGTATATTAGTTTGGTAGTATTAATCTCATACTTAGTCCCAACTACTTCATCATTATCATCACAATTGAAAATATCTACCTCCTTAATAATACGTTTCCATTGAATTGGTATTGCCTTAATAATGCACAAATACTCATTTAACCAGTTTGTTTTACATTGTAGTTTCACCAGTATTTCGTTCGATGTTAAAAAAGTGTTCTTATTAACAATGTCTTTAATACTGATAATGCCACTGTCAATCCAATGCTTGTAGAAAAGCGTTTTTTTTTTTAGTTTAACGTAGTGGTTTCCCCACAGTTGCTCATTCATTATATCGTTATAAGTTTCAGGGTTTTTTTTGAGATTCTGTTATAATTTATGTAGGCTTTTATCATATTTTTGTAAAACAGTGGAATTTTATCAGAATTAACATCAATAATGTTATAACATGACATATTAAGTAAAACATTAACATCACATATTTTTTTAATATAATACATTGGAATATTTTTCCATTTAGCACCATCATCATTCATAATTCTTTTTAACCAGCCACACATGAGTGCGTTAACATGAAGAGTAAAATCAGGCATTTTAATGCCTCCCATCTCAACATCACCAATTAGAGTTTTTCTTTTTATCTTTTCCTTTTTATTGTTCCAAATAAAATTATATATTAGATTTGTAACTTGTGTATATACATATTTTGGAACATCAGTGATATTTGCAGCATATGTTAATTTAGATAGTGCAAGACTTTTCAGGATTATTATTCTACCAAAAATTGAGAGATTTCTAGCATTCCATTGTTTTAAAGTCTTTTCTAGCTCTATTAATTTAACATCCCAGTTTTTTCTGGTACATTCTTCTGTATTATACCCTACATATATGCCTAAAATTTTGATCGGGTGTTTTACCCAATTTAATTCTAAAGGTCTATCTATTCTGTTCTTCCATTTACCAATCCAAAAAGCATTGGTTTTTTTTTTATTTAGTGTCATTCCAGATACTTCACAAAAACGTTCAATTACACTGACTGCTGACTTAATACTTTTGTCATTACCAACATACAAAACAGTATCATCGGCTAATTGGCTTATTCTAGCTTCTATGTTATTTTCATTATTTGGAAGTTTAATACCCTTATAGTCATCTTTGTTTCTTATTCTAGATGCCATTACTTCAACCACTAAAATGAATAACAGAGCAGATAGAGGACAACCTTGTCTAATACCTCTTTCCATTTTAAAATTGTTTGAAACCCAACCATTGTTAACTGTGACACATTCAACGTTATTGTATAATACTTTTACCCAGTTACTAAAGAACATTCCAAAGTTAAACTTTTCTAGAACATTGAACATAAAATCTCTACTAATAGAGTCAAAAGCCTTCTTAAAATCTACGGTAATTATTGCCCCTTCGATATCATTACACTCTGTATAATAAAGCAGGTCTTCTATTAACCGAATGTTTTCACCAGCGAAACGGCCTTTTATATAACCTTTTTGGTCTGAACTTACTATTGATTTAATAACCATTTTAAGTCTGTTACTTAATACATGTGCAAGAATTTTGTAATCGGTGTTTAAGAGGGTAATGGGACGCCAATTATTCAAATTTTCTCTTTCTCCATCCTTGAACAAAAGGGTGATTACACCTCGTTTTTGCGAAAAGGATAATTCTTGAGAATTATAACTTTCATTTAACGCATCGCAAATTAAATGTTTAATATTATTCCAAAAGAACACATAAAATTAAACACTTAGACCATCCGATCCAGGTGTTTTATTTTTTTCCATCATTGAAATGGCCTTTTTACATTCATCAATAGTGACGTAACCTTCACAATTTTCTTTTTCTATTTCTGAAAGCTTGTTTATAATAGAATTACAAAGGTATTTATTAATTTTTCCAGGGTTTATAACATTTTTTGCGTATAAACCTTCGAAATGTTGTATTTGTTCCTTTAAAATATCAATTGGGCTCGTTGCTAAGCTCCCATCTTTAGTAATTAAACTTTTTATGTGTTTCTTTTTACTTTTGGATCTTTCTAACCCAAGAAAGTATTTTGTATTCCGCTCGCCTTCCTCTATCCATTTTACTCTGGACCTAATTTGCGCGCCTTTTGCTTCTACATTATAAATGTTTTCAAGCTCTATTTTTTTGTTTTCAATTTTATTTTCAATGGTTATATCACAATTTTGAGTATTCATAATTGTTTCATTTAAGTTTTTTATTTGTTTTTGTAATTTTTCTTTCTTTTTATTCTGGTTTTTATTTTTTTGTTTTCCGTATGAAATTGAAAATTCTTTTATTTTTGTTTTTACAAGCTCCCATAACAAACTTGCACTTACAGGTTCTCTATTATTTTTTAGTATTGAAACATCAATTATTTTAATTACTAATTTTGTAAATGTTTCATCTTTCAGAAAGCTATTGTTGAACATCCATAAACCAGGACCGCGTTTTTTTTCATGCAAATCTATTTTAATTGATACCGCCTGGTGATCTGTGAGAATAGCTGGACGAATGTCACAGGCTAAAACGTCTCCATTTAAAAAGAGATCTTCTGATATTAACCAGTAATCCAGCCTACGGAAAATGTTGTTAAATCTCTTACGCCACGTAAATTGTCGCTTATTCATGTTTTTGGATCTCCAAATATCATTTAAATTTAAATTTTTCATTAGGTTTTTAATCGTAAAAACAGATTTATCAGACCTATTTGCGCTACCTTTTTGGTCAATGTCACTATTCATGATGCAATTCAGATCTCCACCTAGAATGATAGAATTACCCTTCCCTCCATCAAAGTCATTGTAACATTTGTGTATGGTCCTAAAGAATGCACTTCTATTTTTGCTTTCATTAGGAGCATAAATATTTATAATGTCCAATTTCTTTTCATTTATCATTAAATTAAGAAATATATATCTTCCATCAATATCAGTTAACTTTTTAACAATTTTGCATTCAAGACCTTTCAAGTCTATAGTTATTGTCTTTCTTATTTTAGTCCACCACTGGGTTTTTAAATTTTTGTCTGAAAATACAAGATTAAGCAGCATACGTATGAAACAATATTTTTCTTTTTGCTAACATTAAGTCAAACCTCCGTCTAGAACCTAGACTAAGGTTAGCATTTATTTCATAATTGATGCCATACTGTACTTCTTTTTAGCTTTCATTTACATTTAGACGCATGGCGTTATAGCGTTTATAGCATTTACAATTCACTGTAAGTTATGACCACAATATAACAATAACAATAAACCCAAAAGAAAACATTTACTTTCAGGGATTACACAATCCGGCAATGTTAATTATACTGGCAAACTGGTCTGTTGCACATGAACGAAGTACACTTGTATCCATTACCTATTCCGGTAAATATACTCTGATTAGTAATATAATGCGACCGTTAGCTTTCTTCAACGTAATTATACCACATGGCGATTATGTTCTTAATTTAGAAATAAATTTATACGATGTTTTTTTTTTAAATTCTGTTATTAAAGTTGGCCTTCTTTGTGACCGATATTTTCTTCATTCACTTCGATATTTCACACTAAATCGTTGAACGTTTTTTTATACAGGTGTGGCATTGGCTGAGATTATCTGTAACCCACTGTCCGGTTGGATTTGTTCTGCCTACAAACTCGGTGGATGGCCGTTGTCATTTTATACATACAGTAACTTGAACAATATTATTTTTGTATTTTACTTATTTTCATTTATTCTTTAAAGTGAACAAAACTATTATTAAAATGATTGGCAATTAAATTAAATTATATTTAGGTACATTTGGAGCTGTTACTGCAATATTATGCATTTTCCTAATTTACGAAAATCCTGATGAAGATCCGTATATATCGAGTAACGAGGTTGAATATTTGAAAAGTTTTGACACAACTGTTGGAGAGAAAAATAAGGTATTGTCCATAACGCTTAATAATACCACTGTCCGATTTCAATATAATTATTATACCTAATAGGTGTTACATGTTGAAAGCGCACCAATAACAAACACAAAAATATAAATTAAGATTATCATTATATTTTGTGCGAACTTGTAAGGTGAGTGAATCTGACAACAACGATATCAGCGCTTGCCTTATTTATCTGTCGAGACTTTGTCCAAGTACTTTCACTTGCACTGATGAAGGGCTGGCTAGTGTTGCCCCAAAGCTTCTGGCAGTTTTATTTTATGTATATTATAATATCATGGGTTTTTTCTTCATTTAGAAAATATCGGTTCCATGGTTAAGTATACTAAAATCGTCAGCTGTCTGGACGGTAGTCATTGCTTTCACTAGCAATGTTTTTGGTTTCTTTTTTATTATTACTGAAGCACCGATCTTTATCTCCGAAGTCTTAAAATTTGATGTAAAAACGGTAAGTGTATGAAGTATTTTTGCGAAATGAATACGAGTTGTCAGTGACAGTCACTGGTTGTTGCGGAACCGACTAATAAAAACTTATATAACCATATATATTTACAGATTGGGTGGCTAATGTCGATTCTAGGTATTGTGGAATGCTTATTTGCCCTGCTCTCTGGTGTATGTGCCGACTTCATTGTTCGCCGTGAATTGCTGACTATTTTGCCAACAAGGAAACTGATCGCAATTTGCAGTAAAATTTCTTAATTTCATGAAGTGATATTACAGTATAAGCCTCTTATTGAGTATTGTCAATCAGTATTAGACAATACAACATCCATATGAATGATAATAGGGAGCTTTCGATTTGCGACGACTGACTACCAAACTATTACGTTAATTCATTGTGCGCAAGTGAAAATATTGGGACGCGTGTCCTCATTCCTCACCTCGACATTTAAAGTTAGTTTATTAAAGTTAGATGTTTGTCTGAAGTTTCAAGCTGAAGTAGTATACGTATGAAACGCCATGTGCCAAAAATTTTTTTTTTTACTAATATTAGGTCAAAACTCGAATAGGCGACGACCGATGACACATCGATTGACCTGACCTAGCTTGGTCGTCGGTCGTCGCAAATCGAAAGCTCCCTATTAATAACTTGAATGAAATAAAAATACAGTAATGAACTTATACCTAGTTCTGAGTATCAAAAATATGAAATTATTTCCTCCAGATAGTTTGAATGAGCTTTCTACTTATGACTTGGTGGCTGGAAACTTATTTTGACACATAATGTATCATAATGTTTCAGAATTAGAATTCAAATCAAGAATGAGAATCATTTACTAATAAAATATTTCTCTTTCTCTATAGGTATGGGGTTATCTGCTTTCTTACTTATTTGTATAGGATTTTTCCAAGACAGTGCTATATTATGCCTGATTACGCTAATACTAGCATTCGGGTTACTAGGATGTTACAATACCTGTTTTATGGCGAACGTATTGGACATTACGAAGCATTATTCATCAGTGATCGTAGGAATCATGACATGTTTAGCAAGTTCTACTGGATTTATCGGGCCATCATTATTTGCTGCATTATTAAAGAAAAAAGTAAATTTGCAAATTATTGTATTAATCACTCTGTATTGCAGGATTACATTTTGTAACCCCTTTGGTTCCTATCCATTATAACCATTTTATTATTATTCATTTTCAGAACACAAATGATCAGTGGTACTTGATGTTTAAGATAATTGCGGGAATACAGTTGTTTGGACTGTTAATATTTTTGTTGTTTGCAAAAGCAGAGGAGCAGTTTCATTCCATCGAAGAAAACATATCCAAACAAGAAATGAAATCTTATAATTCTATAAACGATGCTTCCGCAGAAGTTGTTGATACTGAAGAGTGACTGTCGAGAAGGTTATTAAGTTTGTGGCCTAAAGAAAGTGTCTAAAATGAAGAGCACATGCTAGAAAAAAAATCTTAGTTGTATATAGTATATAAGCATATAATTGTTGGTGACTGCAGCCGTCTTCGTGTTTATTTAGGCTAAATTCTTCGAGTTCGTATTATTGAGAGACTTGGAAAGAAATCGACAATTGTTGGTCTTTGTTTTGTTTTGAAATCACTACATTAACAGAATAAGAATACCATGTGAATGAAGAATCAGCAAAAAGAGAATAGAACATTCATGAATTTGTATTAGAGCATTTATTACATAATATAATGCAATTAATAACGAGATACAATAACTTAGCAAACACAGACAGAAAAGAAAACAAACCCAAAGTATAAGATAAAATTATAAGAAACAACAAATTATTAGTTGAACTAATTGCATTCAAATTAAATTATAATTGTATTTTATAGATTTATAAAAAAATAAATGTGTATAAACATATCATCATAATTGTCTATAAGAAGAAATGTTAAAATAAATAATGTGTATAAACTAAACATAGGTTTTGGAGCTATTTAACTTTTTATTGAAATAAACTTATTTTAAGAATAAGAATGTCAGATTAGCTACTGTACAATATAGGCTTTGTATATCTATTTTTCATTGAAAGACTATTGTTATATATATTATTCAAATCCATCAATGCATGCAAACGATATAACGGCTTAAAAATCGACGAGTAGGTGTATTGAAAACACAAATTAAACCGTCAATAATAAAATTTGACCTCTACTCTTCCATTGTGGCAATTCTAAGTTAGCGTCTATAATAGCGAGCAGCAGGAGTGTTTGTTGTTGGCACCATACAACATCGCCAATATGAAGCGTTATCTTGTAGCTGGAATGTGTTCCATGGTAAAGTTTTGTTTGTATTGCATGAGAATAAATCTCAATATTGCTATAATCAAAATGGTTCCAAATTCTACCGAAAACAACGCGTTAAATGTCACTCTGACAACAAAGGCTACACGGTCTGAAATTATTTACAAAGAGGTAAGTTTAAAAATAAACTAACGTAACGTATAATTTATCAAATGAAGAAATTTTATAGGATTTTACACAATGTATTTCCTTTTATTTTTTTCTTAAATTGCGAGTAGGTCTAAACTAGGAAATTCCCTTTATTTGAGGTACGGTAATCTTGTAAAAGGTTAAACTTCCCTTCGAGAAATGTTTCTCCAAAAAGTGCGAGGATTGAGGATTGTATTAAAGCTTCAAATCATAATTAGTATTCATTAATTTGTTTATTTTGAATTAATGTTTTGTATGTTAATCCCATCGTCAATAACCTAGCATGTATCTAGCTAAAAAAAAAAAAAAAAAAAAAAAAAAAAGATACGTTATAGAATCTAAACATCTGACAAAAGTGGGTACAAGCTATTGCGTGTATAATCTAAAACGCCGTTTTTATATTTTATGTGTATAGTAACTGTAAATATGAATGAAATTGCAATGATTAGTCCACAAAAGTTTTATTTAGCGACTTTTCTATTTTAAATTAATCTCCACAAGCATGATGGGTATACGTATCACAGAAGGATGACATGCGTGACCTTTTTAAACCAATTTTGTTATTGTCAATAGATACCAAGTTACGCCTGGAGCGAAGAAACACGTCAAATGATACTTAGTGCTGTTTACTATGGGTATAGCGTATCAGCACTTCTTGGAGGATTGGTGACGCACAGACTTGGTGGAAAACGAGTTATTCTATTTTCACTTCTTTCGTCAAGTATTCTTACAGCACTGATACCTTGGTCAGCTGGAGTTAGCACTGATCTTCTAATAGTTCTACGTGTTCTAGACGGCATGGCACAGGTTAGTATAGACTTGTCTCAAGTCTATAGTTATTGTCTTTCTTATGTTAGTCCACCACTCGGTTTTTAAATTTTTGTCTGAAAATACAAGATTAAGCAGCATACGTATGAAACAATATTTTTCTTTTTGCTAACATTAAGTCAAACCTCCGTCTAGAACCTAGACTAAGGTTAGCATTTATTTCATAATTGATGCCATACTGTACTTCTTTTTAGCTTTCATTTACATTTAGACGCATGGCGTTATAGCGTTTATAGCATTTACAATTCACTGTAAGTTATGACCACAATATAACAATAACAATAAACCCAAAAGAAAACATTTACTTTCAGGGATTACACAATCCGGCAATGTTGATTATACTGGCAAACTGGTCTGTTGCACACGAACGAAGTACACTTGTATCCATTGCCTATTCCGGTAAATAGACATTAAAGCTTCTGATTAGTAATATAATGCGACCGTTAGCTTTCTTCAACGTAATTATACCACATGGCGATTATGTTCTTAATTTAGAAATAAATTTATACGATGTTTTTTTTTTTAAATTCTGTTATTAAAGTTGGCCTTCTTTGTGACCGATATTTTCTTCATTCACTTCGATATGGTTTCACACCAAATCGTTGAACGTTTTTTTTATACAGGTGTGGCATTGGCTGAGATTATCTGTAACCCACTGTCCGGTTGGATTTGTTCTGCCTACAAACTCGGTGGATGGCCGTTGTCATTTTATACATACAGTAACTTGAACAATATTATTTTTGTATTTTACTTATTTTCATTTATTCTTTAAAGTGAACAAAACTATTATTAAAATGATTGGCAATTGAATTAAATTATATTTAGGTACATTTGGAGCTGTTACTGCAATATTATGCATTTTCCTAATTTACGAAAATCCTGATGAAGATCCGTATATATCGAGTAACGAGGTTGAATATTTGAAAAGTTTTGACACAACTGTTGGAGAGAAAAATAAGGTATTGTCCATAACGCTTAATAATACCACTGTCCGATTTCAATAGTTATAATTATTATACCTAATAGGTGTTACATGTTGTAAGCACACCAATAACAAACACAAAAATATAAATTAAGATTATCATTATATTTTGTGCGAACTTGTAAGGTGAGTGAATCTGACAACGATATCAGCGCTTGCCTTATTTATCTATCGAGACTTTGTCCAAGTACTTTCACTTGCACTGACGAAGGGCTAGTGTTGCCCCAAAGCTTCTGGCAGTTTTACTTTATGTATCATGGGTTTTTTCTTCATTTAGAAAATATCGGCTCCATGGTTGAGTATACTAACATCGTCAGCTGTTTGGGCGGTAGTCATTGCTTTCAGTAGCAATGCTTTTGGTTTCTTTTTTATTATTACTGAAGCACCGATCTTTATCTCCGAAGTCTTAAAATTTGATGTAAAAACGGTAAGTGTATATAAAGTATTTTTGCGAAATGAATACGAGTCGTCAGTGACAGTCACTGGTTGTTGCGGAACCGACTAATAAAAACTTATATAACCATATATATTTACAGATTGGGTGGCTAATGTTGATTCTAGGTATTGTGGAATGCTTATTTGCCCTGCTCTCTGGTGTATGTGCCGACTTCATTGTTCGCCGTGAAATGCTGACTATTTTGCCAACAAGGAAACTGATCGCAATTTGCAGTAAAAGATCATTTCTTAATTTCATGAAGTGATATTACAGTATAAGCCTCTTATTGAGTATTGTCAATCAGTATTAGACAATACAACATCCATATGAATGATAATAGGGAGCTTTCGATTTGCGACGACCAACTACCAAACTATACGTCATGTTAATTCATTGTGCGCAAGAGAAAATATTGGGACGCGTGTCCTCATTCCTCACCTCGACATTTAAAGTTAGTTTATTAAAGTTAGATGTTTGTCTGAAGTTTCAAGCTGAAGTAGTATACGTATGAAACGCCATGTGCCAAAATATTTTTTTTTTACTAATATTAGGTCAAAACTCGAATAGGCGACGACCGACGACACATCGATTGACCTGACCTAGCTTGGTCGTCGGTCGTCGCAAATCGAAAGCTCCCTATATATTAATAACTTGAATGAAATAAAAATACAGTAATGAACTTATACCTAGTTCTGAGTATCAAAAATATGAAATTATTTCCTCCAGATATTTTGAATGAGCTTTCTACTTATGACTTGATGGCTGGAAACTTATTTTGACACATAATGTATCATAATGTTTCAGAATTAGAATTTAAATCAAGAATGAGAATCATTTACTAATATAATATTTCTCTTTCTCTATAGGTATGGGGTTATCTGCTTTCTTACTTATTTGTATAGGATTTTTCCAAGACAGTGCTATATTATGCCTGATTACGCTAATACTAGCATTCGGGTTACTAGGATGTTACAATACCTGTTTTATGGCGAACGTATTGGACATTACGAAGCATTATTCATCAGTGATCGTAGGAATCATGACATGTTTAGCAAGTTCTACTGGATTTATAGGGCCATCATTATTTGCTGCATTATTAAAGAAAAAAGTAAGTTTGCAAATTATTGTCTTAATCACTCTGTATTGCAGGATTACATTTTGTAACCCCTTTGGGGCCTATCCATTATCACCATTTTATTATTATTCATTTTCAGAACACAAATGATCAGTGGTACTTGATGTTTAAGATAATTGCGGGAATACAGTTGTTTGGACTGTTGATATTTTTGTTGTTTGCAAAAGCAGAGGAGCAGTTTCATTCCATCGAAGAAAACATATCCAAACAAGAAATGAAATCGTATGAAAGTATAAAAGATACTGAATAGTGAACTTATAATGAGTGATACGTTTAATCACCTTATATATTGATTAATCTGATAAGATATTACCATTATTAGTATTCCATCATTGTTACTTTAATTTCAAAGCCAACGGGATTGCTAAATTTGTTAACTATTTGACTTTAAATAGGCTACATTCAGTATTTCAAAACAAGAACCTATGTATATTTTTCATTCTGTTTTATTGTTTCAAGAAAATTTATTCTATTACAACAACAATTATTTCATCGTTTGAACATGTATTGTAAACAGACAAGAAACAACACAGTGTTCAATGTTAAACGGTAAAAAGTTAATATGAGTGTCGTATTTATTCTGAACACAATTTCGTTTAATTTCATTTCTTTTCATTTATTTCCTCAATACAGAAATATAACAAAACAAAAAACAAACTTCCGTGACGGTGACGGGATTAGGCCTAACAAAGAAAACAGAAGCAAACTGATTTGCTGTATAAACTTTCCGCCGTCACGGGTCACGGGTCCTTCAAGTGTCCTTAGTGTACTTCGCATATACTTCACCGAATTATTTGAAAGAATCGTATACTGCTTACTAATGAGCTAGCGCAATTACAAATATTATATATAGATGATATACACAAAGAATTAGTATTCCATCTTTGTTACTTTAATTCCAAAGCCAACGGGATTTCTAAATTTTTGTAGCGTTCCATTTAAAATAAATTGTGTTACAAAGAAATATTTTGGTTGTGAAGGTCGTTAAAGCCTGTTTTCCTGTCTACGTTAGTCGACGCTATCGTTAACAATAATCGGCGAATGGCGATCTTCTACGTAAACATTGAAATGTTAACGATTTACAGAAAAGGGTACTCGCTCGCTATCATTTCAACTTGATCGTTTTCAAACGATCGTCGTTGAACTGTAAAGCCTGTTTTCCTGTCGACAGGAAAACAGGCTTTATCAATCAACGACGATATCGTCGACTAACGTCGACAGAGAAGACAGGCTTTAATTCGTTGGCGCTAGAATTACTTCTTTACCAATTTTAACAATTAAGCTAACATCAAAACATTCAACAATGATGCCCTGCAACTCTGTAACTACTTTATGACTAAGCCTATTAAGTTCCTGGTCCGGATGGATTTACTCAATTTTAATTTAGTGGCAGAAACAACATTTAGTATGAAATTAAGGGTGTTGCCCGGGCCAGTAGGGCAACACCCCTGGGTCCGCCCCTGACATGATAAAGGCATCGCATGTGATATGAATTATATGCTGTATTACCAAATATTCCTATGATACCCCGGAAACTGTGGAGATACAGCACTGTGAATTGTCTTTTGAAACGTCCATTATTCAAATTCATTCAAGTAGACCGTAGGCTATACCAGTCGATCAATGGTATATCAAGGCTGCTAACCGGTAGACGTTATTCTAGAGATAATTTTTAAAAGAAATAACGAATAGGGTTGGATCCCGGATTGAATTGTCAGCGAAATAAGCGAAATTGCTAACATGAAGCGTTTTTTAGTAGCGGGAATGTGTTCCATGATAAAATTGTGTTTGCTATGCATGAGAGTCAATATAAATATTGCCATAATCGAAATGGTCCAAACTCAGAATTTGACCGAAGAAGACGCTTCAAATGTCACTTTGACAACAAAGGTAGGTTTCGAAGTCTAAACACATTGACACCAAGATTAGTTTTTTCTTTCATTTTAGTATTTTTTCAATAAGCATTGGGTTTTAATCCTCAGTTTTCCTTTTAATTGTTATATATACGTTTTTGCACATTTTGTCTTGACACTTCGCCTGTACCCGATCCCAGTTTATCTGCAAAGGGATCAATGCAACCAGTACCAAGTAAAGAGAGCATTGAAGAAAGAAACTTATCATATCATAGTAGGCCTATATATAATAACTTTAATTAAAGTTCTTTTTTTTGTAAATTAATCTCTATGATGGGTTAGGACGGCATAATCGATCTTGTTATTGTCAATATAGGTACCAACTTACGTCTGGGATAAAGAAACACGTCAAATGATACTTAGTGGTTTCTTCTATGGCTATACCATAGCACCCGTTCCCGGTGGATGGATCGCTTGTAGACTAGGTGGGAAACGAGTTAATCTATTTTCACTTATTTCGTCAAGTATTCTTACAGCACTGATACCTTGGTCAGCTGGAGTTAGCAGTAATCTTCTAATAGTTCTACGTGTACTAGACGGCATGGCACAGGTTAGTCTGAATAATCTACGTATAGTATTATTAATGAGTAATTGAAGTGCAATAAAATTCCATTTGAATATTATTGATTAACTCTTTTGGTTTAATAATGATAATAATAATAATAATGGTGGTAATAATAATGATGGTAATAATAATAATGCTTTTTAAATTATTTTTTTCTAGTTGTAGGCCTAAAAGTGCAATGAAAATCACTAATATTCATTGAATCAATGTTATTTTCTTTGTATGATGGGCATTGAAATTAAATTCCATCATACAAAGAAAATAACACCTGTATTTTAAGGTTCTTTTCGCAATGTTATAAGTTATAGTCATACTGCTATGAAGAAATAGCGGTAAACGTTAAGCGGAAAACAAAAATTAAAGATTATTATAATCTGTTATTTCTCAAATGACTCATGACTCAGATATTATGTGAACTATCAATATCTCTATGTTGTAATTTTGTTTATTTATTTTATATTTCCTTCATGTTGTAAGTAAGGTTGTGGAGGGGGGGGGGGTATTAGTGATAATCATGTACTGTATTTAAATTACATGTTGTACTTATATTTGGAGAAGAAGAGGGAAGGAATGAATGAGTTTATTAGATGTTACCGTATGTAGATTAAGTAAGATTATCTATGTTTTTGTCTATATTGTGCTTTCATTTATTATATATTGTTGGACGCACCTTCAAAATGTGAAGTGTGCCACTGTTACAAAAGTGAAGTTCCGAAAAAAATTATAAAATTATATACATATGGAAGACCGGAAAGGCGGTTGAGCGGAAACTTTTCTTTTCAGGGATTAAACAATGCGGCAACGGTGGTGTTACTGGGAAAGTGGGCTGTTCCACATGAACGAAGTACTCTTGTATCCATTGCTTTTTTTGGTAAATTACTTTCATTATCTTCTTTAAATGATTTGTTCATTTGCCCACAGTAACTCCGTGTTAATGGAGTTTCATTGATACATTTTACACGAATTATATAACTCCATAATGGGAATACCGCACGAACTGTTACCGGATATAGGGCCTAGGCCTAATTATAATATTATTTGATATTATCATATAGGCTGTAATGAAAGTCTACCTGATTCATTTTATAGTTTTTTTGTAAATTATATGAATTTTTGTATTGGATTACATAAAACGATTTTGAATCTAGACTAAGCCCAAATCAATCATGATGATTTAATGTCTGTGTGATACCCAATTCTTAAAGTATTATACGATTTTAATATTTGTTTCTATTCACTGTAACCATAGAGATTATAATATCTCTATGCTGTAACTTAATAGATATCACTGATTGTTTCGTAGGTTTGGCATTAGCTGAGGTCATCTCTAACCCTCTTTCTGCTTGGATTTGTTCTGCATACAATTGGCCATTATCATTTTATACATACAGTACGACCTATATACCTTTTAATTTTATTTTGTTTCACGCAGATTTTATAATAGACATATACATATACTATTCTGATCAAGAACTTTCCTGCAAACAATTCTTGTTTGTATTATGTTGTGTGCGGTAGTAACATCCACATTTTGTTTAACTTTAAAAACAAATCATTACTAAGCATACAATATATAATAAAAGAATAAAATATCCGTTATACAAACGATTTGTATGTTTGTGTTTGCAAGATCTTACCTTATTATTATAATAATATATTAATAATAACAACAACAACAAAAGTAACAGCAGCAGCAACAAACAACAACCGGCAACAGCCACCATCAAACAACCATAAATAACAACAAATAATAAATAATAATAATAAATAATAATACATAATAATTGAAATATTCACATTTTAATCCAGGTATATTTGGAGCTGTTGCTGCAATATTATGGGTTGTTTTGATTTACGAAACTCCTGAAAAAGATCCGTTTATATCGAGTAACGAGGTCGAATACTTAAAAGGTTTTGACACTGGAGATGGAGAGAATAAAGACAAGGTACCATAATACAATTTAAGATGTATTGTCCCCCATAGATATGAAAAATGAAAATGAATAAAATCAGATGTTGAATTGGTCATTTTTGTTAGTTCTAATAAGTTAATCACTTATCACCTATAAAATGACAAAAAGTTTTTTCAGATAAATAATTTGTTTTCGATCAAATTTTTGATTAAAATTAAATAACTATTACGACAATAAAATGACATATTCAAGAACAACAATTTGAAGAAAAAAATCTTTAACATAAATGCATATTATGCGTTCACTGCTATTACTGTTGTATCATACAATATGGTTTCACTTTATATGGCTAGATTTATAAGGCCTCACACAGATTGTAGTCAATCACTAAATCATTAATTTTTTGTGTTTTTTAAAGAACATATCGGTTCCATTGCTGAGTATAGTTAAATCGTCGGCTGTCTGGGCGATAGTCCTTGTTTACCTGGCTTATTGTTTTGGTTTTTATTTTATTATTACTGAAGCTCCGACATTTATCTCAGAAATATTTGGATTTGACTTAAAAACGGTAAGAGTATTACAGTAAGTAACGTATTTTGCTAAAATAAGTCGTGCTAATTCATTTGTTTTGCTTTTGTTTGTTTTTGTTTATATTTGTATGGACGCACCACCGTAAGGTGTGTGACGTCACTGATTCGAAAGTGAGTTATAACAATAAAATACTGAATACATGTCTACCAATGCATGGGCATGGATATAATAATATATAGTTGGACTTCTTATAATATTTAGACTGGATGGCTTATGTCGATTCTAGGTATTGCAGATTGCTTCTTTACTCTAACCTCTGGTGTATGTGCAGACTTCATCATTCGTCATAAATACTTAACTATTTTTCAAACAAGGAAACTGTTCGCATTTCTAGGTAAGTTTTCATAGAATTGTCGTGAACGGTTCTTGATTTTAACTGAATTCGAGTATTGAAATAGATTGAAATATATATTTAAATACTGGGTAACCTCTTCAGTCAAAGACTGGTCTCCCAGAGGGCCCAGTTATGATCAGTGGCTGTGATGTACAGTAGGCTACTAATACACCGGTGTAACCCCCTACTCGTCTCGAAATGTACTAGGTTCTTTAAAGTTCACACGAGCTAGATGTGTACACTGGACCTACGGTTTATAGTCCTTATCCGAGAAGACTCGTTCTACCACCAGAACCATGGAGTGAGTGAACCTCGAACCCCTGCCGATGTTATGGCTACGTATTTACGGTTCCACTGTCTTAACCGCTCGGCCACTCGCTCAATTAATAGTATCGTTATATAGTCATAGTATAAACGCTGTTGATTATGCTGTCAACGAATCAATTCATTATTAAAACTCGTAGATACCGTCCTAATGCATATTAAAAGAAATATAGAAACACAGTAAATCAATATTATGCATAATATTTGTTTATAGGTACTGGGTTATGTGCGTTTTTACTTATCTGTATGGACGTTTTCAAACATAGTGCTATATTATCTCTGATTACACTCATATTGGCATTTGGTACACTCGGATGTAATCATTCGAGTATCATGCCTAACATATTGGACATAACGAAGCATTATTCAGGGGTGATCATAGGAATCATGACAAGTGTAGGAAGTTGTTCTGGATTTGTTGGACCGACACTTATCGGTGCTTTAATAAGCAATAACGTAAGTTTGCTAATACTTTGCATAATACTATTATAAATTCAAAGAAATTAATGTATATAAGATAACAATCTGTAATACTTACATCATGATCTTTCATCATCAACTTTTTAACGATTTGAAAACTGAACGGATAACTCAACAGGCCTAATAATGATTGTCATAAACATTTCCATATATTCAGGCCTATTATTATAATCTATCATTACCATCATTATTTTCATGAAGAACACATACGGACAATGGTCTTTGATGTTTAAGATAATTGGTGGAATACAGTTATTTGGAGTGACGATATTTTTATTGTTTGCAAAAGCAGAGGAACAGTTTCATCATCCTAACAAAGAAAATATTTCAAAACAAGAAATGAAATCTTATAAAGCCATTGAAGATAACTAAGGTATTTAAAGACAATGTAAATCTACAATTTGTAAATGATCATAGGCATCTTGGTGTAATGCTTAATGCAAAACTCAAGTGGGATTCCCATATCCAATCTGTAATTAACAAAGCGTCTTTATCTTTAAATATGCTACGTCGTGTCAAACATATTCTACCTCGACAGGCTCTCTGTCACATTTACATATCACACGTTAGACCATTAATGGAATATGCAGCTCCTGTTTGGTGTAATATCCCAGATAAATTAAGTGATGAACTAGAAAATATCCAGATTTCTGCAGGTAGAATATGTACTGGTGCGTGGAAACATACAAGTCATAATGCATTAAGACAAGAATTAGGCTGGTTATCATTGGAAAAACGTAGACAATTTCTTAACCTAATACTGTTTTTTAAAATTATTCATAAGTTAACACCAGTGTATCTTTACTCCTTATTTAATTTTTCTGACAATATTGAAGTTTATAACTTGCGTAACATCCGAAATATAATAATTCCATTTTGTAAGACCACATCATATCGTTTATCTTTTGTCCCATCTATTATAACACATTGGAATGAGTTAAATAATGAAATAAAAAATTCCTCATTTCTTGTTGAGTTTAAAAAATTGCTACTGAAATCCAATTTGTTTGAAACAAAAAAACGTTCTTATTATGATACAGGTGATAAGAAGATTAACCAAATTCACACTAGAATCCGACTTGGTTTCAGCTGTCTCAATTCGCATTTATTCTTACATAGACTTCGGGACAATCCAAATTGTACTTGTGGCTTTAATGTTGAGAATCCGCTTCATTTCTTATGTTACTGCCCTAATTATAATACACAAAGAGATATTCTACTTGTAAGCGCTAACTCAATTATTGAGGATATCTTAGCCAAGGATTTTTCTTTAACATTTAATTTTACATTTTTAAGTGAAATTTTTATTTTTGGTTCCGATCTTCTTTCGAATTGTGAAAATGCTTTATTATTTTATTATGTACAACAATTTCTTGTTAATTCTGGAAGATTTAATTGATGTTTCTGTTAGTTGTTTTAAAATGTTGTATTTGTTAATCTGAGGCGCCTTGAAGCTAAGATGGTTCCATCTTGTAAGGCGCCTCTGTGTAATATACTGAATAAAAAAAAAAAAAAAAAAAAAGACAACGTTTTGGATTAAAATTGGACTGTGGTGTCAGATCATTTGAGTCGCGTTATGAACCAAGACTTTTTGATACAATTCTATACTGTACTTTATCATTATTATACTCGCGCTCCCCAGCTAACAATTATCCTGTCCGTTTAAAAGAAAATTCGGATTAAATTAGTAGAATGTGTTAATATCCCAAACAAAAAAGGAATGATAGGGCCTTTATGTCCATTAAAAAGTGTTTCTTATTTTAAAACGAGAAAGCATTCGTTTTTGTTTTCAGGACAGATTACGGACGTTATTTACGATGAGTGGTGGATAGGCAGGACGTTAAAATAACGGCAGAGGCGACCAGTTCCATTAAGAAACTAGCCGGGGCGGGTATATACTCGCATTATATCTGGCGTTCCACCACGGTCTCATTCGTCTCATTTGTTTTCTAAATTGAATTCAATAAATTTTCTTCTTCCTAAGCATCTGTGTAATTTTTTCATCCCAAATTCTGTTCGTCACTCGTAGGCCTACTGTACAAGAAACCAATCTAAGATCCATATACCAAAACATCACTAATTATTTTCAACATAACATAAGATTTTCCGGCTCCAATTTTTGGAATAATTTACCTTCTGACATCGACAACTCTATTTCAATAAAAAACGTTTTCTTCCAAACTTAAGAAATACCTTATTGCAAAGTATTGATCTTGTTATGTCCCTGTCCATACGTCCTGTATTTTGAATCCTATTTTCTTGAATTTTAAGTCCGTATTACCTGTGTCTGTACTATGTAAATAGGCTGGCCCGCCACAAGATTTCTATCTTCTTGGGCACTGCCTACTTCCTCTTATTGATAACTGTACACTTTTTTTTTTATCATCAATTGACTTGTTATATATTTTACTGGAATTTATTATGTTTACCTCATTTTCTTGAAGGAAGAAATAAATGTTAAATTGAATTGAATTGAATAGAAACAACAAGAAAATATTAATAGCGTCGCATCCATAACAAAACATTTAACTACAGTGTTATTAAATAAAATAGCAGCTGTAGCCTATTTAAAATGGGAGGATGCTATTACATGTGATAGTTGCATTTGATGATGCCTATAATGTTATACACTAAATTTGTATTGATTGATGATAATAATAAATTGATGATATAAATTGTACATTATAACAAATTTCAGTAAATATCATGGTAAATAATAGGCGTATATTATAAATTGTAGCAAATGATATAACATGTAATATCAGTATGGTAAATAGGCATACTGTAATTATTATATGGTGCAGGTGTTGGAAATTTATAATTAGCCTGTATAAGCCTACTTTTGGCCAATAAATTTGATAAGATAATGTAAATGCTGCAATTATATTAAACGAATAGGGGGCTAACGAAAATGTATTTTGCACAAAAAGTGGTATAGGAGGCTAGTAACAAAAAAAAGTTTCATGATGAGGCTCCGAGTACGCATGCGTGCATGTGCCAGACCATCGCGTATGAGGCCGGTTAAATAATGTCAAAAATCAAAAGTTTCCAACACACGCGAGGCTAGGCCTAGGCTAGGCCTGTTCAACTTCCGATCGAGAAACACGTTAGTAATAGTAGAATAAAACTGGCGGAATATTAGGACTATATAGTAGCAGTATTATTATTTTGTAGACGAAACAAGTAGTAGACTAGGCTGTGTCTGCTATTATATCAATCATTTAGGCCTACCAAGCCTAGGCCCTACTTTAAGTGTGTGCGGTCTGTTGATTCCGTAGTAAAGAGGGCGGTACTCTGCTGCTGAAGTGCTATTAAAAGGCATTCAATCAGGCCTATGCCTAGCCTGCAGTTGATCGAGAACAGTGGTTACTAAAATGGTACTGACAAAAAGTGCAAAAATCAGTATTAGTTGGTAAGTACATATGATATGATTAATTAATTAATATTTGCCAGTGTGTACTGTGTAGTGGTTTCCTTTCACAAAACATTACATTTTGAGTGAGCAAGGAAAGGACAAGGTAAAGGGAAAGCTTACCAAACTGTATAAATAAATTCATTGTTTCCTACCTGTTCTTCAAATGGCATGTTTTCTAGTTATTAAAAAAACAATCATGCACCTTTTTCTGTTTATTATATGGCACAGAGCCTTGGACAAGTACACATTCAGATAGAAAACTTTACATTCAACTAACATTTTCATCACCTAACTACTTTTATCATTTTAGGGCTGGTATTATAATTGTAGGGCTCACAAGCTTTGTTATGGCCAAACGGCAAGTTGATCGAAACCGGGTTGAGGTGATGAAAACAAAGGAAAGAATGAGGAATGCCAACCTCTATGCAGCTCATGATGAAAGCATACGATACAAATGAAACTTTAACATCAACTATTATAAAATGAGGTTATCATTAATTCAGTGAAATACACACTGCACTACACTATTTTTAAAGATGGTTATCTATAAATACATTCAAACTGCATTCACTGCCTGATTGGTCATATTGATTGCTGTGGCTGAATTTGATAACAGGATGCAGACATTTTAATCAGGATTAAACAGTATATATAAAAGCTCTGTCTACACTATCAAACTTGTTGTGACAAAACAATTTGATGTGCCCTTTATTATGTGGGCATAACAATATAACTGATGTAATATTACTGTCATATTTGGGCACATCACACTTTTTTTGTCAAACTAGTTTGATAATGTAGACAGAGCTGAAGTATGCAGGAATTTAAAATACATTTTTGTATACAATATATGATGATAAAATCTACATGTAATGTATATATAAACAACAAATAATGCCATAAAAATAAAACACAATGTAAAGTATACTTTTATTTTCAATAATTAATACTTTCTAAGAAGACTGTTTTCAACACATGGCAGAATCATAAACATCATGTTATATATTTAATTACTGTATACATTTATAATACGTGATATTTCTACTTTTAATTTGGGCAACATACAAATACAAACAAGATTTAATAATTATATAATTACTAACTATACATTACTATTCATACATGATTTTGAAAGTGCTATACTGCATTCTCAGATAAATATTCAAAGACTGTAACCTCGCAAAAAGTATACAGTTTATTTTATTAAAATGCTACACATTCTATGTAATAAAATCCATACTGTACATACAGTACTGTGATTTGAAATTACTGGAAAACATGATACTACAATAGTTATAAAAGTTGAAATATTTTTGTGGCAAGATTTTTTTAATAATTTAAGTTTTTTAAATTGCCACCAAATTATTATCTTGTTTATTTTAATTTGTGTTTCAAATCTGACTTTTGGAAAAGGTGAATACTTCTTTTCCATTTTGTTGCCCCAAAGTCTTTAATTAAAGTCATTCCACAACTATCAGTAAGGTAATTCTTTATCTGAACATCTACATCATTCCTTATCTTAATATGTGGCAACAGCTCAAAACCTTCGCAGCCCAACTTTGTAACTCTTCGTTCAGCATTACGGTAGCACCTCCATGGATGTGGTTCTATAAGGACAAACCTCGTCATGCTAGATATAATGTCTAAAAACTCCAGTAAACCAGTGTCGCCATTATTTAGATGGATCCACATGGTCAATGAGAAGCAACAAACAAGATCAAAGTGTTCTTTTCCGTGAGACTTTAGGAATGCTTTTAAATGTTTAACCCGTGTAGCTCCATCCATAAAGTTGAATGCCTGGTAAGCTATTTTGTCTGGAAACGGATTGTTTTGAAGTGCACGTTGAATTAATGTTTTATCAATGTCGCAACCAAGCATTGATATTTCTGGAGAATTTTCACTTTTGTTGATTGTAGCAGGTCTTTGTGTTAGGTTCTTGTACATCCCAACTGTCAAATCCTGAAAAGAGGTTGGTGCAAATAATTTCATAAATAACAGTAGTACAGTAGGTACATTAATTTCAATTTATTTCATATTAGTAATAGTATTACAGTATTTTTTTATTTGAATGGGCTGTGCCTATTTTATCCACAAGTTGGGTCCAGAAACAGAGTAATTAAGAGTGTATAGACAGAACACCACACACAACACACAATAAATAACCGTATACGGTATATATAATATTTGTAGTTTACGCTGATCCCTACTTACTACTCTACTACTAGCCTAGGCCCGCCCTTCTTAGGTTAGGAGCTTACCTAGTTTAGTTAAATTAGCCTAGTCTAGCCTACACACTCTATAGGGTAGGCCTAAGATAAGGGGCCCGGTGCTACTGCAGTTTCGCACCTCAGCCGCGCAGCTGGCGAATGTTTTTTGGGTAAGGGAAACTCAAAGAAGAGATTGTGGTAGACTAGCTAGCCTATAATACAAACTAACTTACCCCAGCATTACATCCAATATCCAGTATTAATATTCGAGTTGATTTATCATCGTTTGTCAAAGAAGTTAACAAACTGTCAGGAATTAATTTCAGTCTGTTCTGTGGTGGATTAAAGGAGTAATAATTAATAAAATTGCCAAATGGAGCGGCACCCGGCTGGAACGGCTTCGCCATTTTGTATTCATGGGCGCTGCCATTTTTAACCTTTTAGTCAAATTCTACTAAATGTTTATGTTAGATTTGTTCTAAATTCTACAATTTTAAATAAATTTTATATACAATAATTAATTATATATGAAAAAAAATATTTTTTTAAATGCTATATATCCAAAAAAGTTAAAGTTACAATTTAGCATTTGCTTAAAAAACTCATAATTAAATGTCACTATGGGTTTAGAGTGGTCCAGAGAGGGCCTCCTACGTTATTTATTTATTTTTGTAGAAGTTATTTCTACACGTACGACGACTATATTAAATACTAGCCTATTATAATTTTTTAGAGGATGACCAAGTAATTACCGGGGTTAAAATATTAGTTTATGTGGTGCTTTGTAGAATTGAATTATTTTATATTGAATCTATATGAGTACAAAGTATGTCGGAGGAAACTGAGGTAATATTTAAGAACGTTTATGATAGAGTAAAGTAGGGCCTAGACTTACCTGTCCTGGCCTAGTCCTAGCTCAAGGTAGGCCTAGATAGGAGTAGTAGTAGTAGGCAGAGTTCTGGCCCTCTAGTAGGCCTGCCCACCAGTAGAGTGTACCTATTATTACCCGTTAGATTAGATTTATTCATTTTACAATTACAGGATACAGATGTCTTTGAGATTACAGATTTTACAACAGCTTCAGAATGGGAAAGGTGATGTGCAAATCTATTTTATAATCTCACTACTAATACTAGTATACTAAACAACAATTTTAATTTCAGTAGGCCCTACACTCTTTTTATTGTATTATTGATCACACATTTAACACTTTTCAACACATCTTTACTAAGGTTAAAATAGACCCATCAATATCAGTATCTGAACAATATTATTAGTTTTTATAAATTATCAAATTTATATATTTTCTATTATTTAAAAATGTTATAATAAATATATATTTTATTATTTGTTTTGCAAACCCAGATTTATAGCACGATTGGAACACATACTCCATGACTGGAAATTAAACATTGTCCCACAAAATAATAAAGTGAAAAAAGGAGAAAATGGTTGCTGGAAAGAAAGACAGGAATTCATACAGTTTGCAAACTTTAGATTTATTATTACTGAGCACAGGCTGTTCTTTGAAGATGAACAGACAGAAGAAGTATTATCTAGTAAAGAAGAAGAAACAGAGGGTAAATTGTTTAAAAAAGATTTTTTTTTATATTATATCGTGTGAAACAATAAACTTAAAAATTGATGCAGTAGAAAATACTGGGTATTATTAAACATTTGAGATAAATTATACTGTCCTAACTCAGATTGTTATTGCACGTCAATCTTTTTCTTTCTTGTTTCTTTTTCTTCTCTTGAATTTTGTCTGTGGGCTTTTCCCAATAACATTAATATCTAAAAACCGTTTTTTCCTTCTTATCCCTACTGTAGATCGTTTGCCACAAACAATGGAGGATATGATATCAATGGACGGTGACTTTCCACCAAGAGCCCACTGTCTTTGTAGATGGTATGTATATACACAGGTCTTTAAAATCAAACTTTTCTGAGACACCAGTATTAAGCATGGCTTTAAAAGGTGAACAATTATGGTACTGTACTGTACCAAACATAGATTAATATAATTATTTTAAGAAGATATTAATACTTTTTTTCCACATGTAGGTATGGTGTGCAACACTTTCTTGTTCTAGCACCCTCTGCGAAAAGTGATGCTATTAGCAGTGAAAGCAAGTGTAACTTATTATTAAGTTCTGCCACAGTTGCCATTAACAATACAAATTGGTATGCACTGTATCTTCTATTTAATAGTAAACAAAGTTAAACCTTTATTGTTATGCCTTTTGCTATTAGTTGCCATTGATAAAACAAAAAGCAAGTGAATTTCCACCAAATTGTTTTTTCTATGTAAAGCGCATTGAGGCTTTCAGCGTAATGTACCAGTTATTATTATTATTATTTTATTAGGTGTGTACAAAACAATTCTGTTTTCAACAGCTGCTTTTTACGTTCTACCACAGTTTTTATGCCACTGTGTAAAAATATTTTAACAAACCACTTAGGGGCCCTGAATTAGGAATATATTAAGATTGTTTTTGTTCAATGCTCCTTTTTGCAATATTAACTATCATTATTATTCAAATCAAAAGGCATGGAGATACAAATAAAATAAGCAAAAAAGCTGATCAAAAAGATAAAGTAAAACGATCAGAAAGAAATTGCAGAGCTTTCGGGTAACACTAACCCTTCCTCAGTGCAGGTGCACTATCAATATTATTTATATGATACTCCCTCCATATTTATTGAAATAATTAGATTATTGTTATGAATTTATTATTTTGAAGATGGCTTAATAAATCCCAAATTCATTTATCCCTGACAGAGAATACAATAGGCACTAATTTCCTAACCTTTTTTATAGTAAATCACTGAATGCTTTCGCATGGATTTGTACAAAATGTAAAATATTATAATTTAATTTTTCAGTAAAGTTCCAGTATTTGCTCAAATTCAGCAGAAATGGAGGCGAATGTATACTGGAGTGGCTGAAGCTCCCGGTGTTCGTACGACCTTTGACATGGTACACCTGATGAAAGCACCACCCCAGTACAATCACTTACAGGGACTGTTAACTATTTTCAGATCTAAAATTGTAAGTTGCATTATTGTAATACTTATCAATTGGGAGTATTCCATGTTTCTTTTGCAATGGTAATATTGACTAAATATTAATGAAAGCAAACATAAGATTGTAACATTGTTACAATTAATGTGCAAAGCTGATTACAGGATATATCTATGTAGTTCATTTTGACACTGGAAAAGATGCTGGATTGACTATGAGAAGAGTTGATATCAAAAACAAAGAGAACTAATGAAATAAACTGAGTGGGTGTTCTTGATTTAAGGGCCTTTCACACCTGTTCCGGCACGGTTCCGGTCCGGCGAATCGAACGCCAATGTTTCGTTTTCACGACGCTCCACGCGGCCAAGCACCAATCGATATGCGCGTAGCCGCGTAAAAACGAAACATTGACGTTCGATTGGATTTGCCGTCGCCGGACCGGAACCGTGCCGGAGCAGGTGTGAAAGGCCCTTTAGACCTGTTGTATCCCTAATGTGGGCATCAAATGAATATTCTTTTATTTTTTGTTTATCTATATTTAGGCTGGTACTGTAAATATACCTTATGTTAATGTATCAGTACGATTTACATTTGTCCTTCAAGACTGGACTCACTACTCGGCTTGGCCCCAACAACCTCCAGGTAACAATGTTTTAATAATTCAAATTATAGACCTTTTTAAATTGGCATAAGTTTAAATAGCACAAATGCTTGTTTTTTTTTCAAATTCAGATATTGACGAAGTTGATAATGAGAATGACGTGTCAATAGGATATGCTGGTTTTAAAAGCTTGCCGTTTGGAGCTATAGAAGATCCTATACGTGAACTACATCTGTATACTACATGGCCTTGTTTTACAGAAGATATGATGGTTGATAACAGTTCATTTTCGTAAGTACCTCTAGGTTGATAAAGGGTTGAACTTGATAATAGGAAGAATTGTATGGATTGTTGTGAATGACAAAAATGAAATCAGTTTTTTCTCACTGAATGTATCTTGTAATTTATTTGTAAAAGGGTTTTTTTGCACCTATTTCAGTGACCTTGACCCTTTACGTGCACCTGTATGGTCAGTTCGAGTAAGAATGGTGGACAATCCTGAATGCCTTTTAGGTGAGAATTAATTAATTGTTTTATGAGAGAAACAGGTTGGTTCTATATGAATGTGTACTTGTCCTTCCTAATGGGCTGTTCTGCTCAATTTTCACTTAAGTGTTAAATCATTAATTTACTTTTTAAAACTAAAACTAAAAAAGTTAACAAAGAGTCTATACTGTTGAATTTAATCTTAACTTTGATATAATTCATAATCTAAATAACACTATTATTTTTTATAGCGGATTACCTTTTAGAGTTTGAAAAACTATGCAGTCGTAAAGAATCAACTGAGCAATTATTAGGTAAGGCTTACCAAGAGGAGAATGAAGAAAATATTGGAGAGGCCTTGCAAAGGCTTACAGATCCAGGGATGGCATTCATCTCCAAGAAGGCAACAGTAGTGAGTAGGTTAAAGACAAGAAGGAAAAAAAGGAGAAAAGTGGAAAGCAATGAACCGGAACCGATTCCAACTGAACTTCTTAATGAAATATTATCAGTAAGTTTTGATATTGTTGAAACTTTTGTCAAATTGAGTTTGAGGTAAATGTTACTGTTTACTAATTCCCCTTGCCCCCTCTCCCCTCAATTTGGCTTGTGCCTTTTTGCAACTGAGCATGTTTGTTAACACTGCAACTGAGTTGAACTAAATTTAATTTATGTACTGATACAGGAACTAATTTAAGATGTTTTACAGAAGTATTTATTATCATTTTTTTTTCAACTTTAGTATCTTTTTCCTGATGATGCTGAAAACAGTTCAGAGGAATCAAATTCAGTTAATGATGAACAAGAAAACAAGGTAAATAAATCAGGTTTTAGACTACTACTCGTGTACTAAATTGTGCCATGATTTATTTGTGTCAAATGATGAAGTTATTGGAAGAATTAAATGCTTTAGTATTTGTTGTAATCAGATTAACATTTCGCCTTCCCTGGCCGTAATGCTTCTTACTCTTTAACTAGGCTTTTTATTTGACCATGGTCACTTATACTAAAGTGTAGTGTATGATTATTTATTATTATTAATTATTTATTTAGTTTTTTAATCTTAATTTATGAATGTAAGTATAACCCATACAAATGTTGATTCATGTCATTTTCCCCCAGGAAAAGTATCGTCATTTCAAAACGGCACCTGAAGGAAGCTTAGTATATAAGCTTGCTGTGTGTATGTGTGTGGTTAACTATAACCATGGTGGAATGAAAGGAGCCGCACATCTATGGCATGAGTTTTTACTAGAGTTGCGGTACAGATTGGAAAGTAAGACATTAATATCAGGGTAAGTTAATGTATTGTTATGTGTGTTTGTCGTTTACTACTATACATACTGTATGATGCTTAAGAGAGAAATCATAGTACTGTGGCAGAAGCAGAGCTTGAACCAATGACCCTGAGATTGGTAAGCAATCATGCCATTAAAATACCAATCAAGAGAATATACACACTTATATTTTTTTAGGTTGAATTCTGGTTCTCCTAATCTTGGTTACTGTATACTTCATCAAAAACTGCAGGTAAGATTATTGCTTCAAATGACTGGAACCTCATAAATAAGAATAACTACTTCAACAAGGAAAAGATATGTATCTTAAATCCTCATTTTAAATAGAAAAGGTGTAACTACTGTGGTGTTATGTTGATCTAATGTTTTAATAAATAATGTTTGATTTTATTTTATAGATGTTAAATTGTTGTATTTCACGGAAGATAGCAAGAGAAAGAAGATTAAAACAAACAAAGTCACAAACAACTGCTGAAACCAATAATGAAAATAGCTCCCATCAAGAAATAACCAATACTAAAGAAATACAGAGTAGCAGTGTGTCTGTAAGTGCAGAAGAAGAAATGGTCGTTGATGAATTACAAGGATCAGAGTGGAGCGTTAAAAGCAATAAAACAGACAGTGATAGTGATGAAGAATTCTTTGAATGTGATGATGATAGCAGACATTTTGATGATAAATCTTCTAACTCTGACGAAAAAGAAATATCTGAAGGAAAATCAGGAAGTTTAGAAGGTACAAGTGATGATGCCAGAACTGACACATGTCCAGATGCTTCAGCAGTATCAACTGTAACATCACAACAAATATCACCAGAGGAGGAAGAGGAGTCATCTTTAGGTTCAATAGAGACTAAAAACTTTGTAGATTCGGTTGCTCACCAACCTGAGGGCAGGCTTCGGCAGTGTGACGATTTGCTTCTGCAAAGCTGTGAGGAACCATTATATATACCCATCATGCAGGTTAGATTTTAATGCTTCCTGTAGGTTAATAATTATTATTTTAAAGCATTCTTATATGGGATTTCAGAAGACTCATTTAACTATTTTTTTATTGATTTAAAATAACTGTGTAAAATAACTAATTTGTATTTGTTGTAGGATCCAGCCCCAATGACAGAGGACATGCTTGAGGAGCATGCTGAGATACTAGCCCAGCTAGGCACGTCCAGTGAAGGTGCTGAGTTGAGGGCTAGAATGCAAAGTGCTTGCTTACTCTCAGACATGGAATCATTCAAGGTGGGGATATCCTCATGTTTTGACTGTGCTCTGTAACGGTGACTTTGACTGCTTTAAAAATCTTTTAAACAGGAAACATTTTTATCTAATTTAATTTTTGTCATAGGCTGCCAATCCAGGATGTATCTTAGCAGATTTTGTAAGATGGTATTCTCCAAGAGACTGGATCGAAGAGGTTAATGATGATGGAATTCTAAAGGGTTCACTGAGTCAAAGAATGAAGGTATTTTAATCTATAATTTTTGTTGGATGTTATTGAGAGAAAGTTTAAATTTTGTCTAAATTGTTGTTATGGATGCCATCAAAATGAAATAAAAATGTAGGTACATTTTTTTAGATGTGATTGCTTTACATATTATTATTATTATTAGATTCCTGGTAATACTTGGCAAGAGGTATGGAATCAAGCCAAACCCTGTCCAGCACACCGACAAAGACGATTATTTGATGACACCAAAGAAGCTGAGAAAGTGCTACATTTCTTAAGTTCAATGACACTAGGAGATTTGGCTCTTCATTTAATACCTGTGCTTATACATTCTGCACTTATACGAGTTGAACAAGCAGGTACGGTGGTATTAGTCAGTATATTTCCCCTTTATCAATTCATGTTTAGTTCATTCAACTAATGTAGTAATTTGTGATGGCTGAGTACTAAACTTGGTCAGTTAACATAAAACAGTAATTTCTACCATTTTTGTATTTCACTGAAATTGAATATAAACCCTTTTTAACTTTCAGAATTGAAGAACCTTCCAGTTCTAAAGACAACCCTAGAACAGATTATCTCATCAGCCTCTAAGACTACACGCAGTGCATCACAAGAAGTTACCAAGTATCAGGTAATTAAAAAGTTGGTGTTAGTACTTTGGAATCCAAATGATAAAATTACTGTCACCATCATTCATTGACTACAACAAACATAATTAAAAATGCTAGCTTACAGTGCTTACTTTTGTAATTTCAGGAATTAATCAAACAAATTAAGTTGGTTGAGGCAGTTATTGCCCGTTCTGAGTCACTAAAGACCAAATTCAGTCCCCAAGCAACAGGAACTAAGAACCAAGCTGAGATGGAAACATTTGTGTCTAGCCTCCTTGAACAACCTGAGGTTCCTGTTATTGGAGCTGCTAAAGGGCCAGCTGGCTCACTTATTAAGAAGCTGTTCATCGATGCACAAAGGGTATATATAAATGGCCTTTTTTTAATTGATTAAGCCCACAAACCAAATCTGCTATCAAGGAATTTCTCGCATATAAAAATAATAAATAATAAAAATAAACTTTGTTTCAATCGTTTCTTGCAGGCTTTTAAATCAACAGATGAAGAAGGATCGTCAACAGGCCAGAATACATCTCAATTCCCACGACCTACAGGTCGAGAGTTTATACTGAGGACAAGTGTTCCACGACCAGCACCATACTCCAAGCCAACTCATCAACGAATGTTTTGTGTTTTGATGCAAGATGAATTTAGGATAGCAGGTGCTTTCTCGGAGGACACTTCATTCCAATAAAATATAATAATTTTCTGCTTAAATTCTGGATCTGCTTATTAAAAATATTAAGCTTAAAAATGCATTGTTAATGAATTTAATCAAATGAATATAGGTCTGTACTGTATCTTACAGAAATTGCAAAAATATACTATTATTTTTTTTTTTTTGTGTGTGCGATAAACAGCATGTAAACTATGGCAGTGTATTAGAAGTAATTGAAACTACTTGAGAGAATGTTGTATTAAATTATTGTATTAAAATCTAATATATTATATCATTTAGTAAGAATCATAGATTTTAAATAAATTAGCTCTGTTTTGCTGAGCGAAATCTTCTTTTGTTTTGAGAGATTGACATAAAAAAATACATTGTGTAGAATTCTTATACAGTAAATGAAACTACAAGTTCTGATAGTAATGGAAATCCTAAATTTAATCCTACATGACAAGGTTGAAAACAAGTCTAGCGCCCTCTTATATTGTCGAAAGTTCTTGGAACTTTGGGTACCAAGCAGACAATAATTTTGTTGTCAAACGTCGTCCAATCGTTGTACCAAAGCAGTTCAGAATACGCGCGATGAACTGTACTATGCTAAATAGCCAATAAATGTTCAACAGCAACAACAGTGAAAGCCGATTCAGCCAATCAAAAGTAAGAAAAACATCTTCAAATTTGCATAATTAAAGTTTACGTCAAGTCGATCACAAACTTAGCCTACTTCTGCCATTTTGGAAGTCGACGGTGGTGAAGACACAAGCCTCGAGTAATTGAGAAGATAATAGGTAGGTGGCATTAAATGCATTAATATTAAAGCATATTTATGAGGCAACAGAAGCACAATATATCGATTTTATTATTAATAGTTTAATTCTAAAAATATTTACTTTCAGATTTATACAGAAAGTATTTATTTTCTGAAACCAACTTGCATTTAAATTCTTGGCCTAGGCTAGGCCTACACGATGTCGCATGCATTTTATTTGAAATTAAATAATAGGAATATAATATAATGCCTAACTTTTCATTCTAAATTGGGTGGACAAGAAAATTATTCTTCTTGTTCTGTAATACAGTTTGTAGACGGTGTTCAACACTTGTGCTACCCAGACCACATATGCCTTCAAATCTCATTTATTTTGAATAAATCATGATAGTTTTTTTTTATAACCAACTCAAATTCGAGGCAGTTTTAGCCTCCCAAACAACCAACCAGTGAACAATATTAAGTAAATAAAACACAAGAAATTCTGAATTCATTAAGTTTATTGTTTCACTACTTCATGTGAAAATCTTTTTGAACAATATTGAGAGAACACTGTTGTTTGAGGTACGATAGTATTAAAATTATATTGTGAGATATTGAATTTTGAGCCTGTTAAATGCAAAACAAATAATTCTATCAAATAGAATTACAATCATATTTTCACATCAAAAATTCAGTGAAATCATAATAAATAAAAGCTTTTTTGTACAGTTATATCATTTATTTACTACAGAATTTAAATTTAAAATAAGTAAAGAATCTGGCTTGTTTTTAATAATTTCTTGTTCAATTTATGTGATGATCAACGGTCAGTTAAAAAAGTTTAAATTCTAACAAAATGAAGATCAATTATTAATGAAAACTAAAATAAGCCTATTTACAATGTTATTTAGGTTTTATCATCTGTATAACATTCTAGCTTCTAAGGCACTTGTACAAATGCTGTGGATATATGTATCAACAAAATCATTACATTTCTAATTATCAAGTCAAAAACAAATCACGGTTAAGAGTATGCAATACTATTTTCAAGTTGCATTTAATTTATTTACTTAAAATGAACCAAATACAAATGTGTAAAATAAAATATATAATTGTATTGTATTACAGTATAAACAAATTATACATTTATTAACCTAAACATTTAATTGAAATCAATCAATTTATGACATCATCATAAATAATTTATTAGGACATCATGCACATATGACAGTCCTCTCACATCACCTAGCCAACTCTGCAATTTAACACACAGGGGCATGAACACACACATTTTGTATGGTGTGCACCTCAGTCATTGTGTAAATTTCGAGTTTTGTTAGGAGATGTGAAAAGGGTAATAATAATCAATAAACATCAACATGCATAGCAATCAAATGTTTAAATATAAATTGATAGAAATAATAAAATCATAGAGTTTTATCAATACTAAAACATTGCAATAATATACAGTATTTAAATAACAAATTTTAAATCACTATTAAGCGACTACGAATCTATCATATTAACCATGGACAACATAAAGTAACAACATGTTGGACTGTGACATCATCATTAATTGAATGAATGATGACATCATCAGGGTAATAACGTAAATGATAGAATGTCATTTTCATATAAACAACTTGTTATGTTTAAAAAAGAACAGCAGCCTCTTGTTAACACACTTTACATCAATACCCTTGTAAGCCATTATATACTGTTGGTTTAGATACTTCGTTTAAAAGTTGTTTAAATTCTGCAATAAAAGAAAACATGTTAAAAAAAATATTCACACACTGCATCATTATAAAAGTTTTTTTTGCAATAGACCAAACTTTCACTAACCACTTGGTACTGGTTGTGGTGATCCATTTGCAGGTCAATGTAATTGATACAGTAATGTGATAGGTCGAAGCGTCAGAGGCATAACATGCAATTTAACATAATCAACAAGACACTTACTTTCTTTATTTTCATTTGATATTTCACCTTTTGGAAATTTAACATCAAATGTTATGAACAGTGATCCTTTATTGTTGTTATTATCGTAAAATGGCATTCCTTCTTCGGTTTTTCGTATACGAGCTCCGGGCCACGTAATTTTATCTCTAACCACATGAACCTAAATAAAAATTCAATATAAATACTAGCCTTACAAAAAATGATTTTACAAATTATTATTATTTAGTTACATTTTGTCACCATATAAAAATATAAATAAAACAGTAAAAATACACAGAAAATTGCACAACACAGAATAGAATGCTAACAACATAAAAACAACACATTAGTCTGATAAAAGACACCTTCCCTACAATTTGTGACGTTTTGTAAAAATAATACATATATATTACTTTAGAAACATTAAACCAGGTCATTTCTTAAATGTACCTTTTATGGTAAATTATGATAAAAAGTGAAAAACAATGCACTACCTAAGTAGCTCGCGGCGATCGACCTCTCGTGGGCCTAGCCTAGCTAGGCTTTGTTTTGTAGGCCCAGCTGGTAAACATAGGTAACGTACGGACATTGTACGCTAGCTACTGTATATACCTAGCCTGACGTATAGTTGCTGCATTAATAATTATAATTGTCTTTCTATTTTTGCCAGACTCCATTGATACAAATTGGGGAAAACCTGGTATTTTCGCTGAAAAGTTAGGATTCTTCCATTTGTTTTGGCCTCACGATCGATCGAAAAGTGGGTGAATTACAGAAGAAAAACAAAAATATCAATCCTTGCGCAATGCATTTTGGGATTTATAGCGGGTCGCTATAATTATTAGAATGGAATTATTTTTCACATTTTTAACCATTTAAATAAAGACGAAAAAAGTTATCGCAATAGAACTATTTTTACTTTTTTCTTATAACATATAAACTCTCTTTTAGTAAATATAAGTACTAATAATACTTAGTAGTGAACGAAGACTTTGTAGGCCTTACCTTATGTCCATCTAAGTGTGTAATATCCATTTCAAATCCTACTAAAGCATCTTGTAGGGATATTGTTACATTCGTATAAAGGTCATTGCCCTTCCTTTCAAATCTAGGATGTCTAAATGAAAGAGGACAGAATCTTTGTTAATAGTTTCCTTCTATATTAGCATCAAATATATTAACATAATACATTATTGATAGTATCAGTTATTATCAAAATAAGACTACAAATGGTCTAAAAGATCATTTTATAATTGTGATTTCTAATTTCTGTATACTGTATAAATTGTTGTAAATTTACAGTATTACAGTCTAAACTTTCAAATAATAGAATATCAGAATTTCTGGAAACCAGACATATGAGGTCAGCCCAAGGGTGTCTGGTATTGGGAGAGATTAACACTTACTTTGCAGCAATAATATAAAACTTAAGATCTCCAGCTTCCCCGTCGATGTTTGGTTCACCTTCGGCTATGAATGAGTATTCTTGTCCGTCAACCATACCCGGTTCAACCTCTAATTCTAGAATCTTTTCTTCATTTACTAATCTATATAGAATGAACAAAACAGTATTTGGAAGCTAATCTTTAAAGACAATTAGAATAAAACCCACAAATTATCTGCCCTCAACTCCATAAAGCATGACATAATTGATAAAATGACTAAGTTATTCACTAAATTGTACCACAATATTGATTTCATGCATCCCCATTAAATAAGAACATAGGCTACATTCAGAGAACAATGACCTACGATCTACCTACACATAGGCTACTAAAGGTTACACGTAGATACGAAACAGTAATTTCTTTCTTTATTATAAGGTAGTTTAGAATCAACTTATTTCTTTATTATTTTTGGTGAAGATTGCCTTTCATACAGGTTTGTCTTTGTTGTATATTTGACAGAGCACTACACTTACTTAACATTTGGACATTCATCACAAACTTCGTGTTGAGACATTTGAAATCTTCCTGGGCCTAACTGCATTGTTCGCATCTCCTGCCGGCAGTTGCACTTCCTTGTTCCAGATGAGGTATGAGGTACGGGCCTATATCTTACAATCTGAAATTTAAAAAAAAAAGAGAGTTAAAAATATTGTATTGTAATTACTGAAACTTAGTGGGGGCTCAGGGTTCCTTTTAGCAGGGTTGGTTTAGCATTGGATTCTTACCTCTACAAAGTTACCAGTATACAGTTCTTCTAATGATACCTCAAGATCTACATGTACATCGTCTCCTCGTGGGACATCATCGTTATGTGAATGATGATGACCACCAAAATGAAATCCAAAGTCACCAAAAAAACTAATGAAAGAAATTGAAAGTTTTTAAAATAATAGTTTATTAATAGAAAACATCAATCTTGATAAAAAAAAAATTCTTTTATTAACACATTGACTGCCAAGGCATTTTCCGTAATTTCTGTCCCAGTGCCAAGTCCCGTTTACATATTAAATTACAGTTTTAAAGTGTAACATCTGGTCACAGACTATCATGATGTCATTCAAAATATTTTTAGATTATCGTTTACGTACATCATTCATAAACTGCCATGCGATAATTCCTGTTCCAATCACCACTGCCAGCGATTCTACATACAATACAAAAGTGCTACGATTTTGACGTAGTATTACGTCTTGGCAAGTAGCGACACGCAATTTTTGACATATAAATACGCCGTGGCAGTGAACGTGTTAAACTTTGTTATAACCTTGTTTTGAACAAAATTTACAAATGTTGCCACTGCATAACAATATACAAGAAAACTGTATTTTGGATTGGGATTATATATGATCACTATTCAATAATAATTCAAATTGGTGTTAGTTTAAAAAAAGTGCACTACCAGCACAACTGTAAGTCAAAATCAGTTCAATTTGAATTTATTTTATTTAATTATCAAATGCTAATTTATTTTATTTAAAAAAAGAAGCTATTTCCTACCTTGAGAATGGATCTCTGTGGCTACCAGTATCTTTTAGACCTTCTTCTCCATAGTTATCATATTGTTTACGTTTTTCTTCATCTGATAACACCTAAAATTAATGTATTCAAGTAATTATTATTAATACTTAATGCAGGATACTATTTATTATATTGAAATAACAAATTAATTAGTAATTTAACAGTATTTTTTAATATATTAAAATAGAATATGATATATTGATAATGTTAAATTTAATCATAAACAAATATAAAAAATATATATATATAAATTTTGATTTTAATAGTTCTCAATAAAACTAGGCTTGTATAATATAATATATGTCAGAATAAAATAGTTGAATTATTAATTTTGAAATTTATAATGTATTAATTATCAAATAAAATATGTTATTTATAAACAAAAACATACATCATAAAATGTTAAACACCACCATACAAATTCAAATTATCCTCCCTATGTTTTTATTGTGTTAGTAATAACTAATACTTATTAGCCAATCACGTTTGGCCACATTTACTCAAATCAACTACTTGGGCTATTCCATTATGTAGTAGGGTAAATAGATACTGACTGTTTAAATATAATTATAAATGAATAATTAACAAGATTAGAATTTCCTTTAAAATAAAAGATGTGAGATCAATTGTAATAAGCATAGATTAGAAAGTGCCTTGTGTTTAAAGTTCATTAGTACCAGGTTAAACAATACTATATACTATATAGACATTTAATTTATAATAACATCAATAAATATGAGAAGGATAAACTACACTTGGTATGTACACCAGTATTAATAAAGTTAATATCAGTAATTAATAATAATTTTCATCCAAGGACCAAGTAAATGAATAATATGGTACAAGGTTTACTCTTTTCTTTTAATCTAGTTCTCATAATAATCTATCTTTATAAAGTGATATACAAGAAGTTAGGATAGATACAATTTGTAACAATTTAATCAATAATAATCTAAAATATTTTGAATCATTTCAATATAATACTACACTATATTCCAAACACAGAAAAACATTTAAGCAATATCATAATATACATATACCTTGGGTAAACAAACTTTGGGTGCTAAATATTCTTTAGAATAAATATTAAAATAAATATAGTAAATTAAATGATCTACCTCATAAGCTGCTCCTAAATCCTTGAATTTCTCCTCAGCTTCAGGATCACCCTGGTTTTTATCAGGATGATACTGTATTGCTAATTTCCTATATGCTTTTTTAATTTCATTTTTTGTTGCTTTTTTCGTGACGCCCAATATCTTGTAGAAATCACGCCTATTAAGACAGGAATAATAATTTTATTTTATTGTTTATTGTTAAATATTAAATTAATTAAAAAAATTGACTAGTAAAGGGCCATTTTTAGTAAAAACTACAGTAGGCCATACCTAGTAGGCCTATGTTAGCCTAATAATGATTGTTGATTTATAGATTATTATTATTATCAATCAGTTTTTATAGGCCTAGAAGCCTATAAAAAAAAATTTTAACAAATAAAAGTATACTTTAATTCTATTTATTTAATAAATCATAATTTTTTAAATATTAATATTTACAAAAATCACAATAAATTGGTCTAGGCCTAGGCCTACCCACAATATGTTCTAATCAGTCCCAATAGGTACACGTAGGCGTTTATGCCTGCCTGACGGAATTCATCGAACCCCTGTGTGTTATCTGTCACAATACTTCCCTATCTCGTGTACGCCTAGCGAGGATAGGCCTAGATAGGCCTACAAACATGCTATACTTCTACCTAGCAGGCTAGCCTCTAGGGCCAGGCCTAGAAAATAATTACCATGTGTACCGATTGGCAGATAATTTAGTTCATAAAGAAATATATTATTACTTACCCAGCTAATACTGTAAGAGAAACTTGAAAAACAAGAACTAGTAAACGTATTAAATAATTCATTATTTAGAAAATTAATTAAATTGACCGGTAGAACATAATAAAATGTACACTGCCTTTTTTGTGTGCAGCTGATGTGTTGTGCGATCGCGAGTGGTTGATTTCCTTATTAATTGTCATGATTGTAGAGGGCGGAATTTATATTTAAAAAAGTCTGCCAGGAATTTAAATACTGTATACCCAGGGAGTTGTACAACTCCCTTCACAACTCCCTGGTATAAACAAGTATATAAAAAGGTCGTAAACTTAAGTCAATGATGAATATATATTTTAATGACAGTGTTTTTAATGACATTTTGCTTAGGCCTATAGATCATCTAGATTGGTGGTATTACAGTATAAACTGATTTTTGTTTATTTAATGAAATTGATGTTTAAAGATAGGATTGTTTATGTTGTAGGCTATTGGGCCTAGTTTGTCGTTTAAGTTGTCATTTGGTGCTATTGATCATGGACAAATTTAATATCCGACAATCTTAATATCAGCACAAACTCGGGAACCAGAAACCAGAGAGTGATAAAGAGAAGGCGATTGACAAGGTGTGGATACCTTCTTCTTATCTTCTAGATAATTATCCCAGGGTAAGAAACTCTTCGAATCTATGAAAAAGTCAAGAGAAAACTTGACGACCCAAGATCACCCGGATAATATACTAGAAAATCATACAAAAATAAAAATAATAACGTTCGTGATCTTGATGATTTTTTAAATTGGCTGGGTTCTTTCGTTTATAAACAAATTATGCTTAAAGATTTTTCCCCTTAATTTCCTTTGTTGAAAAATGTTTATTTGTTATGATCAGTTAGTCATTTTATGATCAGATTTAAAATCAACATAAACAGTAATAACATTATGTTTTATTCTAAGCGAGAAACATCGTTCATACTTTTATTATTATTATCTCCAACCTAAATTTGACATTTAGTGTTTTGTGCACGTAAGCCTATAACTATTATTAAACACATTTTTTATTCTTAAAAACAGAATAATAAATAAAAAACAACAAAAAACGTTTTGAGTACCACATGTTCCATATTAGGTATAGAGTACGCACGGTGTGTCACACGTCCATTACACGCGTGCGAAACACGAGGCAATCGGGGCCTATATTACTGAATAAAGTCAAACAGACGTTTCTCCGGCGGTGAAGGTGTTACCATTTCTATCTTCTGTTGTTGCCTTATCACAATCGTCTAAAAAAGATGTCATTGTCACATAATCTGGTCCCTTCTTGTTAGCCGTACCGACTTTTAGAAAAGATCTTCGTTTTACTTGCTTCTTTATTTGTTTAAAGCTTAGCCTAAAAAAACAAACAAAAGCGATGCTATCTGTCAGTGCTTAACGTTTCATCTGAAAGACGTGTTCTTAGATTATGATTTAGTAGATACAAATACAGATTCCTTTTTATTATCCAATATATGGAAATTACAGCGCTCTTGTCTTAAATAAATAAAAAGAAAAAAAAAACTATAACAAGTCTTTTGTTATAATGTCGTATTCCAGCTGGGTAGAATGAGTACCGACAACGGAGCCGATAATGTCGCCATGAAGAGGATGATTGGGGTCTTCCAATAGCATGGAACACATTGGCAAGCCGTTCGCTATAGGAAGAGTTGAGCTTGTAAAGACGAACCAATTACTTTCCCACCCTACCTAGCACCTTTTCAATTTGGTCTTTATCTCCCCTTATACTGATATTCCCAGCCCAACATAAACTACCCCCAAAATAACATTGAAAGTTCGGTTATCACTATACTTACTTCCCGTACTGTTCTCCTTCCTCCATTGTTTCGGGTAAATTTCTACCAACTGTCTCTGGCAAAATCAACACAAGACTACCTGCGATGATGGACAGAATACCGAAAACGATCATCGGTATACCCTCCCAGTTTCGAAGTGCACGCAGCCATAGTAAGGGTGCAGTTATTCCTCCTAGTCGAGCAAATGTCACAGTAATACCAATTCCGGCTCCTCTATAAAAAATTCGACACATTATTTAAATATTATAAGCACAGCAGATTGACTGCTGCACCCAAACCCGTGTAAGCCCGGGCATTATGAGTCCCCAGTGGGAGCAGTGCTTACATGACACTTCCCCATTGATCTTACAAAACAGTCCTTGTGTGTTGTTGTCGTGTTTTATTATGAATCGCATTCGTTATTGACTGTGATAATTAATATGAGTCAAACTAATTTTATTGGAGGTATAGTATACTTTACCTGACTGGTGTAGGGAAAAGTTCAGCTGCGTAAACAATACAAATGCCGATTGCTGCTAACACAGTAAACCGTGAGATAATTCTCAAAATCAGTCCTAATAAATTCAATGCTGAAAATAAGAAAGAAAATAAGCCTATTCAACTATTACAACTATCCTTTTTTGATTGAGTGTTTCTGTGTAATAACGCATTAGGATACTTTTGAATAGGCCTAAATAAATGTTGATTGTACCAATCGGAAACTAAATGTTACACATTGGAAAACTTTGATAAATCATGCCCGATACTAAAGCGTGGTTCCCACTAGCGACGCAACGCAAGGACGTAACGCAACACAAGTGAATTGACCAATCACAAGCGATGGCTTATTCGCTTGTGATTCTAAAGCGTGGTTCCCACTAGAACGTAACGCAAGGACGTAAACGCAACGCAAGCGTTTTAACCAATGACAAGCGAAGTTATAGACTGTTAGCAATCACAAGCGAATAAGCCATCGCTTGTGATTGGTCAATTCACTTGCGTTGCGTTACGTCCTTGCGTTGCGTCGCTAGTGGGAACCACGCTTAACTGTCTATAACTGCGCTTGTCATTGTTTAAAACGCTTACGTTGCGTTTACGTCCTTGCGTTACGTTCTAGTGGGAACCAAGCTTATTGCTTGGTTCCCTCTAGGACGCAACACAAGGACGTTAATGCAACGTAAAGCTTGGTTCCCACAATCTACGCAACGTAAGCAAATGCCCTTCTAATAATTGTATTTGTCCCACCTGCGTGAAATCAAACCTATGATGTTTGCAGCACTATTGCATCGTCGGTTCCCACTTGGGGTATTGCTAAACACCGCAAACCCCGCAAACCCCCGCAAACCTCCAAAAGAACATAGCAAACCCCACCGAACCAACATAAAAGTGATTGAATCATGTAGTGTACAACCCACTGGGTATATCAATGTAAAAAAAAAAAAAAAATTTCTACTGTTAACAACTTATTTTTGGGGTAAAACATCATTTTTTGGTCAAAAATGATTGCTAAACCTCGCAAACCTAAAAAAAAACCATAGCAAACCCCACCGAACCAACATAAAAGTGATTGAATAATGTAGTGTACGACCCACTGGGTATATAAATTATTAAATTTCTACTGTTAACTACTTTTTTGGGGATAAAACATCATTTTTTGGTTAAAAATTATCAATCATTTTTGACCAAAAAATGATGTTTTACCCCAAAAATAAGTAGTTAACAGTAGAAATTTAATATTTTTTTACATGGATATACCCATGGGGCTGTACACTACAATTCAATCAGTTTTATGTTGGTTCGATGGGGTTTGCTATGTTTTTTTGGAGGTTTGCGGGGGTTTGCGGAGTTTGCGGTGTTTAGAAATACCCCCCACCTGTGGTTTGATTTCACGCAAGCGGGGCAAACACAATTATAAGAAGGGAATTTGCTTGCGTAGATTGCGTTACGTTGCGTCGCTAGAGGAAACCACGCTTCAGCGTGCTGACCAATGACAAGCGACAGTTCGAAAAATCCATCGCCTGTTGTTGGTCAAAACACTTACGTCGCGTTACGTCCTTATGTTGCGTCTCTAGTGAGAACCAATCATTAAGGCAAGTTGTGTACATTTCATTTGATACTATTGATGTACTACAACAAAGCTAACTTGAAACAAATTAAATATTCCTTACATTTAGGAATGAACGACAAGATAAGCAGACTGACTCCCCCAACACAGAAATATACAGATAGAGGTCGTCGTCTTCCGAATCGAGCGATAGCTAAGATGAAGGAAAAGTTGGCTGGAAGTGATAGGGCGCCGTTGAATAAAAGATCTAAGTACCGATCCCCAAATAGATCATCTGTGCCAATTGATATCCCGTAATATACACAATTTATTACGTACCTATACAAAAAAAATAGAAAATATGATGTACACTGTACTTTAATAATAAAGACAATAGGCCTATATCGTTATGAAATTCCTGAAGATATGAACAAATAAAGTTCGGAATATTGAATCATGGCTTGCCTCACTTTTTCGAAGTTTGTTTTATATCTTAAGGAATATCATAATGGCATTCTACTGTTACACTTATTCGAAACAAAGGGATAGGCCTATATTTTTCTGATATCGTACTAATATTGTATTAATACAAGATTTGGCACTCACCAACACACGCATTGAATAATAGTTTTCTTAGCCATATTTGGAGTTTTAAATAAATCTAGCACTGTTGTACGTTTACATTCCTGGGGCCCAAACTTAATGAAAACAAAAACATCATATTCATTTTATACATAAAATTTAATTAACATGATAACACTTTTCGTAATTATGTCGCAACACTGCGTTAAACATTTTGTGTCACATCGTCGCATTTCGTCATCACGTTAGTCATAGTAATAGCTTATAGTATTTTTTTCCTGCGGATGTACCCAAACATTGGTAGTAATATGCCCAAATATGGTAGTGATGTGACATCATCATGTCCTATATGGGCACATCATATTTTTTGTGTATAGACAGAGATTTATTGATTATGTATACTCTTACTTCATCAAACCCGCGTGTTTTTTTAAAGTAGTCTTGAGACAGTGGTCTTTTGTTCATTTGTGCAGCGCGGCTCATCGTTTTTTGAGCGCTGGAATATCGACCTTTTGACATCAACCATCTTGGTGACTCGGGGATCCATCTGCAGAAAAGACAATAGGCCTACGTGTTGACTACTAACGTGTGATTATGGTTAAAGCTTGGTTCCCACTAGCAACGCAACCTATGCAACGTAAATGCCCTTTCAATAATAGTGTTTGGCCCCGCCTGTGTGAAATTAAACCTGCGATGTTTGCAGCATTGTTGTGTCGTCGGTTCTCAATGTTATTACGCAATACAGCACTTTAAGCTTGGTTCCCACTAGAACGTAACGAAAGGACGTAAACGCAACGCAAGCGTTTTAACCAATGACAAGCGATATTATAGACAGTTAGCAATCACAAGCGAATAAGCCATCGCTTGTGATTGGTCAATTCACTTGCGTTGCATTACGTCCTTGTGTTGCGTCGCTATAGTGGGAACCACGCTTTAGGTCAATACGTCGTTGCGTTGCGTCGCTAGTGGGAACCACGCTTGATGATGAGGGCAAAGGTTGACTAAACTATATTGGATACTTACGGCCACACTATGAGGATGAAAATTGCGGGAAACGAGACAAAAAACTGTAGAAGTCTCCAATCACGTACTGTGTATCCTATCCCAGCAAGTAGCAGATGACCAAATGTGTATGCGGCTTCTTTAAAAGCGGCGTACAAAGCACGTCGATTTGGACCAATGAATTCTAAACCTAAAATAAATTTTACATTTTTAAGATAATCATAGGGAAACGGAAGTTATTATTGATAATTCATAAACAAAGTACGGTACTTACCAAGAACATAACCTGAAACCGATGCTGATGAGGCGCATATCCCCGTGAAAATCCGAAGAATTACGAAGGCATGATACGAAGGAGCAGCGCCGGTCAATGAGCCGAAACAAACGAATAATAATATAGAGCTAAAATATACTCGCTTTCTGCCTATTCTGCAAAATGAAATGCGTAAGTTTATAATATATAAATATATAATGAATTTCTTTCTTTTTTTGAATGAAAATTCAAAAACTTACAGATCTCCTAAGTTTCCGCCTATAACGGAACCAACCAAAAGTCCTGACATAAACATCGACTGAGCAAACTCGGCTTTCCAACGATTGTCACAGACCAAATCCCACTAGAAAAAAATTAGTATCAAAATACTTTTTAAATATGTTCATTTGCGTCACAAATTGCTTATGAATCGAACGTGATTTATAAGCTTGGTTCTCACACGGACACAACCAATCACACGCGAAAGTTGAAACGATCCTTCGCGTCTGATTGGTAAAATTACTTAAGATGAACTTACTTCCTCGCGCGTCGCGTCTCACGCGCTGTACTTGAACTACTTACTTCCGTGGAAACAGATTGAATCTCCATATTATGGTAAACATATCCATTATCACATGGTATCGTCGATACACCAACTAAGCTATCTCCAACTTTAAAAGTTGAATTGATGTTATATCTTCGGCAAGAATCGATCAAAGAAGTGCGTGTCTGTAGAAAAGATGGCGTTAAATCCCAGGGAATCGTTAATTTACCAAGTGTTATTCTCTCCTGATAATCTAGATAACCGTAGTAACTATGAACGCTCATAACTTCAGGAACGTAGCAAAAGGTCTCGGGAACCTCAGCAATGTAGCGAAGACTAAGCATTTGAAATGAAAAGAAAATAGTGAACAGGCAAAGAAGCAACGTTTGAAAACGCTGGAATCGTCCATATTCTCCGATGTCCTTTAGAATGTAATCGGTATGTACCACCATAATGGTTGTATGTACTAGAAAGATGCCACTCTCGTTTTCGCTCAAGAGAACTTCAAGGGACTGGTTCTGAAACAGAATACGGTATGGTTATCAAACAGAAGAAACAATTGATTTTGATTGAATTTATTAGGAAAATCTTGAAATGATCAATGCGCAGTCATAACATTATTAAAGCTATTAATATTTTTAATCTTGTACATTTTCATAATTAAAATATATTTAAATGATATTATCAAGCCATACAAAAATTATTATACTGTAGTATACATTTTTATAGGTACTCATGAGAAGTATTTCTAGGGTACCCTACTGGCCTTTATGTTCAATACAACGAATAATATGACAAAACAAAGAGTACTTAAATGTTATAATTTTACTAACCGTTTCAGTTTCTGTACTCCATCAGCATGAGGTAATACAGGAATAATCAATTTTCGTTGTAAATCCCTGTATTATTTAGTGCATATACACATTAAAATGTACTCAATAGAATGCCCTTTGAATTGTTTGTTCAAGATACCTGGTGGTAGAGCACACATATGGTATCTGATTACTGAATCAGAAACAATGACTAAGAGATCAACATTGGTCTGCATCATGGTAAATTTTGCCAAATCTAACCTTTACAAAGGATCAAAATGGTCTTTAAGACGCATCAAAATCAAGTACTTTTAGACACCTTCGTGGTAGTTTGTTCCCAGGCAGTGCAGGTTTCTTCGTTTCTAAGCAACCACACTAGAAGTCTTATCTTCTTTCTTTAAAGCATCATCATCAAAACATCATCATCAAAACATCATCATCAAAACATCATCAGAATCAACATCATCAGAATCAACATCATCAGAATCAACATCATCAGAATCAACATCATTTTATTATTCTCATCATTATTGATCATTAGTATACTTTAAAATAATTGTTTGAAATCAAACTAATATAGATTAACTTTATTTATTATTATCTACCAATCAGAAATCACTGTAAACTTTCATTTCATCTGCTTGGCCAAAATCATTTTAATTGTTAGCAAACAATACATAAATTAATATATTATTACTATTCTAGTGATTTTAAATAATACTGTTCCATATTACAGATAACAAACCAAACAGTTATTTTTTTGAGAGAAAATGTTCAAAGTGTAACATTTACAATATAAACTCAAATTGACTTAAATTTGTAAAAATTCATAATTCAAAAAGCAAATTGACTAAATTGTGAAACAATGATAAGAAAACATATGTGTACTGTTTGAACATAGAGTTTAAGGTAGTTCATATTCCTTATTCTCAATACAGTTTATTGTAAAAATGCTGCTTCACAAAATACTAGTATTATATTGGTAAAATCAGCTGCTGTAACAGTTAAAAGCTTTTAAAAGTTTATTACTGTAATCCTCACAATGTTCTTTTAGTTTTATAAAAGTCTGTCTTTAAGTTTCTCAATAATAGCTGATCATTAATCCTCCAGTTCCTCGCCATGGAAACCATCAGATGATGTACTTAACAACTTGCCAAGAGTTACTTGAGTAATTGTCCAATTTGTGTCTTCTTCAGATGATACATCACGATGGAATCTAAATTAGTAATAAACAATGTTGCATGTTTTTTATAAAGGTTTGGAAGAAGCTTTAGTCAAAATCATAATTAACGATACATCAATATTTTAACAAAACAGAGGACAAGAGAAATTATTAAATCTTGCTCTAAATGAATACTTTCTTCTAACACTAACTATTTACTTTACAGATCAAGCGCATCATAGCACATGGATTTATATATGGATGAATTATGAAACTTAAAAAAAAATCAGCAATCATTCAACACCAGTTATTTACTACTGATATGCAACTACTTTGAAGTGAATTCATGTGCAAGATTTATTTGTGCGGTTCAGTTTACAAAACTCAGGAATACAAACATACTGTAAGACATTCTCTTTTGAACTATAAACTTACTCAAAGGTACAGGTATAAACTTTGCCCATGTTCTTGAATTGCTCGTCTGACATACCAGGAGGTGGTTGTCCAACTTTGAATCCAACTATACCAGGGTCATTTTGACTATCAGCATTGAAACTTAAGCACCAATATCGCATCAAAATATTCAAGAATTTACCACCTATAAAAGAAATTAAACATTAATAACATTATAAAATAAGTAAATAGTAGCACTCTAAGAAGTGACTAAGCCTGGCTTAATAATGTTATTAATTCCCATATGTTTGTAGTTAGATGAGACTACTGAGTTGTAGACTGTAGTATGTATAGTGAAATAAGTGCTGACCAACTTCACTCTCCTATTTTCCACAAAGAGTCGGAAATCAAAAAAGATTTCCATCCAACACTAAATAATGTCAGGTTAAGAAAGCAAAACGCCCTTTTTTACCAGCTTTATCATAATGCACTGCAACATTATAAGGCACAACATGCAGAATATCTTCTAATTCAATTCCTAGACTTCCTCTATCCTTCACACCAAGGGTTTTATATGTGTCTTCTACTTCAGCTATTGTCTGAAATGAATGCAACAGAAATGAATTACAGTCATTTTAGATATAATGAGTTTAAAGCGGTATGTGCCTTTTTAACACCATATCAACTACATTTAGTCCGATTTTTGAAGGTATTGATGGTCTTAGAATTGACTTCGGCTGGCAAACTGCAGTTCCAATAGATAATCACTCACTACAGCTCAGTTATTTGTAAAGAATCTTGGTGCCATATATTTAAATTGTGACAATTCATTGGTAGGGATGACTTGGTACACAGATATAGTACAATGTTACTCTGGTGTTTTAAGCAGTTACATCCAATATATACTAATTTAGTACAAAGCTCTATACCTTTGGAGACACCAACCCAACAAGACCTTCAAAATTGCCTTCGGCTATTTTTTGGGAAACAACACTCATAGCCTGAAAAATAATATATATGTAAATATATTTTTAAAAAGGCTTGTATGAAAGAAACATCAGAATAGATTTAACCTGGTCTGGTTGGTATGTATACTCTATTTTAGAAAGTTTAATAAAGTTTATAAATGCATGACATATTCAGATAATTTTATCAATTATATTATTATCAACATTTATTAATAAATAATTGGTGTTTTGTTGGTAACTTAAATATGAATTGCTCAGTACCTGCTTAGCGCCTTCTGTGAATTCTGCCATGGAAAATTCTTTATCAAAATATCCTCGTATCAGCCATGAGTACACAAAGTTCCTTATTGCCCTGATAGGATTTGGAACTGCTACAAACACTGGTTTTACTCTCATTCGTCCATTTTCATTTGAATTTGATGAATAGTTTCTTTGAGAAAATGTGGTTATTAATAAGTTATTAGACGACTGCAGTAAAGAATGCCGTGGCCAGGTATTATAATGACTGAAGTGTCTATATAGTGTATATTTCAGTCCATAATTGCTAGCCCCAGCGACATATGCATTTTTATCACCGGCACCGTCCAGTTCACGGGAAACAACTTGGTCAACTCCGCTTGCTACACAAGTGCTTCCCTGTCGATAGTTGTAATAATGAGGCTTGCGATTTAAAGTTAAGTTTACGCTAGGCCTACATCGGAAAGTTCCTAAATTTACAATTTTCGAAAGCTCATAATCTAAATAGTGTATGCTGCTTGGTAAAATTCGTCCTCTAAACTTTAAAAGTCTCATTATCCGAATTTTCTTGACTGAACCCCAAAAAACAAGCAAAGTGTAAATATAAAATAAAAGCAAAATTGTGACAGTTCGCCCTCTTTTGAAGTACTAAATAAAGTCACGTGATCTTGCCAAGCAACAACACACAAATCTTATCAACGAAGAATCGAACGGTCTGTGTTGTGTGTGGTTTTTGTGTTAATAATTTACTTTAAAAAATCCAGTTAGGTATTGTTTTTTGTTGATGTACAGAATTAATATATATACATTTATTAAATGCGCTAAAATCTACATCCAATTAATTAAGTTTAGCTATCCTAGGCCGCTACTAAAACTCTACTAAGCTAGGCCCACAATCCACATTCATTCCTAACTCGGGGACCTTCCTGGTTTGGGACCAAACGGCAGTCCAGTACTTTGGTGGTAGGGCAGACAGTGCCCATGCACTTTAAATAATCAATTAGCCTAGGCCTAGTACTATTAAGTAAGGCCTAGGCCTAGCATTCGTTTCAATTTTTAGCATTTAGTTTAGGCTAGGCTTCTACCAATCAATGAAATTAATTACATTTTTTAATACAGTAGCAAAGTTTCTGAGAGCATGACTCGCTGAACAATTTTGTGTATTAAATTTCAGATGCACTATGCCTCCAAAAAAAGAAGCTGTAGCTCTTCAAAAGTCTCTGGTTAATCAAGAGCATTGGGATGAAATGCTAGCCACTGATGGTTTAACAGGTTTGTAAATGTGATTGGCTTGATCCTCTTAGCCAAATTTAGACTAGAACAACATTTTGATATTATTTGATTTATTTTAAAAATAAATTGATGTTTCTTGTACTAAATTTAAATTTTCAAACCTTTTTATTAGTCGTTGATATTTACCAAAAGTGGTGTGGACCATGCAAAGCAGTACAAGGACTTTTTCGTCGATTAAAAAATGAAATCGGAGATGATTTATTACACTATGCTACAGTAAGTTTTAAAAAAAATTATTAGTTACGTTAATACAGTATATATTTCATATTGTTTTTGCACAGCATTTGATTATTTCACTGTCTTTTCATCTATAAATGTAATTTGTTTTCTACCAAAGAAACAATATACACTTTTGTCTGAAATAGATAATCTGTTCCTTTTTTTAGGCTGAAGCTGATGGTATTGAATCTCTAGAAAGATACAGAGGACGATGTGAACCTTGTTTCCTGTTTTATGGTGGCGGTGAACTCATAGATGTTGTACGTGGTGCAGCAGCTCCTGGTCTTCAGCATAGTATCATACACCAGCTATCAACTGAGCACAAAGTCCTGGAAGAAGGCGCTGAAAGAAAAGTGGTAAACAATTGTTGAGTAATTTTTTCCATAGAAGATATAAAGGTTTATACTCTTCCTGTTGTTGTTGAATTTGGTAGAATATATAAAAAGAAATAAGATTTTTTTTTTTGTGTTAGATTAAAGATCCTATCCTGGCTTCAATGGAGAAACAGGAGAAAGCAGCAGAAAAAGCAGCATCTGACGAACAGAAACGCCTGGAGGAAGAATCAATGAGTATGTACAGTCAGTTATTTCTCAGCAAAGAGTTTAGCCCTGTAGTGACCCAATGTGACAAGGGGACCAGATTTTATTTAATGTTTAAACATTTTATGAATATTATTCTAGATTTAAGATTATAGTTTTAAGTATGATATACCAGCTCATTATAAAAGATAGATATTATTTTTTTTAAATCTGCCTAAGCTTAAACTTCATACCATTTGTTTTAGGAAAACAATTATTGAAAGCTCATGATGTTATGCTTGTCAAATAAATAAACGGAATGAAAGTGTTCATTATGTATTATACACATTTCTGGCCCTAAGGTTGTCATTTTTTACCTGACATTATTTAAAAACTGTATGTAGTGCATCATTTATAAGAAATGAAATGTATTATTATGGTTTAGACGAGATAGGTGGTGAGGACATCAGTTTGAGGCCTGTTAGTGAAGGCAAAGTCAGAAGGTTTTTTGATGGAGAAAGTTCAGGTAGAAGAAAGGGGTTCTGACTAAATGTGAATTTATCATTTTCAACTTTATGTTAGCAGATAGTTGTTTTACTAACACTTCACCACATGTTGTTGTTCTCTTGTTTTAAATGATTCATTATTATTATAGTTGTGTTCCATGTTTTTTATAGTGTTAAAATAGATTGTGTTTACTCTGTGTTTTATTTTAAAAAATTTAAGTATTGCTTGATTGTCTTTGTCTTTATTAGATGTAAGTTGATCAGATCACAATGAGGTTATTATTTAAGTTTAATAATAATAATGATTTATAGAGCGCACTTCGCCACCAAAGGTGCTCAAGGCGCGTTTGAATGCTTGCTTATAGTGTGTAAGATGGGTTTTTAATAATTTTTTAAACAAGTTTACATAACATATTTCATTTTAAGTAACATTTGTTTACTTTTTTGTAGTATTGTCAGTAGTTTTTAGAATAATTTTAACCATTACTGTATTATTATATAGTTTTTGTCAGAGTTTCTTTCATTTTTACTATAGTATTTGAAACCCATTTGTAACAGCTCTTTTTGATTAATTTGTTAATTTAGGGCCTGTCCCAAAACAAGTCACAGTTGTGCTTATTAAACCAGATGCAGTAAAAGCTGAAAAAACTCCAGAGATTATTGAAAAGGTAATTAGAATTAGTAAATTTAAGAAAAATGTCATCGTCTTCTGTAGTTTTTTGTAGGTTTTTTCAATGAACAGCCTATTTACGGTTTCCAATAGAACACTTGCCTACAATTGATTGAACTTTTTATTGAATATTTGCAGATAATTGCACAAGGCATGGAAATATTAGTCCAGGAAGAAAGGACACTGACAGAGGAAGAAGCAAGAGAATTTTACAAAGACCAAGCAGGTGAAGATCACTTTGAAGACCTTGTGGCATTTATGGCAAGTGGGCCTAGCTGCATCATGGTGCTTACGAAGGGAGACACTGGGGAAGGAGTGGTTGAAGAAGTTAGAGAGGTGATTGGTCCCAAAGATGTGGAAGTTGCAAAGACAGAAGCTCCTGACAGGTCATCAATTAGATACTGAATTTAATATCAAACAAACAAAACATAGATTTAAAAAAAACACTGTATATGAGTGATAGAATTAATGATTTGTTTTTTTTTTCCATTAGTTTGAGAGCAATATTTGGTACAGACAAGACAATGAATGCTCTTCATGGTGCCGACTCTGGAGAAAGAGCGGCCAGGTAATCATTTTGGACACGTTTATTATCATTGTTCCATTAGCATTACTATATGGTGGACGTTTTTCTTGGTACTTCTTTCTGGTGGGGTTTAAATGTTGCTTATTAAAATAAAATGTCCTTGTTTTGTTTATCTAGAGAATTGTCATTCTTTTTCCCGTCATTTAATGTACCCAACGTACCTGGTACAGGACCACCACCGGCAGTACAGAAAACACTTGCTCTTATCAGACCAGATGCATTGAAACAACATAAAGGTATGCCTATTAAGCCGCATTTTAGGGTGATACTTCTAGGTATTATAAGTGTAAAGTTTATTGTCTGAACGACGTAGTGAATTAGCATAACTACCTGAAGCTGTTTACTGTATGTTTTGGGATTGGAAGCAAAACAATCTTTTGGTAAATTATTAATTGAAGCATCTATTACTTTTAAGTATTGAAGAGATATTTAATATGATTTATATTCTATAGATTCTATAATTGAAAAGATACAAGAGGCTGGGTTTGAGGTGTGTCTTCAAAAGGAAATCCAACTAACAGAAGAGCAGGCTAAAGAATTCTATAAAGAACAAGAGGGACTTGATCATTTTGATGAGTTAATACAACATATGACAAAGTATGTAGTTTCCTGGTAGATACAGTACACAGCAATTATACTCAATTTCACTTATTATTAATTAGAACATTTATAATTGTCATTGAAACGATAACAGTTTTTATTTTCAAGAAAGCTAACACAAAATGGTTCTTATAACGAGTGCTTTAATTTGTTTCTTTTAGTGGGCCAGTTTTAGCATTAGGTTTAGCAAAAGAAGAAGCAATTCAGGGCTGGAGAAATTTAATTGGACCGAAAGAGGTCGATGTGGCAAAAGAAAAAGCTCCAGACAGGTATATCCATAATTAATATCATCATTAGTTTTTTATGTAATTCATCAAGAACATCCTAATAGTAATACCATATATCCTCTGGTATAATCCCACCCCACTATAGAACACGAAATTGGGCCAACTTTGGGTGGTGTGACTATAAACGGGGAAACCTTGGTTCAGGAAAAATTATTATTAGTATTTCTTTTAAAAACTCATCTAAACTGGAGAGATGCCTTGTACATCAAAAAGTCAATACTGGGACTATACCCAGGAATATGCCTGTTTGTGAAACCAGACATACAGTAGGTGGAATATATTCCTGAGGATATACGGTAGTTTTAGAAATAAGGGACTTGCATACAAATTATGCACCTACTGCCCTTCAAAATGCCTTTCAAACTTAGTATGTTATTTCATTGTTTTCAGCAGATTTAATTGATTGATTTTTCTTTTCTTTTGTAATTTCCAGTTTAAGAGCTCAATTTAGTATCACAGATTCCAGAATAAATTCCCTCCATGGAAGTGATTCTATAGAAACAGCTGAGAAGGAACTTGACATGTTCTTCCCTAAGGAACACACTCTTGCTGTCATCAAACCTGATGCAACTACCGAACATAAAGGTGACCTTTATTGTTTATTGTGATAATATTTTACAATGATGATGATATTATAATAGTATTTATGACATAAGGATGATTAATGGAGAATGGTGATGATGATAATAATAGTGTTGGACTTCTTACAATTTTGGTAAAAGAATAGATAGGAATCATAATGGTGTTGAATGATTTTTTATGTAGTAATTTTAAGGACAAAAGGGTTAGTAGTTGTGAAGGGAGTTGCAAATTATAGTAACATTTTAAACATTATTCTTGTTTCATTAGATGCAATTATTGAAAGGATAACAGAAGCTGGCTTTAACATTGCCTGCCAGAAAGACATTCACATGGATCAAGATATTGCAACACAGCTGTACAAAGAACATGAGGGAAAAGAATTCTATGACCAACTAATATCTCACATGACCAGGTTTGGGCTTATTATACATATGTTGCTGTGGCTTACTAGATGTTAGATGAAGACCTCTTTCATGCTAGCTAGACATGTGTGTCATGTTATCTGTCTATTATTTCTATCAAAGCTTCACTTTTAATGTTTTACAATAAAAAATGTTTCACTATTTTTGTAGTGGTCCGTCAATGGTGATGGTATTATCAAGAGAAGATGCTATAGACAATTGGCGGACACTCATGGGGCCGACTGATCCAGAGGTAGCCAAGGATCAAGCACCTGAGTCATTGAGGGCGCTGCTTGGTAAAGATATCCTTCACAATGCCATCCATGGAAGTTCGTCAAAGGGACAAGCAGTGAAAAAAATAAAAGAATTGTTTCCAGAGGTCCAAGTAACGGAAACAGGAAAAGTCATAGGTATGTTTGATTTAAAAACATTATCTAGTCGTCTGAGATTGAATATTAAATAAAACATTAAATAGAAAAATAGGTATAAGTATTAACATAAAGTAATATACTAAATTCTTCAAAAGCTTGGAGGTATGGTTCGGATCTACAGATTCGTTTGAATATCTTTTAGACCAGTAGCATAATATCAATAACATACAATGACATATAAAAATAAACAACATCAGGAATTCATACTTTATATTTTTATTAATTTTATATATAAAAATAGATATCTCATACAAATTATATTTTGTTTATTAACTATTACACTATGCAGTGCCAAAGGCAGCTGATGGATTGAAGGATGTCAAAGGAGAATCAGCAGGTAGTCATCCAGGACTTTTCACTTCATTTAATAACATCACTTTCATTTAAATGTGACATGTCAGGGAAAATATATCACTTTGGTTGTTTTTTGTCTTCTCTAAAACTCTATAAACACTATCAAACTAGTTTGACAAAGTGTGATGTGCCCAAATTTATGGTAGTGTGTGATATTTCCAAATATGGCAGCCAATGATATGACATCATCATGTCCATATATGGGCACACATCACATTTTGTTGTCACATAGCATTTGATAGTGTAGACAGAGCTTAAATAAATAACCAATCATCCATCTACAATTATAATACAATCTTGTAATAGGTGAATGTATACTTGTTATGATATAAATAGGATTTTCAGTATAACATTGATTCTTACCATTTAAGAATGTCAAAATAATTTATATACTATTCTTGCACCTTATATTTTTCATACAGTTCAACTCTATTTATGTTATGCTATTAAAGGCCAGGTGCGGGCACAACATTTCTATTGATCATACATTCCAATAATTATTGATCTATAGTTTCCCCTATGTTTCATAATTGTTGTGATTTTATTTGTGTTGCACAAGCTTGTTGAAAATAAGCACTTTCTTATCGGTGGGGGGATAGCTCAAATTACACAGTAAAATCTCTATTCTTTTGTACACAACTTTTGTAAATAGAGAGGCATTTTAAAAAGCTATGAAAAATAAACGGTGTGGTAAAAAATATTATCAGATGACTAAAATATAGGTACTATAACTTGAATTTTACATTTTTAGTATTTTTATTCAACTTCAGATTTTCATTTTCATGCTATAGCAAAAATTATCCACCGTATATCCACCATATTTTTCACCTTCTAGGGAGTCACCAGACATGTTATTACATTAGGTTAAACTACCTAACTACTGAAAAAAAGTCTTCCTGGTTTTTATGGCAGAATTTTGCTAAATTTTGTATTTGACCATATTAAGGGAAATTCATGTTTTTTCGTCTTGATTTCTGTTACAAATATTTAATTTATGTACAATTAACCAGATATTAAGTCAATTCTATATGCTTCTAATTTACTTCTTACTACTTACCTTTATCATTGCAATGCTACAAAGCTTTTTGCACTTTTTTTAACTACTGTGACGTTGCTTGCAAAAATAAAATTCTTCTAAAATGTGTTCCATGTATTGGAATATTTCAGTAACTTCAGTATTTAATAAAAAAAATATCATTTTCCTTTATTTCATGAATACATAAAAAAAAAAATGTCGTAACATCCAGAAACTAACACCTTTCACTACTAAACTGTTTAATGTAGCACAGTCTGTATTATGTAAATCATGTTTCACTAACTAACTGTTATAATTTGCTATTCTATATTAAAATATTCTGTTTAAATGTTTTCACAGATGAGGAGGATGGAGAAAAGAAATCAGATGAGACCAGTAATGATAAAGCAGGTTTGTATATTTTTTTAAACTATTTTTATATATTGATTATTTTACTTATTAATATCCAATGATAGCTATTTCAAGATAAGATAATGTATAAACCAGGATAAATGTTTTTTATTGATGTTAATGACATTACACAGTTAAGAAGCCACATAAATAATGATCTTAACACAGTAAGACTGTTATGATTATCCTAAAATATACCAATTTGAAAAAATTATTTGATTTTTGTCACTTATTCATTAAAAAATGTTTGTTTTATGCTCTCATTTGACCATGTAATATGTTGGTTCTAAATAACTTGAAATGATGGAATCAGTCCAAAAAATACAAACTGCAATGGATGCTAAAGAGAGGTTAAACGAAATATTAGAAGGATATAAAGCGCCGTTAATAAGATCAGACCAGCCTGAACCAGAAAATGTCACACAACAAAAGTCAGATGATGAAATATCTGTCAACGAAGCCAAGAATTCAAAGATGCAAAGCAAAAAACTATCAAGCAGAAGACTTGTTGGAAGTAACAAAGTAACACAAAGAGGAATACAAAATCCAAGGCCATCTGTCAAAGAGAAACCAGCAACTAAGAGATCGTATACTGATAACAAAACTAGTATGCACGGAAAAAATAAGAAAGCAAATAAACCAGTCGAAAAGGTAGATTCTAAAGCAGCTTCTGTAATTAACCATGAACGAATCTCATCTGGCCACCAGCAGTTAGAAAATGCAATGCCATCATCAGATCTAACCAATGAAACAGCCTCTGCAGGGGATCATGTGCCACCTAGTTCATCTGGAGATAAAGCCATGTCTGGTCGAGCTGATGGAACTGGTAAAAAAGGATGTATTATGTTGTACTGTATAACCTGCATAGTGTATTCAAGATGTCAACACTGTCTGTCGTATATTCTGTAAAAGTATTAAAGTGTCACACTAGAGTGATGTTCATGCATTTGTAGTTGCATAAACGCAAAAGTATGAACAATCATACAGTGTCCACCCATCACAAATTGAAGCAGTCTCACTAAAATCAATCGATTTATATTTAATTCAATTTGCAAAATAGAAATTCACGATGCACCATGCAAGTAGGTATATTTCTATCCAATAGAAATGTCTTGATTGCCACATAGTCCAGTGTCGAGTTATGGAAATAATGTTCGCTACTATTAGATTAAAAGCAACATCACAAAATTTTATTTTTTACAATTACTTGCACAATTTATACAACTTTTCCAGATATTTATGTGGATTTTCTTACTTTATGTACAGTAACTTCTCTACCTTCTTACAATGGTCATTCAATGAAATATATACAAATTAAATGTTATTTTGAAATGCAACTACTGTATAGGCAAAAAATAGTACTTAACATTATATTTGATTTTATGTAAAAAAGTCAGCATATTTGTACATTCTGTGTGAAATATTGCAAAAAAATCATTGTTTAAGTAAGATAAAAAATGTTTGTTGTTCTGTAAGGTGTTATTTTAAATTATTTACAGCATATAAAGCCATTCGATGTCCCTTTGGTGTTTTGTTGTTTTATAGTCCACACCCATTCACCAGTACTCTCCCTATTAATCCCAATAATAATAATAATAATGATCATTCATGTCAAATATCTGCCAATAGAAACCAGTATTCCAGTTGCAGAGATTAGTGCTCCAGTAGCAGAAACTACTCCTCCCATGGATGAGGAAGCTAAAACTCAAGAAGTTACTGAAGAAGCTACTGAAGAAGAGAAAAAGGAAATGAATGAATCAAAAGACAACAAAGAAGATAAGACGGAAGAAACGGATAAAGCAGAAAGCAATACAGAAACTAAGACTGAAGAGGGTAATAGAAACAAATTTGATTTAAAAAAATCATTTTACAGTCTTAGTCCAGTTGTGCTAGTCCCATATTATTAGAATTGAAGTTGAAAGCTGTAATGTTATGGTCTATTACTGTATTATTGTAGAAAACATCACTATATTATCAATGCGGCCTACAAATTATAAAAACTTACCTTACAACCTTCATTTGTAGTAGAAGAAGGAGAGACAATAAAACCTGATGGAAGTGATCCAGTTGATTCTGTAGAACAGAAAGAGGAACCAGAACCAGCAGATGGTGAGAGGAAGAGCATCAACACTGCATTCTAAAATAGTTTCTTTTCTAGAAAGCTGCATTTTTCTTCTTTCAAAAGTTGTGCATGAAAATTCTTTTATCGCTTGCCATATTACAGTAGTTCTTTCTGCATGCTGCTGCATGAACTATTAATGTATCATCATATTCGTTTATTACATATTTTAAAGACTTGTTTGAGATTTCTTTTTTAAATAATGTTTTTATATGATTTAACTGTACAGATTTTTTAAACTGGAAAATGTTTGTGTATTTTTTTAGAATGTTTATTTTTTTGTTTCCTTTGAAATAGCACCTTCTAAATCACATTGCTGAATAATCTATTGTAATTTAATTTTTCTTCTATACTCTAACTTATCCTACTTTTCATAAAGAATGCTTGTTTTATCTATGAACAAATACTTTTATTCCAATAATAACATATATCAATATGATTATATACAGTTGACTATATAATTATTAATCAATAGAAATAAAAAATGTATGCTCAGATGCATGTGCTACATAGACTATGTTTTCCACAAATGCTAACTGTTTGAAATGTTCATTTAAAAGTGATGTGTGATTTGCATTACAAACAGTATCAATAACATTTTCTAACATTTATTGAACTCTTTTAAAAAACAATCATTTTTTCACTGTATTTTTGACATTGTCTATTTAATATTACACAAATTTTAGTCAAGGATGATGCTAACCCTGATGAGAGTAAACCAGATGAAATAGCAGGAGATGAGAGCAAACCAACAGAAGAAGTAAAACCACCAGAGGCAAGTGAGGATTCTAAACCAGAAGGTGACAATGAAGCTAAGCAGGAAAGTGTAGAAAAGGCAGAAGATGCACAAGAACCTGAACCAGAGAGTCCAAATGATGCAGTCAAAGATGGTGACAATGCTAACACAGAGTCTGCAGAAGAACCTAAAGTTGCTGAAGATGCAAACGAGGCAACGGAGGAAGCCAAAACAACCGACGAGCCAGCAGAAGAGGCAGCTGGTGAACAACCAGCAACAGAAACACATGCAGATGAGAAACGTAAGTTAATGCAAAATCTTAAATTAACAATATAATTAAATCAGAACCACCATAATACAATTTTTTTCTCTCTCTTTACAGCAGATAACTCTGCAGGAGCAGATGACACTGCTGTGTCAAAACCTGAAGATGAGGAAGATAAACCAACAGAAGAAGCAACTGTAGAATCCACTGGAGGTGGCGAGTAACCAAGACTAGAGGATTTAAATGAAAAAAAGAAGTGACTTAGCTAAAGAAGTTTCTTTAAAAAATGAAGACTGGTTTACGAACATTCCGTCCATATTTAATGTCAATTCATTTATGCAGCACATTGCAAGTGAAGGCACCCATGTTTAATTGTATATTATTAATATACATTTTTGTTGATTTTTTAAAATAGTTTACAATTGATTGTAGCTGAATGTGCCTTGTGTTATTGTTTGTATATTTTAAATATCAATAATTGGGTTGACTGTGTACTGATACTATATATAAAGTTTATATATATAAATTATATACTGTGTCAATTTATGTAAACTCGGTAAATTGTTGAGAAGTAAGAAGTACATAGTACGAGTTCGGAAATACCTGTACTGTAAACACAACATTTTTTACGCGTCGTGGTAAACAGTCGTCCTGCCAGGTTCCAGGGCTTGCGCACAATGATTTTTCTCTTGATGTGTCATATAAAGCAAAACATAGTATTTATCTCCTTTTCCATACGTCTGTAATTGGACTGAATGTCCTTATTACATTACATACTTGAGAACCCTGTTACTTTTATAGTACCAAACATCCACAGTCACCACATTGTTGTTTAGTTGTACTTTATTTTAGTACAGATTTAATCATACATAACTGTATACATTTTAAAACGAAAAATATTGCAGTATATACATAAAATAAAAGAATCCATCATATGTTGGTAATGATATATCAGGATCACATATTGTAAGTAAAATAAAAGGATATCATAGGATATCACCAGAAAAAACCAGTACAAACAGAATTATATTACTGAAATACTAGCACTTTGCGTAAAGGAAATGGTTGTTATTATTGATAAGCAGTCGTCCCCCCACCCCCCTCTGAATTTCAAGCCAACTGCAAATGATTACAGGCAGCAATATGAATATATATTATATACTGTACAGTAAAGAAAATAAAAATTGCTACAATAAGTATAATGTAACAACATACAATCAAGTTTATATTAGGCATATCTAACTTGTCAATGACAAATGCCTAACAGTGATCTACTCTCATAACATTTAAAGAGCAAGGAGTTCGAGAAGCACTGCTGATTATCAAACATCTGAGTCCTATATCCAGTGCATATTTCATGATTTAGATGTTTCAAATATTGCATTTATTTCTTGAACTGTGAAGACACCCACGCTAAGGCCCACTTCAGATTGGTCAACATAAACTTGAGAGCTTTGGTCCAATGCTCCTCAGAATTGAATTGGATCCTACAACAAATAATAAAATTAACTTTGGTGAATTAAATGTGCAGAGCATTAGTGTGCAAAAATTGTTACTAGAAGACATCAAGCAAATACAAGAAATGTTACATAGACATACTGGTAGATAAGACGAACATTACTTACTTAATTGAATAAGATGTCTTTGTACTTGGATCTTCTATTTTGCCATTTACCATTGGATAAGGAAGACAGAATCCTTTATCTCCCTTCTCTACTTCCTCTTTGAACTGCTGAAGGCAATCTAAGAATGCTACCATGGCCTGATCAAACCTACAAAAGTGAATTAAGTACATTCAGACAACAAATATACCATACTGACTGTTTTTCTAAATCTTTGTGCATTGTAAATTTAGTTGGGTAAGGTACTGTCTTGTTATTTAGTTTCTTCATGGTTTCTAAGGTCTTGAATATGTTAGATTTTTATGCACAGATAATTATTTTCAATCTATAGAAGGCCAGACCAACCAAGGTTGTTCCTCCTGGGTCACATGTTTTAAAATGTATAAATGATTGAAAACTTACTTTGTATCCCAAAAGAATCGAAATCCACCAGATCCATGTAGAGGGAGCTCTTTATTCTTATCAGATAAGGATTCCAAAAATGAGTGATTACCATAAGGTACAAGACGATATCTGTAAAAAAGTGAAACATAGTTTTTCAACATAATACAGTTTAAAATCTTTAAAAAACAACTATAAACTCTGACTAGTTTGACAAAAATTGTGACGTGCCCAAATATGGTAGTGATATGCCCAAATATAGTAGTGATATGACATCACCATGTCTATATATGGGCACATCACATTTTTTTGTCACATAAAGTTTGATATTGTAGACAGAGCTTTAGACTATAAAAAATGCTATACCTTTGGAAATCATATTGCATTTTTTTAGCAAGTGAGTACAGTAATAGCACAGTCTGCCCCCACGCTGCATTGATTTCACTCCATTCCACTGGTACACTGGGAAGTCTCCCTAGTCGGAAGTTGTTTATTGTCCCAAAATGTCCACTATGCCTAAAATTACAATGAAGAAAAGACCAATTATTCTAATTTTTTACATAAACAATGCATAAAATGTTAATAGTTTATTATTTATTGTAAATTTTAAATATTGTAAACGTCAAAACAGCGCATTTCTAGAAATAAAAAAAAAAAAATCTTTTCTTTTCTATTGTTTCCCTTTCCAGAAAAATCTATAAACTATTTATTTAGAAAAAAAATCATAATTACCAGATATGGAATGTAGCATTGAACACATTTGTTCGTGTTAGTTTGTCTAGTTGAGCTTGGGCATACTTCAATTGGTTATCAACACTTCTCTGTTCATCTTCTATCTCTAACAGCTGTCTTTTATAAACACTATACTCACTCCAGTACCTACAAGTGACAAAAATTAGTATGTATAATAGATTTAGCTGATAAGCAATGACTATAGGCAATTCGGTCAATGGCTGTGTCTCTACAGCCAAAAATTAACTAATAAATGACCAATAATTAACCGATAAAGTCTCTGTGGAAACAGAGTTTAACCGACTCCGCTCTGGAAAAATTGAACGATAATTATCTTGCAAGTCAGATAATTATCAATGAAGGACAAATTGTTTTGTTCTAAATTGAGCACTTTATAATGCAGACGTTATTCTTATTAATTATCTGATTGGTCAAATTACTTGATAATTTTTGTTATGATTGATTTATTCAGTAATTACCCTGTGTTATAGTTGTGTACATGATGGTACATTGACGCTTTCTATTGCTTCATAAATTAATTACCCTGTGGTCTAGTAATGAATCACTACATGATACTGCTCATGCTTGCTTTAGTCTAATCACTACATGATACTGCTCATGCTTGCTTTAGTCTAATCACTACATGATACTGCTCATGCTTGCGTTAGTCTAATCACTACATGATACTGCTCATGCTTGCTTTAGTCTAATCACTACATGATACTGCTCATGCTTGCTTTAGTCTAATCACTACATGATACTGCTCATGCTTGCTTTAGTCTAATCACTACATGATACTGCTCATGCTTGCTTTAGTCTAATCACTACATGATACTGCTCATGCTTGCTTTAGTCTAATCACTACATGATACTGCTCATGCTTGCTTTAGTCTAATCACTACATGATACTGCTCATGCTTGCTTTAGTCTAATCGCTACATGATACTACTCATGCTTGCTTTAGTCTAATCACTACATGATACTGCTCATGCTTGCTTTAGTCTAATCACTACATGATACTGCTCATGCTTGCTTTAGTCTAATCACTACATGATACTGCTCATGCTTGCTTTAGTCTAATCACTACATGATACTGCTCATGCTTGCTTTAGTCTAATCACTACATGATACTGCTCATGCTTGCTTTAGTCTAATCACTACATGATACTGCTCATGCTTGCTTTAGTCTAATCACTACATGATACTGCTCATGCTTGCTTTAGTATAATCACTACATGATATTGCTCATGCTTGCTTTAGTCTAATCACTACATGATACTGCTCATGCTTGCTTTAGTCTAATCACTACATGATACTGCTCATGCTCGCTTTAGTCTAATCACTACATGATACTGCTCATGCTTGCTTTAGTCTAATCACTACATGATACTGCTCATGCTTGCTTTAGTCTAATCACTACATGATATTGCTCATGCTTGCGTTAAGTCTAATCACTACATGATACTGCTCATGCTTGCTTTAGTCTAATCACTACATGATACTGCTCATGCTTGCTTTAGTCTAATCACTACATGATACTGCTCATGCTTGCTTTAGTCTAATCACTACATGATACTGCTCATGCTTGCTTTAGTATAATCACTACATGATACTGCTCATGCTTGCTTTAGTCTAATCACTACATGATACTGCTCATGCTTGCGTTAAGTCTAATCACTACATGATACTGCTCATGCTTGCGTTAGTCTAATCACTACATGATACTGCTCATGCTTGCTTTAGTCTAATCACTACATGATACTGCTCATGCTTGCTTTAGTCTAATCACTACATGATAATGCTCATGCTTGCTTTAGTCTAATCACTACATGATACTTGCTCATGCTTGCTTTAGTCTATTATGCAAGCAACCCTAACTATATATTTTACCTTTTTTCTTCATCTTCATATTTTTGTAATTCTTCCTTTTGTTTCTCAGTTTCTGCTTTAATTTTTTCTTTTTCTGCTTCCATACTTTCAAGTTCTTCTATAAGACTTTTCTCTTCTAAGCACAACTGAAAATAAATAGTAAGTAAACTCAGTTTTGTTGCTGATAAATATGGTTTATTTATTTCACAAATGCATTAGATGTAATGTTTAGTTAGATAATTACAACGTTTTAAATTATCTGTTTTGAGAATGCTTAATAAACTGAGATACTGAGTGATGTAGTAAACAAAGTCACACCAATGACTTGTAAAGTGAATATATAAACAATGAAACGTCATAAATATTCATAGATGGGTGTGATTATTACCTTATCTAGCTCTTCACTAAGGCTGTCTTTAACATCTCCACCATCACTTTCTTTTAGCTGTGCTAATGATTCAGTATAGTGTTTCAGTTCATCTTCTGTTGTTTTCAGTTGGATATCTAGCCCATCCAATAAGCTGTCTGTGCATTCCTACAAATTCATATTGATATCCATCAACATGTAGTCAAGATCTCAAATATTCAATTCAGGAGATTTGTCTCCAAATCTACCCCACTATATCACTAAATTAAAGAGCATGTCTTACCTCACAAAGTGGGTGGTCAACATCTGAATGACCTGACATAATGTCAAAGAGCTGACCCCAAATCTAAAACAAAACAAATATTTATAAAGTACACAGGTTTAGTAAAAATTCAGATTTCATGCATTGTCATACCAATTATATAAATCTAGTTTGTCCCTTATTTTGGATTTAGAAAACAAGATGTTATCTCTAAATGAAACAAATTACATTGTTTAAATCTGGCAATCTCTTTAGTGGGATTTCACCCCTCTTAATATGCTATATAAAAAACTTTTAATTGACAATTATTAATTTGATTGATTGATCTATGATGACTTTATACCTTACAAGCGTAGCTTCTAGTTTCAACCTGAGTATTGCCAGCTTCACCTAAAATAGTAAACTCATGACTGCTGTCTGTTGAAGACATCCTAAAAGTAAAATCAGAATTTAGGAAATTTCATTGAATATTGTATATTTCTACTAATAATCATATAAGCATAGATGACACATTTTGATTGTATGATGTAATATTTAAGATGAGTTGCTTAAAAACTAAGTTTATTATGTTGCAATGTTGGTTGCTTTTGTACTTTGTTTTGAGTGAAAAGTTCTTATGTTTAAACTAAATTACTTCTAGTACCTGATCATTCTAGTAATCAATGATCTTACTAAGCTTTACCTTTGTGTAATAATTTCTTTTCTCGCTACATTATCATCTTTATTGCTATCAAACTGATCAAAGCTAGAAGTTGTTTCTGCTGGCTTTTCAAAATATGATCGTATGAGTGGAGCTGAAATTAAACAAAGCACATTAAAATCATAAAGTCTAACATTCTAATTCTCTTTAAGCACCATTTTTTAATTATTAGAATTGGTCTGATACTGTAGAAATTGTGTCTACAGTTACCTAGAATCCACTAATAGCTGGAGGTTAGGTTTTTTATCCGGTAATTGACAAGGAAATGAGGATTTGTTACGAGACAAGTCACACATCGAAACCCTTAAAGATTTGTAAATCTCTCAATTTTTGTATTAATTGTCATAAAAATCCACTTACAAGCAAGATCACTGTATGTTTGGCTATCTAATGAATTGAAAGACGGATCAAGTTTAAGAGGTGCACAGCATCTTTGGCAGACAAAGCTAACATGAGTACTGGCAACTCCGCTGCGCTGCGAGTCACCAATTTGTGCCATCACCTTGCTATTTGAAAAAACCATGTTTCATTATAAATAACACCAAAATTGCATATTCTTTAAAGCTTTAAAAAGTGTGGCTTTAAACAAAATAATTATTATGTTGAAGAAGTTTCTTAAAAAGCAAAGTAATAAATCAAAAACTAGAAAGATTTTTTTATACCTGGCTATGTGATGGCCTATAATGAATAAAAAAACATAAATAAAGTGCCTGCCCGGGCCTAGCCCTAGTTAAATTAAATTAAAAATTAAATTATTAAATATTATGAGTCGTGTATGACCTTCTGTCTTTATTACTAGCCCCTCCCTGGCTGGGATCACTTAGCTAGCCTACCTCTACTAGTTAGGCCTAGGCCTATATTATTAATCTATTTAATAATTAATATTATTAGCCTAGCTAGCCTGCCTACATAACATCACACATAGGCCTATTCATATTATAGATATAGGCAACAACAAGGGCTATTTATTACTTAAATATTATTATTATTAGGCTAGGTTATTTGTCAATGAAATGAACTTACATCTCACAGCAAGCTAATTATAAATATAACAGCTAATTAAAAGTTAAATGGTCATTTCTACACTCTAAAAGCTAGGCCTCTTGGCTAGGCTAGAACCAGCAGCAGCAAACAATTTACTTTCTTGGCGTATGGGCCCACCTTTTGCAAGGTAGAAAATATACAATTTGATTGGCTAATGGGTGGTGTATTTTTCCAAATTCAGTCAAGCATTCAGTTCAGAACTTACTTATCTATGGAACGCTTGTTCGGTATAGTTACAATGTCATTCTAAATTCTGTATTCTTAGACCTAATTTCCTTTATTATTCAGTTCTATTGTAGATAGATAAATATTCCTTAAATATTTCTAAATAATGTATGTAATTATCGGTTTTTATTTCTGTTACTACACAATATCTTTTTGGCGTACTATATTTTATTATGGTCCATATTAAAATGGTGGCGCTCTCTTTGATTTATGGATCTCTCTATTTTTTACAGCAAAAACCAAAAACATAACAAACTCTACACTCCGCCGGAAAGAAGAACAGAACAGCTAAACACAAGCTAGGCTAGCCTTAATGTCATTGTTGAAGCAGTTTTTACGAGCTTTCTATTTACTCAGAAATTCAGACCAATTACCTGGTATGTTTATTTTAATATATCTTTTCATATGTGTTTTATCATTAATTAAGCCTAGGCCCCTAGTACCCTACTACTATTTCCTTACTACTCACACACTAGGCTAGCTGACCCCTATTCTATTCCCACCACCACTAGCTAGGCTACTCTGTATCCTGCATGCTGTGTGTGTGTAGTGTGACAGACTTTTGCGAGATATATGTATTCATCTTTTCCATTGATTGTAAACTTCTAATGAAACTTTGTATTTATTCTTTATTTATTTATACTTCTGTTTCCAATAATTATAGTCGATATAAACAATTAATTGTTATTATTTATATCATTACTGTAAATAATCACTATATATTTTATAATTAATAATAATATTTTTTTTGGGAAAAATCACTATAAATACACGTTATTATAGTTACCATTATAATACCCAAAAAAATGTAGGATTGTTCAAGTACACACAGAGGAGGAAGATGTGCGGCTCTTGCTGGGGTTCCTCTTATTACAAGTTGCCGCTACATGGCCAATCTGTTGATCATGTCTGTTAAATAATGTATTTCTAGTAATTTTATGTTTATTAAATAATTAAACATTTAAATCTTCAATTACAAATATATTAAGAAATTATAATAATATTTTAAGTTGGTTTTTGTATATGGCATACTGTAATTTTATTACTATCCACAGTAAATATAGTAAACGTCTAATGTAAAATAATAATACATTCAGCACTACGTCTTTTTATTTCAACCATTTTATTTATTTTTTGTTTACATGAAAAAACTTTGTTTATTATCATTGTCCTTTTCATATGATGTTTAATGTTCTGTATGAAGCAAGTCTACTTTCAATCAATTTGCTATGTTTAGTATGCGCAATTTTATATTACATTAAAACTAATTTTAATTTGATTTTAATGAAAAGTTATCTACCGTATACAGTATGCTTGATTGGTAAAACTTATGGATCAAATACTGACAATTATCTGAGAGTGAACTTGTTATGTAATTAATTGTTAATCATGAACGAGGTTTCAGAAATCCACTCTATATAATTACTTGTGCATTGATCATACTGTACTTTTTTTAGTATAATATTCTTAATATAGTAAATGCACATGTTTTGTTGAAGTAATCATTATGAGAGTATTCTCTCCTTTTAATTATTATTGTAATATGTTATCATGATTAAAATTTTAATATTATTATTCATTATTGAAAACAAATTTTACGTGGCAATAAATTGAATCTATTCTGTCATCTTTACATTTTTTTAGTATAATATATTCTATATAATATATTCTAATATAGTAAATTCTTGTGTTTTTTATATTGTAGTAATCATCATGAGAGTATCTCCTTTAATTATTATTGTAATCTGTTATCATGATTTAACATTTTGATATTAATTATATTTCATTATTAAAAAAAAAACTTCAAATCTTTTTTTTTTGTTATCTTATTTCTTAGATTAAGCTTCTTTATTTGATATGGATATATTATGTAATCATGGTATTCCAAAAATGTCATGTAATGTTATACAAATAAGATACAGATCTTATTCCAAAAATGTCATGTAATGTTATACAGATACAGATACAGATCTTATTCCAAAAATGTCATGTAATGTTATACAGATACAAATACAGATCTTTTATTGCCATACAAACCAAAATAGTACTGTATGAAATTTGTCTTCTTGTTGCGGAAAAGAATACAACACATGCTAAATAACAACATTATCTACAGTGAAAAAACAATTATCTTATCTAAGTTTATTTTTTTTATTATTATTATTTTAGCAATAACTAGAATCTTGAATCTATTATCTCATCTTTTAGTAATATTAATACCTAAACGTCAGGTGTCGAAAATGGCAAACAATCCCCCATCTCCTTGTGTGTTTTGTGGACCATCTGGAGCAGGCAAAAGTACTTTAATTAAAAAACTCATGGACGATTATAAAGATATATTTGGTTTTTCAGTCAGTCGTAAGTAGCTTTAATATTTTTTAATTGTACTTTTTTATGTGTTCAATACTTTTAACCCCTAAGCTATTTTGTTTGTTACACACCATTTGGCCTGTAGTTTATTATTTTGTTTTAAATGTAATCAATTGTAGATATATTTTCTTTCATCAGATACCACAAGAAAAGTAAGAGGTTCAGAGGTTGATGGAAAAGGTATGTTGTTTTAATAACAATATTATTCAGATACAGAGATATACTGTTCCTTGTGATGTGATAGCTACATTACTTTATTAAATTTAAATATATTGTTTTTCATGCATATTGTGTATTTCTAATATAATAGTTAATTAAGAAATATTTATGTGTTCTCAGATTATCATTTTATAACCAGAGAAGACATGCTATCAGCTATTGGAAGAGGAGAATTTATTGAACATGCAGAATTTTCTGGCAACCTATATGGAACAAGGTGTCTAAACTAAAAGCTAGTACAGTAATACATTAGTGTACTAGTTTGTGGATTTTTGTCAAACAGTCCAGAATTCCAGAGAAATTATTTTGAGCTTTAATGCAAGCAAGTTTTTACCTATCTTCAGAGTGCAACCTTACAAGGCATTAACTGAAGTCTTGCAGTACCTTCTGGGTGCACAGACAAAAATATATTATTATAATAAACCTGCTTGTTCAATTCCACTATATATATATTGAATCACACCGAGAATATTAAAGAGTCGCTATCCAATCGGGTTTGAACTATTGGTTAGGACATTATCAAGCAGAAGGTCCGGATTCGGTTGGAGTGACTTTTTCTCATTCTCACAGATTTCCTCATCTTATCATTTCAAATTATTGAATTAAATTTCAGTATATCACCGGAGGTTTAGAATTACTGTTCTATGCCTAATGTGTTAATATAATAATATAAATATGATTTGAATGTCTTTTGAATGAAATATTTTCTGTTTTGTCAATAGTAAAGCAGCAGTAAGCAAGGTTTTAAATGAAAGAAAAATGTGTATACTGGATATTGATGTGCAGGGTGTGATGAGTGTCATGAAAACGGACTTAAAACCTATTTACATATTCATCGTCCCACCAAGCCTTGAGATACTGGTATGTGATGGAATATGTTAATTTCAGTTTTCTGGGAATTTAATTATAGAATGTATAAACAGAAGCCACATGACTTTTGTAAATTACTACTCTTTGTTATGTTGTTTTAATCAATACATGAGTGAGTGAGTGGCCGAGCGGTTAAGACGGTGGAACCGTAATTACGTAGCCATAACATCGGCATGGGTTCGAGGCTCACTCACTCCATGGGACGAGTAGGGGGTTACCCCGGTGTATTAGTACGGTACATCACAGCCACTGATCACCAACTTTGACTGAAGAGGTTACCCAGTATAAATATATATTTCAATTCAATCAATGATATGTAATTTGATTATATATAAATAGGAACAAAGATTGAGAGAGCGTAAAACAGACAGCGAGGAAGCTATTTTGAAGAGGCTTGATACAGCTCAGCGAGAACTCAAATTCAGTAAGTTTAATATAGCAATGAAGTAGATAATAGATAATTTGTAGAAAAACATTTGTGTTCATAATCATATAACTAATGATATCATTAATATATGTTTTCAGTTAATGAGCAAAATGATTCTGTGCATAAAATTGTCAACAATGATGTAGATGTTGCCTACAGCAAACTGCAGGGAGTTTTAAGCACCGAGATTGCACGTGTTCGGGACATGCGATTTAAAGTCGGCCTCTAAGAACTTATAGTTATGATCAATACATTAGTATAGTAAAAGATCCCTGTATAAAAATCATTCCTAGTAGTATTCAGTGTTGAATCTAACAAAAAATATTTTGTAAATCTGAGTGTGCTTTTGTACTGAGCCAGTTTGTTTTTCTGTAATTTCACTTTCTGTGTACTACAAATCCACCATAAACTTGTTAAGGTTAATAAGAAATGGTATTAGTACTATTGCCCAAAACTACATAGTCTTGGATTAATGTGAAGCTATCAAAATGGATTGTAAACACTATATGCAATGGCACCGCCATCTTGAAACCATTACAGGATTTGAACCACAGACTGTGGGATTGGTAAGCAGCATGTTAGTCACCAAGCCACAGTGCCACTTCTGTACTACACTGTGTATTGTTGTCATACTGTATCATCAGTCCTTATTTTTAAAATCTTCTACTGTGCAACTAGTGAAAATCAATGTATTGTGTTCACCTGTGCTCTAACACTATTTCTCTATCTATTTTTAGTGCTGTTTTGAATAACTCTTTAAATACCTCTTTTATTCGAACGTATATTATGTGCGACTTTTTGATAATATAGAGAAATTTAGAATATTTATGCAAAAACTCATTTTGCTATATTTTTGGTAGGGGTTTATTTGTAATGCTTTTGAAAATGACAATTTTTATACTTAGTGATACAGAAAGTTGTGTTAATGGACTGATTTTATATATATATATTGGTATAAGGTTAGTACTGAATGTTTGTTATATAGAAAACTATAAATGGCCATAGATTATAATGTATAATCACTAACATTACACACATAGTAATACTGTTTTTTCTTGTTGACAGATATTACTGTATATAATAGCGTAAATATTTGTTTAGTGACCAAAATCATAACCTTGCAGAATATTGATACACAGTATATTATTTCTGGATGTTTCTGTTTTAAAAGAAAGTTTCTTGCAATATAAAAATGCAGTTCCAAGATTTAGATATTTGAATATTTTTATTGTTAAACACCACTATAGTAAATAAAATATAGGGACCATAGTACATAATATAGGGACCATAGTACATTGAATGAATTTTCCAGTGATCAAATGGTATTTACGATTTTCAATAATCTTTAATATTTTGAGTGTTTTACTTCCAAGTGTGTGAAAATAGAAAGAAAATATTGTCTTTTTTTCAAGCTTAAAAAAAAGGTAGATCATATCTACTCCAGTCCAGGTTTGCGTCAGATTGTTTTCACAACGAACCATGCAGCTATCAAATAAAAATACTGGCGCATTTCTGCATGGAGTGTCATGAAAACAACCATTAACAATGAACATAAATAGGAGCAGGTGTGAAAGACAGATTCACTGATGAAAATATGACCCAAAATTGATTATTATTAGCCAACATTATTTTAACATAACATACACATGTATCTTTTTGTTCTGATCAGTATTAAAAGAATATACTGATAGGTGGATGTACTACTTAATCCAATTGGGAAATGCAATACTGTACATAATTGGATATTTTTGTATTCAATTTCATAACAGTTTTGTTATTAATGGTTGCTGTATGCTATTGTAAACAAATCATGCAACAGCTATTAAGACAATGTCTCTATGTGTAGTTAAACACTTTTTATTGTTTTATAAAATGGTGATGGGAAAGCCACAGTTAAATAAATGTGTTTACACCGTCAACACTTGATGTATGTACAGTATGTATGTTTCAAATCATCAATTCAAATTGAATTTACAGATTGGTTTGTAATGTATTGGCTGGCCTACAAATCTGTGATTTATCAAGATTTGAAACTATCAAATGCTCAGATATTGAACTATACAACTGTTCACATGGAAATCTGTTTTATTTTAATCGTGTAGGAAATATATAGCCTCCATGTTTCAAGCAAGGTATTTAATCTTCTAATTTTTGTCCACATTCATAACGAACAAAATCATTTACTTGGATGCCTTCTTGGTATAATAATTCTCCAACTGTTAAAGATGGGTCTATCAAATATTCTTGATTTAGAAGTTCTGTCACAATTATTTCTTCAACATTTTCTGCATCTTCTTTATCTATGATTGAATAAAGAAAGTATTTTAAAGTATTGAGAGTATAGTGCTCTGCAGGACTGAATGTATGAAGTTAGTTATTAATTACTACTGTAAACTCGAACCACAGTGAAGTGGACAATTTTCAGATATTTAGAAAAGGAATAGTTTTATAGTTGAGAAAACAGGCTTTTCTACGTACCTTCCTGTTGTATATTCTGTATAGGTGGTATGAATTCACCTATCGTTAGTGGCTTCATGCCAACAATGTGCTGACATAGCCTCCTGCCCATGGCAGCAGGTTGCAATTTCAGAGATGGTTCTTTGATGCTTTCGGCAGCTATGAGTGCTCCATATTTCCCAAGTGAACAGTCATTTGTATTTAAGACGGACGTTTGTGCGATAGAATGAACATAGTTTCCTGTAAATCAAACACAATTTTAACTAGAAATGCATGTTGAATATACATTATGGGGGTTGGGGTGTATAAAAATATTGCATCAAAAACTGTACTTGCCCAATATATGTCCAGGGGGAACATGCAAACAGACTGCACGTTTTATTGTTAAATTTTCACCGATCTTCCCAATAGCTAATGCTGTAATGTCTTTCAATGTAGTGTTGCTGTCTTTCAAACCATTTAACTTATCCCCTGACAATTCACTCTGCAAGTAATTTTAAAGTAACATATTTATTCAAGCATATTAGTGCTTCACTTTTTTTTTTAGAGCAAACTGACATTATATATACACATTAATTACTTCAATATTTAATATCTTGGGGCAATTTGTTATTAGTTCAAAACAGGAGTATCTAAATAATTTATTGATGAGGTCTAAAAATAGTGATGCAATAATGCCAATTCTTAAATCAGAATTTAAAAACATTACCTTGCCAACTTTTTTTATTTCAGCATTTTTATTTATGTGTTGTCTTAAAGCCATGGATGCCACTTTACCAACAAATGTATGAAAATCAGAATTCCTGGCTACAAAGTCAGTTTCACAATTCACCTGTTATGATAGAAAAATTAATAACAATTTATATTTGTTTCTGTTATGATTTATGATTTTACCTAAAATTCTATTTATTTCTTCCTCAATATAACACACTGGTTCTCTACAGTACATACTGTATGCATGCAACCTCAAATAATCAACCCAATATAATTTAGGTTGCAGCAACTCTGTAATGCTCTGTCTACACTATTAAAGTAGTTTGACAAAAAAAAGTGTGATGTGCCTAAATGTGGTAGTGATATATAATCATCGTGTTCATATATGGGCACATCACATTTTTTTGTTTGTTTGATAGTGTAGACAGAGCTTTACAGACCTCCACCATAGCAGCATAGTTATTTTGACATAATATTGCTACCAGTCCCTGAGCTGTTTCACGTCCTTGTAAACGAGTAGCTTTACTCCAACCCTCCTTTTCAGCTTGCTTGTACAGCCATTCTTCAGCCTTTTAAAAAACAAAAACATTCATTCATTCATTTACACAAAGCAAAATTCAAAATATGTTAACAGAATATGAATCAAATTAATAGTAAATGCCTTGTATCTGGAGAAACTCAAATAAGTTTTAAGACAGGTTCCACCAGGAAAAAAGTTGTTATAAAAAATTTGTATCAAATGTTCATAGACAGAGACAAACAGGGGTTACAGATGGTACATACACTACGCAAGAGACTAAGTATGGACGAAGACAAGACAAACATACAAATAAATATGGGTAAAAGAAAGAGAAATTATATTAGGGAAAGTTTACAGCCTATTTCATGAGCATGTTCTGTACAGTTGGTAAAGTTAAATAAAGGTAGAATATATTTTTACCTTTGCCAAGTCATTGTTGAACTGCTTTAAAGCATTTTTACAATTAACAAACGTGAAACCAGTTTTCTTTCTTAGTTTAGCTAAGTTACTTTTCTCTGCTGATTTACAAATTCTTCCCAGATGAACACTGCGTTGGAAAAGTAAAAATTGTTCTGTAACAAAAACAATTATTATTGAAAATACATATATTTCTTATTATTTATAAATCATAATAAAGTATTTAATATGCCTGATTTAATATATCAGAAAGAGACTCGCATACAGAGCAAAAAAAAATGACATTCCAATTCAATTATTAATATGATATATTTGTATTTTTTATAGGCCTAGTAATCTAATTTGCTAATTGCGCAAATATTGAAATCGCTCACAACATAAAAGTACGAATTGACCACACATGGGTTACCAACAACATTCTCTAACTACAGATGAAGATGTACAGTATTAAACTAGGGCCTAGAGGCTAGACACTATCGTAGCCCAGGGAAAATTTTCATTTAAAAATTTTGTTTAGCAATATTGCTAATCAAACTGATTTTTAAGTCGAGAAACATAGTTTTGTATTGTATTTTTTGCTACACAATTTTCAAAATGTGTAGCAATAAGGTTGTTTTGTATAGCTTTTTGCTACGCTACACTGGCGAAAATGTTCCCTGTAGCCTGTTATAGCTGAGGTAGCCTGAACATTTGAAATGTAAAAATAACATTACAAGATTCATATATCTGTTTATATGCACAGAATATCAATACATACTTGTTTGAATCATGTTTTTTTCGTTAGATTTAGGCCAACCAAAACTGCATAATATAAAGAGCGGCGGTTTTCCCCCTGCACGCACACAGGTATATAAACTATACCAAACTGGCGAGTAAATCATGTTTTACTTTTTAAACCTCGCAACGTCTGGTTGAAAAGGCTACTTGGACCAATATTTTCTATTAGCCTAGGGGTTATTGCGATTTGGACGTTTCTGATTGGTTGTAGCCATGGACTATATTGATTAACACTGTTCTGATTGGTTGTAGCTTTGAATACATCTTCTCGGAACTCGTCCTTAATACAATAGCAATTTAGCACAGTGTTTTACTATAATATAACCAGATAAATAATAGGAAACATTTAATAATTTGATAAATGACATTTAAATAGCAATTTAGGTAAATGTCTTTTGAAATGAAATTAAATAAATTATAACCAATTTGGTTAGAGTAAAACACAATGATAAAGAATAGGAAACATTTAATAATATGATAAATTACATTTACATAGCAATTTAGCACTGTGTTTTACTATAACCAATTTGGTTAGAGTAAAACACAATGATAAAGAATAAGAAACATTTAATAATATGATAAATGACATTTACATAGCAATTTATCACTGTGTTTTACTATAACCAATTTGGTTAGAGTAAAGCACAATGATAAAGAATAGGAAACATTTAATAACATGATAAATGACATTCACATAGCAATTTAGCACTGTGTTTTACTATAATCAATCAGATTAGAGTAAAACACAATGATAAAGAATAGGAAACATTTAATAATATGATAAATGACATTTACATAGTAATTTAGCACTGTGTTTTACTATAACCAATTTGATTATGGTAAAACACAATGATATAGAATAGGAAACATTTAATAACATGATAAATGACATTTACATAGCAATTTAGCACTGTGTTTTACTATAACCAATTTGGTTTGAGTAAAACACAACGATAAAGAATAGGAAACATTTAATAACATGATAAATTACATTTACATAGCAATTTATCACTGTGTTTTACTATAACCAATTTGGTTAGAGTAAAACACAATGATAAAGAATAGGAAACATTTAATAATATGATAAATTACATTTACATAGCAATTTATCACTGTGTTTTACTATAACCAATTTGGTTAGAGTAAAACACAACGATAAAGAATAGGAAACATTTAATAACATGATAAATGACATTTACATAGTAATTTAGCACTGTGTTTTACTATAACCAATTTGGCTAGAGTAAAACACAACGATAACGAATAGGAAACATTTAATAACATGATAAATGTCATTACATAGCAATTTATCACTGTGTTTTACTACAACCAATTTGGTTAGAGTAAAACACAATATTTATATTCATATTCATTTATTATCCAGAAAAAATAAAACAAAACAAAAAATACGAAAAGCATAAATTACATAGAACAACAACAAGCAGAGAAAAAACGCAGAACACTATCCTGGCGGATTGTCAAAAAGCAAAAAATATCGCTATAAAAGACTCTCCTGATAGCGCAGGTGGCAAAATAACATTAACAAGGATAAACATTTAACAACCCGGAAACATAGAATTTATATAAAACAGAATAAAAATTGCAATCATTATAAAGGGGAGCGGGCAAGCCCGCATTGGCCTTGTTCCTAATAAAAGCACGCCTTCCGCTAGGCTAGATAAAGCATAGGAATTTAATAATACGATATATAACATTTACATAGCAATTTATCACTGTATTTTACTATAACCAATTTGGTTAGAGTTAAACACAACGATAAAGAATAGGAAACATTTAAAAATATGATAAATGACATTCACATAGCAATTTAGCACTGTGTTTTACTATACCAATTTGATTAGAGTAAAACACAATGATAAAGAATAGGAAACATTTAATAATATGATAAATTGCTAGCACTGTGTTTTACTATACCAATTTAGTTTTAGATAAAGAATATGAATTTAAAGAATGGATATAATATGATATGATACAATATGATTTTCTCCCAATTAGTAAGACATTTTGGAATACTGCGTGCGTAGTGCATTTTTAAAACCGTAAACGCATAAATTTGCGGACATACTCGTAAAACACACTTCCAGAGATTTAATAATTTTAACAGTACTACAACATCCATAATATAAAGTAGTATAGATTTGTACAAAAAGAGCAGAACAATTAAATTAACTGTCATTGCATCTACTGAACTGTCTCATTACATCTACTGAAAAATTCATCGCGATGAATTTATTAATACACCAATCAGATCACATGCAATTAGTATGGAATGCCAGTTTAGGCGATGATAAAATCGCGTCGATGATGCAATGAAAATTGCGTCGATGTGATGAAAATTGCGTCGATGAATATAGTATTGATGTAATGAAAATTTAAGTCGATGTGATGAACATTGCGTCGATGAAAATTGCGTCGATGAAAACTGCATCGATGAAAACTACATCGATGAAAAAAAAAAAAAATTTTCATCGATGCAGTTTTCATCGATGAAAATTGCAATCTCCCTGCCGGTATGATTTGAATATGATGTCATGGATGCTGGACATCTGAATTTTATGTACTGTACTGGTGGATTAACGGAAGCAATTAGCTAGAAGATATAATGTGTCCGAAAGGACAATAATGGATCCATTGCTAAAATGTGTTGACAATAAATCACTAAAATGTTAATCAGTGCATATATTTCAACATTGTTTTAGTGCGCGCTCACTGTGCGCTTGTCTATAACGCGCGCTAGCGCAAGCGGTAAACATGTTTATCATATCAAAATATTCAGAAACCGTCAATTTTTAGCAACATAATAACATTATTAACATCATTATTAACATCATCATTTACTTTACTAGTAGTAATTTTCATCATTGATTGAATTAAAACCATTTGGAATTTTCATAATCAATTAAATTCGTCACATCAATTTTCATCGATGCAGTTTTCATCGACGCAATTTTCATCGATGCAGTTTTCATCGACGCAATTTTCATCGACGCAATTTTCGTCGATGCAATTTTCATCGACGCAATTTTCATCGACGCAATTGCATCGACGCAATCTACATTGCGTCGATGCAATTTTCATCGACGCAATTTCATCATCGACGCAATTTCTATCAACGCCAAAAACTTGTGTAAAACGGCGTTCCATAATTAGTGACGAATCGCATATTCGCCGTTTATTGTTGAGGCGCGTAAACAGTGTGCGCAATGCACATTTTCTTCCCATGACGAGATGAATCGATATTCGACGCTTCGTGTGACGAATAATCGCCAAATTATAATTAATATAATTAATTAATGAAATAAGATACGCAGTTGATGTTTGCATCAATTGTTCTTTAGAATAAATACTTTCGAAATACAAAACAAAAAATGTGTGGTGAGTGACGATATGTTCAATCATGGACCTATAAATTACTAATTTATAGGTCCATGATTCAATATATGTAGCTTCAATTCAAACATAATGTAACAGAAAATTCGAAGCGTAAAAAACGTTCGTTTACACAACACTTTTTGTTATACTTTATTATTGATTATTATATTATACAGGAATACTATTTATTTCCTCATTTCTACCAAAAATAAACAATATTTTGGATACAAAACTTTGTGCATGTGAATTACATTACCAAAATATTAAAATGAGGATAAAAAAACATCGCGTAAAATACTCGTATTCAAAAGCTTCTGAAATGTGTAGATATATGTCATGAAAAAGAAATTTGACATTCCCAATAATTTTTTTTGGCAAAAATGTAATATATGAAACATACAATTTACATAGTTTATCATTGTTTTTTATTAGAACCAATATGGTTACACAGTTAAACATAGTGATAAAGAATAGATACTTGTTAGGTTACTACCCTACCCTCTAGTTTGAAGCGACATTATAAATTCATCGCGAAAAAAAACGTATCGTATTCAGAAACGTTTGACATTTTGTATAGATATGTTCAATAAGACAAAACAAATTATAAATTTCAAGACAAATCGATGATTTCAATAATTTGCATTTCTAAAAATTCACACTTATGAAAGACCATACATTTTCAACATATTCGTTTTACTTCATTGATGATTCTCACAAAAGTATACAATAAAACCATTAGAATATCATCATTTTTTCTGTGTACCAAGTTTAGAAACTTTTTGAATACCAGAAGTATTTTTTTGTGATGCTTTTTCATTTGAATTGTAGTATAAAATGTCATTGAAACGAGATAAAAATCATACAAGACATGTTATAATAGGTTGCTCTATATACATAACAAAATTAATCCTTTTTTTTGGTAAGAATCGCCAATGAAGTAGAAAATTAATAATCATTAATAGTAGGCCTAAAATATAATATTAAATATTATAAAGAATATCAAACATTTTATGTTATGAAAAATAAAATTTACATATAAGTTTATCATTGTGTTTTACTATAACCAATTTGGTTAAAAGTTAAACACAGTGAGTGATAAAGAATAGAACTGTTTTAGTTTATTTAACCCTAACCCTAGTTTGAAGCGATCACATATTTAATATTTATCGCTAAAAATACGTATCGTCTTGAAAAACGTTTGATATTTGGTAGATATGTTCAATATAGGTTCTTACATCTATAATGCAAAAGAAATATCCTAATAGTTTTATTTTGATTTCTGGGAATCATCAATGAAGTAAAAATGTGTTGGAAATGTATGGTCTTTCATAAGTGTAAATGTTTAGAAATGCAAATTATTAAAATTACGAATTTGTCTTGAAACTTTTATTTTTTGTTTGTTTTATAGACGTAAGAACCTATTGAACATATTTACCAAATTTCAAATGTTTCTGAATACGATACGTATTTAATTTTTCGCGATGAATTAAGTATGTGATCGCTTCAAACTAGGGTTAGAGTTATATAACCTAAAACAGTGTCTATTCTTTATCACTGTGTTTAACCGTGTAACCAAATTGGTTCTGTAAAACAAGATGATAAACTATGTAACTTGTATTTATTATATTACATTATATGTATCCTATAATGTAATATGAAAAATAAAATGTACATAGTTTATCATTGTGTTGTACTAAAAGCAATTTGGTTAAAAGTTAAACACAGTGTTAAAGAATGGAACTGTTAGGTTAACCCTAACCCTAGTTTGAAGCGATCACATACTTAGTCATCGATAAAAATACGTATGGTCTTAAAAAACGTTTGAAATTTGATAGATATGTTCAATATAGGTTCTTACATCTATAATGTAAAAGAAATATCATAATTTGTTTTATTTTGATTTCTGGGAATCATCAATGAAGTAAAAATGTGTTGGAAAATGTATGGTATTTCATAAGTGTACATTTTTAGAATTGCAAATTATTAAAATCACGAATTTTTCGTGAAATTTATATTTTTTGTTTGTTTTATAGACGTAAGAACCTATTAAACATATCTAACAAATTTCAAAAGTTTCTGAATACGATATACGTACTTTTTCGCGATGAATTTATTATGTCGCTTCAAACTAGGGTTAGGGTTATATAACCAAAAACAGTATCTATTCTTTATCACTGTGTTTAACTGTGTCACCAAATTGGTACTGTAAAACAAGATGATTAACTATGTAACTTGTATTTATTATATTATTACATTATATGTATCCTATTCTTTATCATAACGTTTAGATAATAAGATATATTTAATATAATATTTTGCTATGTAAATAACATCATATAATAAATGTTTCATTATCATTGTGTTTTACTGTAACCAAATTGGCTATGGTAAAACACAATACTAAATTTGTATGTAAATGTATCATATTATTATATGTTTCCTATTCTTTATTTGTGTTTTACTGTATCCAACACAGTGCTAAATATCATTTATCATAGTTTAAATGTTTTACTCTAACCAAATTGGTTATAGTAAAACACAGTGATAAATTGCTATGTAAATAATCATTATTATTAAATGTTTCCTATTCTATATCATTGTGTTTTACCAAATCAAATTGGTTATAGTAAAACACAGTGATAAATTGCTATGTAAATGTAATTTATCATATTATTAAATGTTTCCTATTCTTTATCATTGTGTTTTACTCTAATCAAATTGGTTATAGTAAAACACAGTGCTAAATTGCTATGTAAATGTAATTTATCATATTATTAAATGTTTCCTATTCTTTATCATTGTGTTTTACTTTAACCAAATTGGTTATAGTAAAACACAGTGCTAAATTGCTATGTAAATGTCATTTATCATATTATTAAATGTTTCCTATTCTTTATCATTGTGTTTTACTTTAACCAAATTGGTTATAGTAAAACACAGTGATAAATTGCTATGTGAATGTCATTTATCATATTATTAAATGTTTCCTATTCTTTATCATTGTGTTTTACTTTAACCAAATTGGTTATAGTAAAACACAGTGATAAATTGCTATGTGAATGTCATTTATCATATTATTAAATGTTTCCTATTCTTTATCATTGTGTTTTACTTTAACCAAATTGGTTATAGTAAAACACAGTGATAAATTGCTATGTAAATGTAATTTATCATATTATTAAATTCCTATTCTTTATCATTGTGTTTTACTCTAACCAAATTGGTTATAGTAAAACACAGTGCTAAATTGCTATGTAAATGTCATTTATCATATTATTAAATGTTTCCTATTCTTTATCATTGTGTTTTACTTTAACCAAATTGGTTATAGTAAAACACAGTGCTAAATTGCTATGTAAATGTAATTTATCATATTATTAAATGTTTCCTATTCTAAAGTATATCATTGTGTTTTACTATAACTAAATTGGTTATAGTAAAACAGTGCTAAATTGCTATGTAAATGTAATTTATCATATTATTAAATGTTTCCTATTCTAAAGTATATCATTGTGCTTTACTATAACTAAATTGGTTATAGTAAAACACAGTGCTAAATTGCTATGTAAATGTCATTTATCATATTATTAAATGTTTCCTATTCTTTATCATTGTGTTTTACTCTAACCAAATTGGTTATAGTAAAACACAGTGCTAAATTGCTATGTAAATGTCATTTATCAAATTATTAAATGTTTCCTATTCTTTTTCATTGTGTTTTACTTTCCAAATTGGTTATAGTAAAATACAGTGCTAAATTGCTATGTAATTTATCAAATTATTAAACGTTTCGTATTCTATATAATTGTGTTTTACTCTAACCAAATTGGTTATAGTAAAACACAGTGATACATTGATATGTAATGTCATTTATCATATTATTAAATGTTTCCTATTCTATATCATTGTGTTTTACTATAACCAAATTGGTTATAGTAAAACACAGTGCTAAATTGCTATGTAAATGTCATTTATCATATTATTAAATGTTTCCTATTCTTTATCATTGTGTTTTACTCTAACCAAATTGGTTATAGTAAAACACAGTATATTTTAACTCAGCAACATGTATAACATCGCCGCAAAATTGTTTATACGTTTATTTTGATTGGCTAACTAAAGTACGGTCTAATGAATATTGATATCAGAAGATTCCCTAGCTTAGTAAAAAAGTTTTATTACCCAAAAATATGCTGATTACGTCACTACCGGAAGTTGTAGTCTAGCATGATTCAGACGCAATTGATTATGTACGTTTGTTAAACATATAAAAAGCTGTAAATTACCACAAAACGACGATAGGAAAGAATTCAAAGAAATGCCCTACGTGTTCAAAATCATTGTTTTAATATAGTATGTATGTATAACTAACAATTGACCTTGGGGAAGAGCGTATAAATTTAATTTAAAGTAAAACATGATTTACTCGCCAATTTGGTATTGGATATATAGCTCACGCACACACACAAAACGAGCTATATTTCCTATACCATCCTGGCTAGTTGAGAATTCTCAACTATTTTATGTTTTTTTCTACCTTTCTGGAAAATGATATAATCCAAATTGTATTAATACTACCAGTAGTAAACATTTAGAAACACTTGCATACCTTCACTAATTTTAGTTGTTTGTAGTTTAAGACAATCTTAGTGACATTTAAATGAAAACAATACGATAAAAACTATTGTGTCTGTATTTTACAAGACTATGACTTCCGTATAACGTGCATTGTGGGTACTTCAATTTTTATAGAAAAGCTAGGGAATCCTAATTTAGTAGGCAGCATATGGGGGCGGGGCAACCAAACTTGCTTATCAAATCAAAGCACAGTAAAGCAAAGGATAAAATTAATGTACGATCCCGTTTAACACTGTTCTCAACTATAGTCATTTTGGTATACTTGAGCACAGTGATAAAGAATAGGATAAACTTAACAATATACAACAAAAAACATTAATGTACGATCCAGTTTAACACTGTTCTCAACTATAGTCATTTTGGTATACTTGAGAACAGTGATAAAGAATAGGATAAACTTAACATTATACAACAAATAACATTAATGTATGATCCCGTTTAACACTGTTCTCAACTATAGTCATTTTGGTATACTTGAGCACAGTGATAAAGAATAGGATAAACTTAGCAATATACAACAAAAAACATTAATGTACGATCCAGTTTAACACTGTTCTCAACTATAGTCATTTTGGTATACTTGAGAACAGTGATAAAGAATAGGATAAACTTAACAATATACAACAAAAAACATTAATGTACGATCCCGTTTAACACTGTTCTCAACTATAGTCATTTTGGTATACTTGAGCATAGTGATAAAGAATAGGATAAACTTAATAATATACAACAAATAGCATTAATGTACGATCCAGTTTAACACTGTTCTCAACTATAGTCATTTTGGTATACTTGAGCACAGTGATAAAGAATAGGATAAACTTAATAATATACAACAAATAGCATTAATGTACGATCCCGTTTAACACTGTTCTCGACTATAGTCATTTTGGTATACTTGAGCACAGTGATAAAGAATAGGATAAACTTAATAATATACAACAAATAACATTAATTTACGATCCAGTTTACACTGTTCTCAACTATAGTCATTTTGGTATACTTGAGCACAGTGATAAAGAATAGGATAAACTTAACAATATACAACAAATAACATTAATGTATGATCCCATTTAACACTGTTCTCGACTATAGTCATTTTGGTATACTTGAGCACAGTGATAAAGAATAGGATAAACTTAATAATATACAACAAATAGCATTAATGTATGATCCCGTTTAACACTGTTCTCAACTATAGTCATTTTGGTATACTTGAGCACAGTGATAAAGAATAGGATAAACTTAATAATATACAACAAATAACATTAATGTATGATCCCGTTTAACACTGTTCTCGACTATAGTCATTTTGGTATACTTGAGCACAGTGATAAAGAATAGGATAAACTTAACAATATACAACAAATAACATTAATGTATGATCCTATTTAACACTGTTCTCGACTATAGTCATTTTGGTATACTTGAGCACAGTGATAAAGAATAGGATAAACTTAATAATATACAACAAATAGCATTAATGTATGATCCCGTTTAACACTGTTCTCAACTATAGTCATTTTGGTATACTTGAGCACAGTGATAAAGAATAGGATAAACTTAACATTATACAACAAATAACATTATTTTATGATCCCGTTTAACACTGTTCTCAACTATAGTCATTTTGGTATACTTGAGCACAGTGATAAAGAATAGGATAAACTTAATAATATACAACAAATAACATTAATGTACGATCCAGTTTACCACTGTTCTCAACTATAGTTATTTTGGTATACTTGAGCACAGTGATAAAGAATAGGATAAACTTAAAAATATACAACAAAAAACATTAATGTACGATCCAGTTTAACACTGTTCTCAACTATAGTCATTTTGGTATACTTGAGCACAGTGATAAAGAATAGGATAAACTTAAAAATATACAACAAAAAACATTAATGTACGATCCAGTTTACCACTGTTCTCAACTATAGTCATTTTGGTATACTTGAGAACAGTGATAAAGAATAGGATAAACTTAACAATATACAACAAAAAACGTACATTAATGTACGATCCAGTTTAACACTGTTCTCGACTATAGTCAATTTGGTATACTTAAGCACAGTGATAAAGAATAGGATAAACTTAATAATATACAACAAATAGCATTAATGTATGATCCCGTTTAACACTGTTCTCAACTATAGTCATTTTGGTATACTTGAGCACAGTGATAAAGAATAGGATAAACTTAATAATATACAACAAATAACATTAATGTATGATCCCGTTTAACACTGTTCTCGACTATAGTCATTTTGGAATACTTGAGCACAGTGATAAAGAATAGGATAAACTTAACAATATACAACAAATAACATTAATGTATGATCCCATTTAACACTGTTCTCGACTATAGTCATTTTGGTATACTTGAGCACAGTGATAAAGAATAGGATAAACTTAATAATATACAACAAATAGCATTAATGTATGATCCCGTTTAACACTGTTCTCAACTATAGTCATTTTGGTATACTTGAGCACAGTGATAAAGAATAGGATAAACTTAACAATATACAACAAATAACATTAATGTACGATCCCGTTTAACACTGTTCTCAACTATAGTCATTTTGGTATACTTGAGCACAGTGATAAAGAATAGGATAAACTTAATAATATACAACAAATAACATTAATGTACAATCCAGTTTACCACTGTTCTCAACTATAGTTATTTTGGTATACTTGAGCACAGTGATAAAGAATAGGATAAACTTAAAAATATACAACAAAAAACATTAATGTACGATCCAGTTTAACACTGTTCTCAACTATAGTCATTTTGGTATACTTGAGCACAGTGATAAAGAATAGGATAAACTTAAAAATATACAACAAAAAACATTAATGTACGATCCAGTTTACCACTGTTCTCAACTATAGTCATTTTGGTATACTTGAGCACAGTGATAAAGAATAGGATAAACTTAAAAATATACAACAAAAAACATTAATGTACGATCCAGTTTACCACTGTTCTCAACTATAGTCATTTTGGTATACTTGAGAACAGTGATAAAGAATAGGATAAACTTAACAATATACAACAAAAAACATTAATGTACGATCCAGTTTAACACTGTTCTCAACTATAGTCATTTTGGTATACTTGAGAACAGTGATAAAGAATAGGATAAACTTAACAATATACAACAAAAAACGTACATTAATGTACGATCCAGTTTAACACTGTTCTCGACTATAGTCAATTTGGTATACTTGAGCACAGTGATAAAGAATAGGATAAACTTAACAATATACAACAAAAAACATTAATGTACGATCCCGTTTAACACTGTTCTCAACTATAGTCATTTTGGTATACTTAAGCACAGTGATAAAGAATAGGATAAACTTAATAATATACAACAAATAGCATTAATGTACGATCCAGTTTAACACTGTTCTCAACTATAGTCATCTTGGTATACTTGAGAACAGTGATAAAGAATAGGATAAACTTAACAATATACAACAAAAAACATTAATGTACGATCCAGTTTAACACTGTTCTCGACTATAGTCATTTTGGTATACTTGAGCACAGTGATAAAGAATAGGATAAACTTAACAATATACAACAAATACCATTAATGTACGATGCAGTTTAACACTGTTCTCAACTATAGTCATTTTGGTATATTTGAGCACAGTGATAAAGAATAGGATAAACTTCGAATAAACAGCAAATAACATTAATGTAAGATGCCGTTAAATACTGTTTTAAACTATAGTCATTTGAGTATAATTAATCACAGATAAAGAATAAGATCAACTTTAATACTATTTATTAAATAAAAAAAACTAATTCTATATTAACACATATTATTTACATATACTTTCACTGCTGATTTCTAGTATAAACAGGCCATAGGCCTATACATGGCTGCAGTCGCGTGCTCTAATTTGAGTTGGTGTTTACCGACCGACCGATCGACATAGTGAGCTGTAGAGTCGCGTTTGCACGCTACTAAAAAGTTCACAAAAACCGTAGGACGGGCACAGAGAAGTTTGTTCGAAACTCCAACCCCTCCCCTGGCTATGCGTTTAGATTTTTCATGCCTCCTTTACAAACCAAGATTATTAGAATACTATTAGGAGGATCAAACACAATTCTTGTTGCCAGATTTCATTGACATTACAGGTATGAAGTCTATCAATATACAGTACCGCTTAATACAATACTTGTTGAGGCCATATCCATCTATACATTTTAGTGTTATTCCACTTTAAAAAAGTCGATTTATATCAATACTCATCAACATACGATATAACGATAGAATTTATTGCAACTTGTCCATGTCGTATTCATCTACAAATAAAGTGTCTATTACCGTACTTTTAAAAATCTATTTATATCAATACCTATCAACGTATGTACGTGTGCATATTATATATACAAAACTATATACATCAACATAAATGTCATATCATCTACAGTCATTAGTGTTATTTCACTTTTAATATTAGTAAATCCAAAAGCAAAATACTGAAATAATAACAATGCTGTGGTCTCAATGGAGATACAAAAAAAGAAGCGAAAAGCTAAATCAAAACGATAAAGTAAAACAGCCAAAAAAGTTAGCAGAGTTTTCGGGCAACACTAGCCCTTCATCAGTGCAAGTGAGGGTACTTGTACAAGATAGTGTTATTTAACGTTTAGTCGATTTATATCAATACACTCATCAACATATGTACGTGCAATTCACGTCTACAATCAATAGTGTTAATTCCTCTTTTAGAAGTCGATTTATATCAATATACTCATCAACATATGTACGTGTCCACGTCATATTCATCTATAAATATTAGTGTTATTTCACTTTTCGAAGTCAATTATATCAATATAGGCCTACTCATCAACATATGTACGTGCAATTCACGTCATATTCATATATGATCAATAGTGTACAATTAATAGTGTTATTTCACTTTTAAAAGTCGATTTATATCAATATACTCATCAATAAATGTACTTGTCCACGTCATATTCATCTACAATCAATAGTGTTATTTCACTTTTAAAAGTCGATTTATATCAATATACTCATCAACATTATGTACCGTACGTGTCCACGTCATATTCATCTACAAATATTAGTGTTATTTCACTTTTAAAAGTCGATTTATATCAATATACTCATCAACATATGTAAATCGTGTCCAAGTCATATTCATCTACAAATATTAGTGTTAATTTGACTTTTAAAAGTCGATTTATATCAATATACTAATCAATATACGTACGTGTCCACGTCATATTCATCTACAAATATTAGTGTTATTTCACTTTTCAAAGTCGATTTATATAAATATACTACTCATCAACATTATGTACGTGCAATTCACGTCATATTTATCTACAATCATTTGTGTTAATTCCACTTTTAAAAGTCAATTTATATCAATTACTTATGAACATATGTACGATATCACTGTGCTCAAGTATACCAAAATGACTATAGTTGAGAACAGTAGTGGTAAACGGGATCGTACATTAATGTTTTTTGTTGTATATTGTTAAGTTTATCCTATTCTTTATCACTGTGCTCAAGTATACCAAAATGACTATAGTTGAGAACAGTGGTAAACTGGATCGTACATTAATGTTATTTGTTGTATATTATTAAGTTTATCCTATTCTTTATCACTGTGCTCAAGTATACCAAAATGACTATAGTTGAGAACAGTGTTAAACTGGATCGTACATTAATGCTATTTGTTGTATATTATTAAGTTTATCCTATTCTTTATCACTGTGCTTAAGTATACCAAAATGACTATAGTTGAGAACAGTGTTAAACGGGATCGTACATTAATGTTTTTTGTTGTATATTGTTAAGTTTATCCTATTCTTTATCACTGTGCTCAAGTATACCAAAATGACTATAGTCGAGAACAGTGTTAAACGGGATCGTACATTAATGTACGTTTTTTGTTGTATATTGTTAAGTTTATCCTATTCTTTATCACTGTTCTCAAGTATACCAAAATGACTATAGTTGAGAACAGAGTTAAACTGGATCGTACATTAATGTTTTTTGTTGTATATTGTGAAGTTTATCCTATTCTTTATCACTGTTCTCAAGTATACCAAAATAACTATAGTTGAGAACAGTGTTAAACTGGATCGTACATTAATGTTTTTTGTTGTATATTGTTAAGTTTATCCTATTCTTTATCACTGTTCTCAAGTATACCAAAATGACTATAGTTGAGAACAGAGTTAAACTGGATCGTACATTAATGTTTTTTGTTGTATATTGTTAAGTTTATCCTATTCTTTATCACTGTTCTCAAGTATACCAAAATAACTATAGTTGAGAACAGTGTTAAACTGGATCGTACATTAATGTTTTTTGTTGTATATTTTTAAGTTTATCCTATTCTTTATTACTGTGCTCAAGTATACCAAAATGACTATAGTTGAGAACAGTGTTAAACTGGATCGTACATTAATGTTTTTTGTTGTATATTTTTAAGTTTATCCTATTCTTTATCACTGTGCTCAAGTATACAAAAATGACTATAGTTGAGAACAGTGGTAAACTGGATCGTACATTAATGTTATTTGTTGTATATTATTAAGTTTATCCTATTCTTTATCACTGTGCTCAAGTATACCAAAATGACTATAGTTGAGAACAGTGTTAAACGGGATCGTACATTAATGTTTTTTGTTGTATATTGTTAAGTTTATCCTATTCTTTATCACTGTTCTCAAGTATACCAAAATGACTATAGTTGAGAACAGTGTTAAACTGGATCGTACATTAATGTTTTTTGTTGTATATTGCTAAGTTTATCCTATTCTTTATCACTGTGCTCAAGTATACCAAAATGACTATAGTTGAGAACAGTGTTAAACGGGATCGTACATTAATGTTTTTTGTTGTATATTGTTAAGTTTATCCTATTCTTTATAACTGTTCTCAAGTATACCAAAATGACTATAGTTGAGAACAGTGTTAAACTGGATCGTACATTAATGTTTTTTGTTGTATATTGTTAAGTTTATCCTATTCTTTATCACTGTGCTCAAGTATACCAAAATGACTATAGTTGAGAACAGTGTTAAACGGGATCGTACATTGTTGTTGTATATTGTTAAGTTTATCCTATTCTTTATCACTGTGCTCAAGTATACCAAAATGACTATAGTTGAGAAGAACAGTGTTAAACGGGATCGTACATTAATGTTATTTGTTGTATATTGTTAAGTTTATCCTATTCTTTATCAATGTGCTCAAGTATACCAAAATGACTATAGTTGAGAACAGTGTTAAACTACATCGTACATTAATGTTATTTGTTGTATATTGTTAAGTGTATTCTTTATTCTTATTAATTGTACTAAATTATTAAAAGAAACAGTAGTAAGCATAACATTTCCCCACTCCTACATTAGCATGGTAGGACATTGTAATGGTCGCAGGTGGCTCAACTTTATTACTGCAATGGGATGGACATGGTCCTACTACCACCTTACCATCCAATAGGATTCCAGTAAATTTCCTTTACTACCAATCATAATTCAGTAATTAAATGACCCCTTAAGTTAACAAGGAAATCAGCCTATCCCATTATACCGGTAGGCTTCGTCGTTACAGGCGTACTGCGGTAATAGTTGAGAATTCTCAACTAGCCAATTTGGTATATTTTATATACCTGAAACACGTTCGATTCTTGATATTTTTTCTCACATGACGACGTCGTTTGAATACCTAATAAACGCGTTTTATTACTGATGAAAGAGAGTGTGTACCAAAGAACCTATCACGTTGTTGTTCGGTAAAACTGCACATAAACGCGTTTGAATTGTTTTGGATAACTCGAATATCTGTTGTTGGTACGAAGTACAGCTTATTCGCTCTGCGATCTGATGATGTGGAATTAAAAAATTATAAAATATGGACAACTTGTATCACCAAACAAACAGGTAAATTTAATATGAATTTGATAGAAATTCAATCAATGAAATATGTATAACTTATACTATTCAAAGCATTATCATGGTGTATAATATTGAAGTTCAAATTGTTCTGTTTAGGCCTCTCCCCTCTCATCTAGCTAACTAAGCACTCTCTCTAGCTAGCTGGTCCTTTCCGCCTAGGCCTAGTTAGGCCGGCCGGCCCCGCTTTCAGTAGTACTTTAGGCCTATAGTGTAGTCTTTGGTCTAGACCTAGATAGTAGGCCTAGGCCTAGTTAGTATTTTGGAATTCGTTCATATAAATACTGTGTATTCTATTACCGTAATATTATTGTTGTACTGTTTGTGATATCCGAAATTTGCGCAAAGAATTTTCTTGCGCAATTTGAAATTGCACAATAATAAGAATTATTTTTTATTATACCATGGAGTAATTATGCCTAGATAAATCATTTTAGTTTATATTTAAAACAAACATTTTATTATTAGTTTATTTCGAGCTGTGGTTTATCAAATAATACAGAAATAGGCCTACTCTTTGTTTGTTTGAAATGTCTGCGAATTTTAATTGAGTATTTTAGTTCAATTTAAAATTTCACAAATTTTTCAAATTGCGCATTATGCATGGTTTTATTTCCCTATAGTAAAGCTAGGGAACTAGGCCTATCATTTAGAATTGTAAAAATGTTTTATAATCTATTTATTGAATTTATCAGTAGGTTAGCTAAGCAGTAGACCTACTATAATAATTAGTAAGTAGTATCATTACAATTGTGTATATAATGATATTTAACACATTCCTTACAGAATAATTCATGATGTACAGAATAGTCTTGGCAGGTTAGAGAAGGCTTCGAATGAGAATTATCACAGTACGTACCATTCCATATATTCAACCAAATATTGAATTTATCAATACATATTCAACTAACTATCTGTATCCATATTTCTACCAAATATTATCATTTTATTAATCTTTCTACTTTTACCGATGCTTTACCAACAATGATATACTTTTCTTATTTCTTAGCTTTAGAAAATGATGTGCGGGATCGTCTTGAACGCATCACAAGTAACTGTGAACGCCTAGATATTCTAGTTAACAAGGAACCTCCGTCAAGAAGACAACATGCAAAAATGTAAATTTACATTTACATTCTCATAAAGACATCTAACAATATAATTATATTATAAAACGTTTTTATTGTGTTAAAAATTAGAAAAAAGATATATTTTGTAATATTAAATTTTTAATATATATTATATTAAAATACAATCCAGAATATTTGTCGTTTTTAAACTTGTAGACAAGTAGACAAGCTGAAGTATGATTTGTCGCATCTGCATACAGCGCTACAGTTGCTCCAACAACGTCGTGAAAGAGCGCAACAAGAAGCACAAGATAGAGAAGAATTGCTAAATCGCAGTTACACAACTAATGTAAGTTTTACCTACTTTTGATATACAGTACTCTATTAATAAAATTTAATCACACTTTATCATGTTTACCGTACTCATTTTAGCTATTTCTAGATTAAAAAATTTCTTTTTGAACAACTTGCAGTACGTTTCGAAACCTATCCGGTTCAAAAAGAAATTTTATTTAATACCTATTCCACAACCAGATGAAATTTTTCAAACATATTTCTAGATTGTCGCCCTCTATCCTCTATTAACTTTTTTCAATTTCTGTAGTACAGTTATATTCAACTCTCCAAAAACTTACTGTTTTCTAAATCATTATACTAGTCTCTGGTCCATAAAAAGTAAAACTACGTATAAATTAACAAAAAAATAAACTGTACATGTACTGACTAATTATAATCATTATCAGCAATTTTTAAATTTATCTTTATTTAGGATAGTGCAGCTATTGATATAGATCATGACTTACAATTTCATTCATCTTTACGGAGTTCTATTAATGGTGTAAGTGATCTGATTGGTCAAGGAGCTGAATCAATGGCTAACCTCCGATCACAGCGCAATATATTAAAGGTCAGTGTCATCTTTCTTTTTTGTTCTTCCAGTTTAATTTCTCTAAATACTTTAAGCTTGAAGGTTTTAAACTTAATAAAAGAAAGAATAGAAAATTCCACAGCATGAATATAAAAGATATTTACTGTGACAATGATATTCTAAAGCTCTGTCTACAGTATTAAACTTTATGTGACAACAAAATGTGATGTACCCATATATGGACATGATGATGTCATATCACTACCATATTTGAGCACATCACACTTTTTTTTGTCAAACTAGTTTGATAGTGTACAGAGCAACAATTATAGAGATTAATCAAAATTAAGACCTAACTAATATTGATTAACAAACCCAGGCATTATTTTATAATAACATACATACAGAACTGTACTTTTCTTTTCATCAAATACATTCTGCTTTTCTTTCAATTTAAAGACATTGAATTGAAAAATAAAAGTTGTCTTAAATAATACTTTATGGTAATTCCATGTTACTCATCACACTGTGTTGCTATCATCACGTTTCATTACACCTATTATAAGCTGTGGTTTATATCGCGTGTTTAACTAACAATGTGTATAAATATTGCAGTGTTCTTTAATGAGAAACACCAAATGCTGGGACACAATTAGCTTAATGTTAACAACTCATTGCATAGACATTTGGCTCTATATTCTAATTCAATTGATCACTGTGATAATTGTTCATTTTAATTCAGTAATTAAATCAGTCCTTGAAATTAATGCTTACATGCTTTTCTACATTTCTGATGGTGATTGTTGATAGATGATAAAGGAGAGTTGGGTTGTTGACAAATTTATCAAGGAGAACTACTGTAGTGTTTAAATTATTTTGATCATTTCTTGTTCACTCTTCATACAGGCTAACTGTTCTCTCTCCACTCCACATGGTCACATTTTTTGTGTTGTAGAAAATCAACTGACACGCTTTTTTCTATGCCAAGCCAAGTTTTTATGTCGTTTTCTTTAAAAATATTTTTTTTACTCAGTATCTGAGCTTTTCTACTATTCAGAAGCAAACAAAATAATTAACTAGACTTATAGAATATAGCCACTGTTCAATGTTGTATTGGTATAAAAAATTTGTTAAAATAGTGTGGCTATATAATAGTAACATCAGACATCAGTAAGAGAGTAACCGCCTACCATCTACTAGAGGCGGATATAAACTGTATACATTGACTCATCTTTTTCTCTTGTTTATGATTTGTTGTCCGTAATTCCTCTTGCATTAACATGGATTCTGAAGCTTAACGCTTTAGTTATGCGATTATTTCAAGAATTTCAAAATTCTTTTTGAAGTATGTGAATATTACCTCTTATCATGATTTTGTTTGTCATACTGCCATTTTCTCATTTATGAATTAAAAAATACTCAGTACCATGGTGTGTATTAAAATTCTGAAATAATTTAGTCCCCTTTGAATGAATGTTTCATTCATTTTGCAAACATTTATAAGAATGCATGGAGGTATTTGTTCTAAACTAAAATTCCTAATCTAAATTCCACTGTTCTAAATAGTGAATACTCTTTTCCATTAAATAATATACAAATAATTATTATTGCGGAATGGTACAAATAATGCCATGAGGCGAGTGATGAAAGGTTATATTTCAATGACGCCCAAGGAATTTATTTACGATAGTTGTTACAGTATATAAAAACAAATGTCTCTCTGTTAACAGGATGGTCATTGTTCCTTCATTACAACTAAAAATACATGGAAAAATGTTATATTTGAAGTTTTACTGATGGCATGCAGCCAAATATTGACAATATATCATATAATATTGCCACTCCTTCTTACAATACATACATTCTTTTTGTGTGTGTATGACTTTAAAAAAAATTAGAAGGTTTCTTAGTTTAATCTATTTCTGTGTCTGAAGTACAGTATTAACAATTCTAATCTTATATCTACAGGACCTAAAAAAATAGAACTTCCAAAAGGTTAGCACTTAATTCTTTGTGTTGTACAGTAAGACGTCTAGTTGCTATAGATTATGTGAGGGTATATGACAGATGTCAATATTCTCATAATAATGATGATGAAAACTTTGGATTTTCTTATTAAAACTGTGTGGAAGTATGGCTCAGTACATTATGGCAGTACATTACTGTACAGTCAGTAGGCTAGAAGACATGGTTGTTTAAAACAAATCAAAATTGTTTAATAGTAATATAATAGTTGTCTTGATTGTGTAGGATAGAATATTTGATCATTATAATGCCCTTGATTATTACATACGTATTGATACATACTGTATATCACTAAAATTGTGTACTAAATAATTTGTAGCATGAAATGAACACTTTATTGGCAGTTCTATCATGCATGGTCATTAAATTATTGAGTTTGTTTTGAATTAGATCTTGCTTTAAATTCTGCTTTTAAAGTAACAGATTAGTTACAATGTTACACACAACTTGTTTTGTGTTTTCTCAATAAACTGTCATATTTTGATATCGATTTAATCCCAGAGCTACAACTGAAAGTTTCGTTGATTAAATATCAACTTTGTAGCTGCTCAAATTCATGTTGGCCAAACAATGCGGTAGTTGTTGTGTGGAAACTTCAAATTACAGCGCATATACCTAACTAATAATTGTCACGAAGGAAAAGTGTATCATGGTTCATGTACAGTGGTGACACTGTCAAGAAACGCAATTAAAAACTGTTCATAATAGGTATAGTTGACATGGATACAAGCCTTGTCTTTGAAGAATGTTGACAAGGATACCAATACTGTTTTCCCGGCTTAACACCCAAAGATATCGTATGTCGAAGGCTTTACAAACTAGGCTTTGTGTCATAAATTCATTAGCGATGATTGTATCATTCTTTGCATTTTGATTGGCGTACAAAATGTGAATCATTTGAAAATGACTTTTCAAGATTTTTGTAGAATGTAATTTTTAGAATTAATTAAAAAATAACCTTGACTTTGCAAACATGAAATACTGAGTAGGTGTGATAAAATCTTCTTTTTTTCCAGTTTTCGGTGTTTATGGCCGACATTGAAATTCGTCCCATAGTTTTTGTTGAATGGCTGTTTTTAACTTTATGCCAGAGACTAAATATTAATTTCATATGGACAGAGTGTATAATTAGTATACTGTACAACAGAATATCCGCACGTGACCACCAGAATATTTTAAGTGTACTGTAGCCACAACGTAGTAACATCACTATCAAACTAGTTTGATTAAAACAGTGTGATTTGCCAAAATAAGTGATATGCCCACATATGGTAGTGATATGATGTCCATATATGGGTACATGACATTTTTTTGTCAAAGTTTAGAGAGTAGTTTAGAGACAGACAACCAGCAGTGTAGCTGCACAAATTAATAACAGAGAACCCATACAAAGAGACTATGTATGTTGGAGACCCCACACAATTATTAAATTACATTAAGATATGAACTGAACAATTGAATTGATTGCATTGTTTTTCAGGGTACAAAGAAGAAAATGTTGGACCTTGCAAACACATTAGGGCTAAGCAACACTGTAATGAGACTGATAGAAAAGCGTTCTGTTCAAGACAAATTTATCTTATTTGGTGGCATGATAGTAACTTGTATCATAATGGTATTAATATATAGGTACTATGCGTAGCGTGGTAAGCCAGTCAGCAGAGGTTTACGAAGGGAATGGTATAATGCACCGGTGGGTGGGAAACAATGAGAAGGAAGAAAGTTTAAATGGATGAAGGATGGTGCTGTAATATTTTGATTACTCCTTAAAAGTTTGACTTATTTTTATGGGAATGTGTTTTTTTCATTATTGCAATGTTGTTCCTCTATCCTTCCCCTATTCCGTATTTAAATGTGAACGCCCTTGCATGTGTATTTGCTTTAAACAAGGATGAAGTAGGTCATCAGCTATAGTTGGGCTTTCTGGAGTTTCGTGGCCAATTTTTATTTATGATTGGATGCTTCAAGACACTAGTTGAGGTTGCCAACATAATTTGTTTATTGTCAATGAAGGTATCTTATAATTTATGGCCTTTTATTTAATTTCTGCCTGGGAAATTTTGGCCTGCTTGATTGGTTGTAATTTTGTCTTGGGATTGGTAGTAAAAAGATAAATATGTGCGTATCTTGTCTGTTTTAAACAACATAAATAAATATAAGTATATATATATGTAAATTATATATATATATATATGATTCTTATCGACACATCACATTCTGGTAACAAGATTGAATTTGAACGTTGGGCCATTTTATGGTCTATGGTATCTTAACTGATTGTATACTTTTTAAATCATTCCATATATTTTTATTATTACACAATATATAAAAGATTAATGTAAATTAACAGTCAATTTATTGTAGTTACACATCAGATTTATGTCATCTTATAGCTTCTAACTTAATGTTAAACTTATTACCATAGCTGTTTATTTTTGCATGCTTTGCTTAAATATATTTTTCTGTTCGTTAAGAACGTTAGGCTTCATTAATATCTTATTAAAATGTACTTTTCTGTTCAAAGGATGAATCAACGCAATTGCCTTGAATTGATATTTAAAAAATAAAAAAAAACATCAGAACTAAAATAAAAGTGGATAAAATTGGCATATTTTAAATGAAAGGAAACATGACGATGCATGCGTAAATGTGATAACTCCAATTTTGTGTAACATTTTTAAAAACTGTCAGACGTTTACACTTTTAAAACTATTTTTTTAAAGGTGCCATTGTAGGCAACCCCACGTAATAAGTTTACACTTCCAAACATATAATGTCCCCTTTAAAATCGCAGTATAATGTATTATACAATTATTTGAAGTAAACAATGGTGATGTTTCCCCCAGTAGGTTCATTTTAAAATAACTATAAGAAAATAACGAAAACAATGATATAAACAAATTGCTTTTCGTGCCAGGAATCTAACCCGTGGATAAAACTATACTATTCTGTATCTTTTAAAGATGAATTGAAATTAGTCTGCTGTTTGAAGTATTAAATGGCATAGCAAATGAAACATGCACTAGTACTATTATACAACTAAAGCTAATTCATTGTACGATACCCATCAGATAAATATATATATTACGATTACTGTATATTGAAACAAATAATATTCGGAAATGCTTATTTGAAGAGCAGCACAGGGTTTTAAATTGCTATTTTTATTATATAAATAATAATTCTGTACAATATCCGCGATGCGCTTAATAGATAACAAATTGTAATTTTGCCAAAATATGTTATTAATAAGAAAAACCTTGTAAAATATGTATCATGATTTTACGCCCTTAACCTATTACTATAAGTGCCATATGCCAGATGTAATTTTGGTCCTCCCGTCAAGCATAGGTATTCTTTATACCGTGTATGAAAATGTAATTTCCCAGGTCTATTACTAATATGCAATACGAACCAAGGCCATACGGAAATAACAATTACGCATACGTAAAAAGTTCGATGCCAAACCACTTTCAGCTAGAGGACCATCTCTCATCGCTTATTCAACGACTTAAACAGGCTAAATCGCCAAACAGACATTGTTTCGAAAATGTAGACCTTAATCGAATGTGAAAGAACGGAGATTGAAACGGGAAAATATTAACATGTTTGACATCGTTCGAAATCATGTAACTATATAAAACGCTAATCACACATTTAACGTCACTATACAACTTTCTTTTCGTCATTCGTCTGTTAATTATTAAATGACATGTTTAAACATACGTTTATCTACCGCGATAAAAATGTCGATAAAGTCTGTTATCGTTCGCCATGATTAATATTGTAATTGATTCTAAAATAACATTACATACTTGCGTATTGTTTCATAGGCCTATACTTTTAAAGTCAATGTTGATACATCACACAACCCTTTTTTTTTTCAAAATACGCAAACATTTACGAATTTGTAGATGGTATATACATTTTTATAACCATCGAAGATTGTACATTATTAATTTTAAAAATACGACAATGATATTGAACTGAATATGAGAGTGCCCCCCGCCCCCCACCCACGACAGAGTATAACAATTGTTGTGCACAATTAAATATTTCCACGTTTCTCATTTACAAGTAAAAGTTTATTATTTCCATATTGGTACATGGCCAAGAATTAACTGCTAATAGTTAAATGTCACTAACCGACCGTCCGCGAGACAAACATTTTAAAATCAAATTAATACTGTACTGTAGGCCTAGACCCAAATATAATGGCAAACGTCAAAAAGACGACTTAATTAGGTAATGTGCGATAGTCTCTTGTTTCATGTTTTGAACGCAGATGTTATAGGGCCTACGCAATTTTACCACCAATCGCCAACCATCACAAATAAAATCAATGCCTTTTAGTACACCAAAAGTGATTGTGCATATACCTATATTGATACAGAATGAATAATAAATACACTTTATTGTGTAAAATTACAGCAATTGATTATAAAACAAATGCTATTGTAGGCCTATTTCGAATACTTCCGGGTATTTTGAGTGAAGTGATTTATAAAAACGATTCAGACACTATGCGTTTCTAACAATTTTAGTATAGTTTGTCTTGAGAGATTACTTGACCACAAAAATCAACAAGTCCTTAAATCATATTAATGATTTGTAACGGTGTATTTGAAACGGATGTTATCTTAATGTGTGGTCTTTTAATATAATGTCGTATTCATATATCTAATTGTCCCTATGTGTATAGGAAAATGTAATAATTTTACAGCCTATTTGAAAATGTTAACGTATTCCAAGACTTTAAAGTAAGTCATATGTAGAAACAATAACAACTTTATTTTCAACCACAAACTTTGCTCGGGGCATGATATGTCAAATTATAAATGTATAGACCCACCAGAGGACATAGGCCTATTGTGTGGCTTCTAACTTCGTTCTCCGTAAGCGTTAAAAGGAATACACTATGACCACCGCCAAATTTCTTTCTTTCTTTCTGAGTTCTTCTAGTTTTGGAGTTTTAGGCCTAATAATATACATTAATGTGACTTTCCGTACATTTTGCTTGGGCTAAAAAGGCATTTAATAAGTCTAAAGAAAAGCAAAACGGCTAAAAGTGCAAGAGTATTTGTATGGGAGGCTTACTAATTTAATAGAGCTGATTCATTATGCCAAAGGTTATTGGCCACGATGTATTTAAACATGGCCCTTATAGTCAAATGTTTTCACTTTCACTGCATCGTTAATGAAATAAGCATCTGAAATATTTAATCATCTAGTATAGTATACCTCTATATACCCGGCGACGGGTTACAATGTCTAGAGGGAATGTAGGAGGCCTATCCTAAGTGCATGACGGCGATCGCACCCCATAGTGTATAATGCACTAACAAATGTATATGTAATTTTACTTTCTATGGACCAGAGATTCCGAAATAAAAACATTGAATAAATGAATGAAAAAACTATGCGAAGTCTTCCCATTTGAGTTTATAAGGGCATACGAGTTTGCGAAGTCTTCCGATTTGAGTTTAGGGCACACGAGTTTCGAGAACCGAGCATTAGGAAAGTTATATACATGTTTAGAAGTGGATACCGTATGACAGCAGATTAATTAATTCATTTAGGCTCCTATAATCTCATTTTTATATTTCCGTATGTCTTTCTTAGCAAAGTATTGTTCTTAAATTCTATGGAATGTATGACGTCTGCCTGTCTTTACCCTTAAAGGATAAGTCTTTAGGCCAAGTGGTTATGAATTAATCTGTTGACAAATGTGTTGAAATCACATTTTTCCATAATTAATTGTTATTTGCTCACACTTCGAACGGTCGTTTTTTTCGGTTTTTAGCTTGTGGAGGGTGGCCATGTTGTAAATGAGTATGGAAGTGGTTTCGGAAAGAGTTGAATAGTATACCAAATACGTGTGATTTTATACGTGGAGACTACTGGTCTTCGTGGGCTTCTATCAAAATCAAAGAGTTGGTTTCTCTTGGCAATGGGTGTCATAGCCATTGTACTATTATTGTATTGTACAAACGAATATAGGCCTACAGTTATGTAGATAAGATAATTACTATTGGTAACAGAAATCAGTAGGCCTATAAAATATTGATTAATGTCATTTATTGACCCCCAAAAAATGTCGTACGATATTGTGATTGAAATATTCCTGCTGTATAGGTGGCGTGCTCGAATAAATCAGTTTTAAAGGTAAATAGGGTATTTTATATGAACTCGACAAATTGTATGTTTGAGAATAACATCGATATATAAATGATAATAAGTAACAATAATAAAAAGACAAACAATAGAGTAATTATATTATTAATAGTATAGGCCTACCAATGTTAGAATGGTATTTAGGCCTACAACAATTATTCGAATTTCTTTTGGATACTGTCCATGTAGGCCTACAAAACGGCTCTAAAAAATCATGATACATCCTAAAGATTTTACACACCAAAATCATGAATTCATTTGGCGATAATGAAAACTATATTGTAAATTAGCAGTCATCATTATCGTTCTCAATTTATCACTGCGCTAAATTTTCTCAAATTAAATAAAAACTACGGCACTGAATAAATATTTTCAATGATAATATTAGTTCTTACAATTTACATAAACAACCAAGAATAAAGTATCATATTTGTTTACAAGCGGGAGATCAAAGAAGACAATTCTATTTGACAATAAATCACCCAGTTGATTGTTGTCACACGTCAAATTATATGGATATAGTCAAATAGTCTATATACTTTATGATACCCAATTATGGCGTATTGATAACATTAAACACACAATGTCTTATTCTTCTATGCCTCCAGTCATTTAGTCTTTCATTAAGTACGTAGTTCCGACAACTAGAATAAACTCCATACACCTATCAGGCCAAAGGTGCGATATAATGTCAATATTGGAATTTTGTCTTACAAATCCAATAATATGCTGTAACTTTTCCTATTCATGCATTATTACGTAAACCGATTATAATCGTCTGCAGTCTCTACTGCCCGCCTTCGACAAGAACCAACCAATCATGACTTTGCAACCCAAAGCACAAACGCGCCTGAAATGAATGATTGATTCTTTCTGAACTTAAGCGACTTTTTGCCTTAGTCAGGAAACAGTAGAATAAGTGCTCAGTTTAGTGCGGGCGTCAGTTTCTAAAGGTTCGCCCTGGATCTATTATTGGTCTGCAAGTAGGATGTTTCTCATAAAGTGTTTAATACGTCAACATGAAGTTTGGGTACCTATTCATGGTGCTTCTTTTTGGCCTTAGTTTACTGCCCAGCTGCTCAACCTACTTTGGGTATGTAGTAATTTTGTCGACTTTTAATAGGTGTATTTTTAGTACGAGTGAGAAAAGTATAGGTATACATAAACATTCAGCTGAAAATGTTATGTTAGGAAATACAAACATATTATATCGTGTGTAAATGAGCACTCTTTCGATATAAATGTACTTGTATTATGTTGTAGACATAATTATATAAAATACGATATGTAAACATAATGTATACGTCTTCCAATTACATAATATCACAGATTTCCCTAAAAGTATAAGGCTATATGTTTTACTTAGGCCTAAGTCAATAAATATAAGTATTGATATTCATTTAGCTGGGAGAATTGTAGAATTATACGGGTGTTTCCCTTAGCCTATATAATAAAGTGTGTGTTACATGTTCCACGTGCTTAAAACATTCGTAAATACAACCTAAATGTTGAATTGTGAATACTAGGACAGCTTGACATATGAATTATCATATTAATATAATAGGACACTGAACTACAAGATGTTTATATTTAAATGCCAATATTTACGGATTGATACAGACTCCAAACTATGTAGAATGAACTTTAGGCAAGTCTTTAAAAGATAATTCAGCTAAAACAGCAGCATATTTAGCATTAGTTGTCAAAATAATTCAAGTTAAATTAATTTCAAACGATGTTATTTTTGTGGTGATAATAAGTGTCGGTTGGGTGCCTTTTGAACGAACGAATGCCGACACTATATTGTCTTGTGATAGTATCATCAGAAGCCACCCTGCAACGTATCAACGTCAACAATTTAAGTGGTTAGAAGGTATTTTAAATAGGCCAGTTTAGGTTTAGAAATTTTGTGACAGAGAGAATTTTCATGATTAACGGCTACAAATATTTTAGTAACTTTTTTGCGTTTCTTTTTTTCTGTGTATCAAGTTTTATATTACAGTAGTTATATTAGAATTGTGTCGATAGAAAATTTATTTAAACACTAGTAGTATTGTGAAATATTTCTCACTGTTAAAGAAATTATTAGTAATAGTACTCAATGGAACAAATTAATCCAATCAAAAGTTCAATCATTCCTGTCCCGTAACCCCAGTACCAATCCCCCTTTTTCCAACTCGCTAAATACTGATAATATATAACGTGTTACAGATGGACAGACGAATTTGATATTCTAGTATAATTGATCATTTATTTTAGAAATCATAGTTCTATGTTTTATCCTTGAATTCATAAACGATGCTACAGTGGCTATGAATAATTTTTATAACTTTGTTAGGTAGTTGGAAAAGAAACCGGAAATTAGTTTTACAAACTGTCAATGTTTATTTATCTAATTTTTCTGAAATGATACATTTGAATACCATGTTAAAGGGCCATGGACATTATGAAATGTAGATTATTTTTAATAACAATGACGGTATATACGACTATCAACGGTTGTGTTTCAAATTAGGCCTCTTGAGCATATACCTGTTATTCTTAAGTTCTCCTCCGTGTAATGTGCGGCAAATAACAAAGAAAGAGAGAAAGACAAAATACACGTCTTATAAACCAGTAGCATTGTATTTTTACCCTATTTTTGAAAGGATATAAATGCCGTATGTTTATAACAAGCATTTGATTCTACCTGTTGACTACGTGTCCATCAGTGTATTTGAATTGCTGACATTATCAGGAAGCTGAAAAGTCATACCTATATTTAAGTTTGGTTATAGAATTAATAATTTCTAAGAATTTTGAATAAATTAATCGATTGTTTAGTAGGTCTATATTTTATCGGTCCCTCCGTGGAATAATTAGGAGAATCGTCGATCGGTAGATTTGATTCGTTGGTTGATTGATTCAATGATTGGTTTACTGATAACCTGACTGACAGATGATTTGTCGGTGGCTTTTTTTGATTGATGAATGGTTTGGTTTCAGTTGACTTGTATCTGTCAAATACCTCTGTTTTATCTCATATTATGAACCACATCTGACTTGATCTTTACTAAACTTATTTTTGAGGGGATTCCCTTTCTATAACAAGGTACATAAATATGGAAAACAACGGTAGATACTCATTGAAGCTTGGTTCCCACTAGAACGTAACGCAAGGACGTAAACGCAACGCAAGCGTTTTAACCAATGACAAGCGAAGTTATAGACAGTTAGCAATCACAAGCGAATAAGCCATCGCTTGTGATTGGTCAATTCACTTGCGTTGCGTTACGTCCTTGCGTTGCGTCGCTAGTGGAAACCAAACTTAAAAGAACACTTAACTGGTTAGTTTTTAACTCCTTTTCGTCTGAAGTAGTTTTCACAGCAATTCCAGTCCATTTTTATTTTTGACGCTTTGTGTATAAACTTGAGGTGACCACCTCCTATTGAGAGCTGTTAGATTACTCTCATCAGTTGTTTTAATTTTTATTATTAAATATGGCAAGTTTCGCATATAGTACAGTACATTGTATTATCTGACTACTGCACATTTGTCTTGTAGCCTATATATCGCGTTTATGGTTCCACCCCACCAAGAACAAATTCAATGCTGAGGCCTACTTTTTGTCAACTTTGTGGCCTAGATTATGCCTATCCAAAATCATCTTCAAACTTCAAAGGAATCGCGCAGTACATTATTTATAAAATGTAGGCTATTCACCCTTTACGAGTGTCGAGATGCATGTTATCTTGAAAAGTGTATTGTGTATCCATCAGGTAGACTTCAGAATATGGAACACTGTACTTATTAAATTGTAATTTTGTTCACGTCAAAATGTAATAAAGTTTTCTGAATCTAACGGGTGTGCAGCTCCAGTTCGTGTTGACGAGATGTGTATTTGGGCTAATCTAGATTGTATCAATCTTAATAGCGTCCTGTCTTGAACAAACTATTACAGATATAATGGAACTAAAAAACGTATATTATGACCAAAAAGGATATTCATGATTGACTGTGTTTAATACACTATATTACCGAAATATTGACACTATTAGCTTGGTATAATATCATGCTTAATTGATATGTGGTTTAAATCATAGCCTTGTAAGACGTGTTTCCCTCATATATGTTTTTTCGACGTTTTTGTTTTAGAAGCATGCTGACATTTAAGTACGATATGATACAAGATTTAACACTATCCAAACATTGTCATTGTCCATTATACTTAGTAATTGATTGTTTTTCTTTACCAAGTCATCCATTAAATAACACTTTTCTCCCAGGTCTCAACTAATTATGGTATAATATCTCAAAGGAAACTGTATAATTAAGAATAAGGATTGTTCTTATTTCAACACATATAAAAATTAAGGTGAACTGATTATCGTACATGAGAGAATTGTATGGCTGTGCACACGTTATTTCTGTGCTGTCTGGAAGGACGTGATACGTCTGAAGATATCCGAATCAGGACTGAGTATAAAAGAAACCAATGTGGTTCGCTGGCCTACATTAAGTATCAGCTCAATACAAGTTAACGGGATAGTTCAGACACGAAATGAGTGTCCACGCATTTATAAATAGCAACCATTGACGCAAACGTTATTTGGTGTGAACTAGTCCTTATTGTGTTCTGTATAGTCTTTCTTATTTGTCAGGAAGATTACGCCATCACTTTCAACTCACTTATTTTCGACCAATTTACATCAAAATGTCTTTCCCATTTCATTGTTTACGAAAACTTGTTGCGTTTTATAGTCATAACATTAGCGATACGATCATATTGCTAGGTCAACTTCTCTGTCTGTTATGAAAACATTACTAAACATCTAAGTGTTGCCGACATAATTCGATAAACAAGTTATACAATCTGATATTGTTATTATAGTGATTTATTTTATGTGTATACGTAAGCTTTTATATTTGGTTTTTAGTAAGTGCAATATAGGCCTACAGATCACACAGATTGTGCTTTGTGGTTTATGCGCACGTTTTTTTAAATAACGTAATAGGCCTAGCCTATTCTGTCACGGTTTCTACAAGATACCCATGGCTAATACTGTACACTAAACTCTTGCCCCGAGTCTGCATTGATTGTCCTTTTTGTTAGTCCACCAGTCAACGTTGCGATTTGTGTCTGGAAATAAATTTCGAGCTTTTATTAGTATTTTATAAGTATTATTATACATACAGTACGAAACGCCATGTGTGCCAAAATATTTATTTTTTTACTATTAATCTCTCATACTATTGTCATGTAGACAGTACACTTTAGTACAATATACAATTTCTGAATATAGAGTCTGTAAGTACCATGCATGGAATTGTGATTCTTGAATTTAGGAGGCGGGTGGGTTGATCCGTTTACGTATACGATTGCATATTAAGCAATGTTACATTTGGCTCTGCTGTTAAACAGACCAATCGCTAATTACTAATATTAATGTTTTTAATGCTAGGAAATAATGCAATCCCAGATTTCTATTTCTTAAAATCCTTTCTTTATTCTAGGATTTTATCGAACAGACGAATAAGTTTGGACAAAAACAATTGTAAATTCCTTGGACTTAACGGCA